>NC_052635.1:18470315-18773345 GCF_016161935.1 Mauremys reevesii | reverse complement strand
ATCCTTCGGAACATGCATGATGACAAAAGAGACTCAAATATCAGCAAATAGTAATTGATCCATTCCTAGGAAGCCAATAGAATGACTTCCACTGGGTCAGACCCATAGTGAATGAGAATCTTAATGAAGTAGAGGGGCAGAAGAGTCAAATAAGTGGCAAGAGTAGGTGCTGGGCCCAGATGGCACAAGAAAGTCAACCAACAGGCGAGGGTAGGATCAGGAACCAAGATGGGAAAGAACAATTGAGGTCCAAGGAGTAGGAAAGGCCCCTCTTCTGGATGTGGTGTAGATTCAATGACCCTGCACAATCTCTCAATATTTGTTCTTCAAAATGCCAATTTTTAAAGGGAGCCACAGTATAGTTACAGCTGCTGTTTTAGCTATTCATTATTTCCATTAAGTTTTTTTCATAATGGATCTAGTAAAAATACTGGCAAAATGCCAGTACTCATGAACAAATGGCATTGCAAATGTGTCTTTTCCCCGTTTTGGAGGCACTGCCATACAAGGTACTTGTCAATGAAAACAAATGAAACTCCCTACCAATGACACCATATCAACTCTGTCCACGCAGAGCAGAATACCTAGTTTCAGCCTGTAACAAAGGGTTAAAAATTAGAAACAGTCTAACTATATTTGCAAAGTTCGTAATACGATAAATTTGTGACAATTTAAGCTCTATTCAACTTGCATTTATCCTAGGTTTTTGCCTTGTTTATTGATCTTCTGTGCATATGGTTTTATTCTAAGTTATCAACAGCATTTACAACTATTTAAACCTCATTTGACATTTGTCCTTTTATAGTCAACCACTCTTTATGCCAAAAACTCAGTGAAAAGCCTGCTTTCTCCATAAAACATCAACTAATATATTTGGGGGCAATCATCACTGATAAAGGACCAAAGGCAGAAATACTGGCAAGAACTGTGCAAACAGCAACAGTGGCAAAGCTAAAACCAATTTGGAGGAACAAGAACATCTCCCTGGAATCCAAATTCAAACTGCTACACGCACTGGTCATCTCCATTTTTCTGTAGGTGAGACATGGACCCTTATGGCAGAACTTGAACAGAAAATACAGGTAGTAGAGATGAGATACTTCCATAAAATCCTTGGCATCTCCCACTTCAACCAGGTCACTAATGAAGAGATCCGCAATATCATCACCCAACGTGCTGGGTCATATGAAGACCTCCTGATGACCACGAAGAAGCACAAGCTGAAGTGGTACAGCCATGTAACAAGATCATCTGGCCTATCCAAGGGACAGTACAAGGGAAGAGAAGAAGAGATTGACAGAAGAGATGGATTGGCAACATAAAAGAGTGGACCTGACACACAATTGTCGGAGTGGAGACAATTGGTTGATTGCTCATCAATGGTGCCCCAATGATCAATGTGATTATGGGAGTGATGATGATAATATATTTCTAATACTTCATTGACTCAGCCAACACTGGTTTGATCTTTTATGAAGACATTTGGTACCCCTGCTTTCCCTACTGTTCCAGGTGTTTTCTGTGTCCCTGTCTGAGCCCTATAGACCCTTACTTTTATCTCACTATAGGTATACTGTGGTCACTGCTCCTTCTAATCAATAAACGTTAATTGGGGCTCCTTTCCAATCCCATTAACAGAACTCTTTAAATTGGCCAATTAACTGTGAGTAGTGCCTGTCTTTTCTCAACACACAATCATGGGAAGTATCATAGCACTCCTACTCCCAGCAGGACAGGACACCAGGAGCAAGAACTAGTATACTGGGAGACAGTGCAGAATGATGGCCACTGCGCTGATTAGCTGCAGTCAAAAAAGCTTCTGAAGTCAAAAGCTTTTAAGAATAGATTTTATTTTATTTTTAAAACAGATACGTTCTGAGCTAGAGCTAGGGGACTGACTAGGCTATTCTGATGAACATTCTATGTTACTTATCTGAAGCCACTGGCTTTCTATTATCAATAGCTCAGACAAGATCTATTTGTTCTTTTCCCTCCTCCCTCTTCTGAGCCTGCAACTGGTTGATCTCAAATGCATTCATCCCACCATAGACAGAGAAATGTTTTCACTGCCCTAGTTCTAAACTATGTTGGGGCAGAAAAATTAAACACTTTCCATCCTGCAAAACCCAAGATCATATATTTAATTCTCTCTCGTAACTAGTAGGTAACTAGTAGGTAGCAATGCAACCAGAAACACTTAATGTTTCTTAATGTAGCCAAATTATTAAAAGACTGAAAATGTGCATACTGCGGCTAATCGTTATTTACATTAATGAAGTGTCCCTCAAGAAGCCTATGAAAGAGCTGTGCACAAAGAGAAAGTTTCTGTAAAACTCATGATACCAAAAAACACTTTGCAGAAAAGTCACTGTTAAAGTAAAATGTAAATATTCCACCAGGGTTTTTTGTTTTGTTTTTGTGTTTGTTTGTTTTTGGGGGGGAGGGGATGTTGGTGTGCATCCCCAGAGAAAATCTGAGGGACATGCATGTGAGATAGGGATCTATCAATGTTGCTCAGATAAGGCTGACAATGCAGAAGGGAGGTGGTCTGTTCTGGGGCTCTTTCATGCTCAACCTGCAGTCTAGCCCACTGAGATCAACAGGAGCAAAGAGGAAAGACAAAGGTGTAGTAGAAAAAGGGCCTAACTCATCCAGAGAAAAAAAGATTTCTTAAGGCAGAGCTGGTCCCCTTTCTCCTAAGTATTGGTGTTTTCTTTTCCCGTCTCCCCCTGCTGTCCTCAGTTGTTAACTCTGCAACAGAAGCTCTTTATTTCAACCACCTAGAGCTTGAGAATGAGAGAAGAACTTCACAACTTAGCAGGAAAGGAAAAAAGAACAATTCTTCACACCAGGGTCACAAAGAAGTACTAATACCACATAAAATTGTTTTCTATGAGACTGGAGAAGGTCTCAATTCTCTCAGGGGTTCTCAAGCTGTGGGTCTGGAAACTGGACGGGTCACAAAGCAGTGGCCAGGAGATCACAGGGATACTAGACTCCAAAAGGCAAGCTGGGGGGCAAGAAAAAGTGGTCTTCACTTTTCTTCCTGCTGTCCTACTCCCACTAACCACTTTTCCACTGCAATGAACCACAATATGCTCCAGTATGCATTGCTTAAGGATTGTGAGGGGCTTCATTTTGCAGCTCTTGACAGCACTCAGCCAGCTTTTCACCATGGCAGATAAGTAGGGCCCTACCAAATTCATGGCCATGAAAAACATGTCACAGACTGTGAAATCTGGTCTCCCCCTGTGAAATATGGTGTTGTGTGTGTTTTTTACCCTATACTATACAGATTTCATGACAGATCAGTGTTTCTCAAATTGGAGGTCCTGACCCAAAAGGCAGTTGCAGATGGGTTGCAAGGTTATTTTAAGGGGGTCATGGTATTGCTACCCTTACCGCTGCACTACCTTCAGAGCTGGGCAGCCAGAGAGCAGTGGCTGTCGGCCAGGTGCCCAGCGCTGAAGGCAGGGACCCGCCAGCAGCAATGCAGAAGTAAGGGTGGCAATACTACACCCTTACTTAAGCGCTGCTGCCTTCAGAGCTGGGTGGCAGTAAAGTGGCAGCTGCTTACTGAGGCCTAGCTCTGCAGGTAACAGCACAGAAGGTGGCAATATCATACCATGCCATCATTACTTCTGTGCTGCTCTGCCTTCAGAGCCAGGCTCCCAGCCAGCAGCCACTGCTCTCTAGCTATTCAGCTCTGAAGGCAGCACCACCACCACCACCACCAGCAGTACAGATGTAAGGGTAGCAGGATTGCAACACGCACACACCCCATAATAACCTTGCGACCCCACCACAACTCCTTTTTAGGTCAGGATCACTACAATTACAACACCGTGAAATTTCAGATTTAAATAGCTGAAATCATGAAATTTACTGGTTGAAATCATATGACCGTGAAATTGACCAAAATGGACCTTGAATTGTAGGGCTCTACTGATAAGCAATTCTCTGAAGCAGAGCTCAGTGCAAACAGGAAGAGAAAGTACACCCAGCAGACAGCATGTACTAACCCAAAAGGAGGCAGTTTTTTCTTGTGATGATCCCAAAGATCTATGGGATTGTTTTACACACACATGAAAACTGTAGGTGTGCCAGATGGAGAAAGTCTGAGAATCTCTGTCCTAAACTCCTGTGTTTTTAACCTCTCCCACCTCTAAATAGTATATTTCCTCTCAGTGCGGGCAAGCAATGCTGTCTGCCTTACAACAGCTGCTTCCACAGACAAGCTTGATAGACTATGAAGATGGAGTTTTTATACATTAAGTGTATAAAAGTTTACTGTATACAATTTTTAAAAGACTAAAAAATAAAGAACAGCATTTTACTAAAGACTGACAATAAAAGTATCTCCTAAAATCTGATTGAGAAAAGTTAACATTCAGTGGCAAATATCAATCCAAGGATTAATTTAAATCTTCAAAAAGTCTGTTCAATAAAAACAAGTGTGTTACAATTAATCGCCACCTTGTATAAGTCTCTCCTATGTTTGGCACCTTCTCAATGAAATGGTTCCACTGGAACTTACAGAAGATTATTATATTTTATTATTCTTCATCAACTGCTACTTAAATAAAATGTATCAGAATGCAACCTAGTGAAGCATAAAAAAAAAGAATAATCAAGAACATACTGCAAGGAACAATCTTGCATTGACGAAGGGCTGGACTAGATAATAGGTTCTCTCCCTCTAATTCCCATTATTAGGAATCCAAACTACATAATGATTTTTTATTTAGAAACCTCAAACTTGTTTCACAATCACTAATATTTCATCTTTTGGATTCTAATATGTTAGATATGTCCAGCTCACCATGGTGTGTGAGCTAACTCAATCACGACAGGTCAAACTAACTTGCTCAAATTTTGCTAAGATTATATTCTAACATTGAAAAAATCCTGCTCATTGTACTATGGAGATGAAATGAACATCTTTTCATTCAAAAAGACCACAAGGCTCAGATTTCTCTCCCCTAAGCCCACTACCTAAAGGCAAAAGATATAATCCATCTGTCTGATTTCATCAATCATACTAAAGGTAAAGAACCTGGAATTTAACAGGTAAGTAAAGAGGTGACTGAGATTTAAGTATTTGTATATTCAGTTTTTAACTCTACATCAAGGTTTGATCAATTCAAACGCCAGCAGCAAATAAGAGGCTTTCTATGGAGAGCCGGGGGTCTAAGTTCAATGTCAGGAATATTTTTAAGCTTTCATTAAACAACTATAGGGTACCTGAAACCTTTTCATAAGAACGTAACCAAATATATAATATTGTGCTATGAATCTGTATAGTGCTTTCATACCAAACAGCTGATCTTCATTGGTTTGCCAAGCAATAGAGGAAAACCAGGGTGGATAAAAAATAAAACGATATTTTTTTTAAAGGAAAACCAAAATTTGATTTAAATCAGATTTTTTTTTAATAAAATGCTTTTTTCCCCTCAAAAAGCAATGTAAAGATATATCTTAATTAAAACTATTATAGCTCAAAGATACCTCATCATGAAATAGGGATTATAAATTCTAATTCTATAGTATGAAACAATATATTCATGTAATGTTTAAGAAAAGTTTTGTAAATGAGTTCCAATAGTTCATGGATTAGGGACCCAATCTTATGGGGTTCCAGGGGCTTCTGTAGAGATTATTTAGGTTAATCTTTCTATCTACCCAATGGGACTCCGTGCTCAGTCTAGAAGAAACCATCAGAGAAGCTTAGTTTT
The DNA here is from genome assembly GCF_016161935.1 of Mauremys reevesii. Taxonomy (NCBI): domain Eukaryota; kingdom Metazoa; phylum Chordata; order Testudines; family Geoemydidae; genus Mauremys; species Mauremys reevesii. Next base: position 18,767,610 of record NC_052635.1, on the reverse strand, counting down.
GCAGTTTGCAGGGGGGAGGGATAGCTGAGTGGTTTGAGCATTGGCCTGCTATAACCAGGGTTGTGAGTTCAATCCCTGAGTGGGCCACTTAGGGATCTGGGGCAAAAAATCAGTACTTGGTCCTGCTAGTGAAGGCAAAGGGCTGGATTTGATGACCTTTTAAGGTCCCTTCCAGTTCTAGGAGATAGGTATATCTCCAATTTAAAAAAAATAAAAAAATTCTCAAACTGTGGATTTGTGTCTCCAGAGATAACATGCTTGTTAACAGCAAAAAATGTTTTTAAATAAATATATATTGTAACAGGGTCAGGCTAGATGGCTACAGGAGAGTGTTAGAAGGCCAATATATTAGTCCCAGATTAAGTAGATCCATTTTCCCTGGGTAAGGTAACAGGGGCAGTTCCAGAACAAGCAGGAACTTGCTAGAATCAATTAGGACAGGCTGGCTAATCAGGGCACCTGGGTTTAAAAAGGACCTCATTTCCATTTGTAGTGTGCATGCAAGGAGCTGGGAGCAAGAGGCACTAGAAGCTGAGAGTGAGAAGACATACTGCTGGAAGACTGAGGAGTACAAGCATTATCAGACACCAGGAGAAAGGTCCTGAGGTGAGGATAAAGAAGGTGTTGGGAGGAGGCCATGGGGAAGTAGCCCAGGGAGTTGTAGCTGTCGCACAGATGTTGCAAGCAAATTGCTGGATAAAGTGTATGAAAGAGAAATTGAGTAGTGTGCAAGAGATCTAGAGGGTAAAATTGTTAACCTGAGTCTTGATGGATGGAGCAATGTCCACAATGATCCTGTTGCATGTGCTTGTGTGACAAGAGAAGAAGGGAATGTCTTACTTACAGAAACAACTGATACATCAGGAAATGCACACACAGCAGAATACTTACAAGAAGTAGCAACAAAAGCTATAACAAACTGGAAAAAAAATGCAAGTGTCTAGTACGCAGCTTGAGAAGAAATTTAGAAGAGAGTGAACAGTCCCAAGCTAACAAACGGTTGCAGTGCTCATTTGATGCACCTCCTGTCTAAAGACTTCAGTGTTCCAGAAATAAAATGCTAATGTTGTTGAAATTGCAAAATACACCTCTATCCCGATATAACGCAACCCGATATAACACGAATTCAGATATAATGCGGTAAAGCAGTGCTCCGGGAGGGCGGAGCTGTGCACGCTGGCGGATCAAAGCACATTGGATATAATGCAGTTTCACCTATAACGCAATAAGATTTTTTTGGCTCCCAACGACAGCGTTATATCGGGGTAGAAGTGTACTTCCACAATAACCATTTTGCAGCAGCTGCTCTGAAAAAAGTGGGAGGAACCAAGCTAACTCTCCCACAAGACATGCAATGGAACTCAGTAGTGGACTGTTTTGAGCACTGTATCAAGAAGTGGCCTAATCTGATGAGTTTGTGAACAAAATCATGAAAAAAAAATAGATGGCACTGTCACAGACAAAGTTCTCAACACTGGGCTTAAGAGAAATGTTGAACACATGCTGAGTACCCTGAAGCTTATTTCTGTAGCCTTGAACAAAATGCAGGGAAATAGCTGTTTTATTGCTGACGCTGTTGAAATTTGGAAGGAACTGAGTGAGATCTTAAAAAGAGAAATATGCAATGACAGAGTTAAATTACAAGCATTAAAAAAATGAATGGGACAAGCACTATCCCAGCTCATTTTCTTGCAAATATTCTCAGTACTCGGTACCAGGGTCAAACCTTAACTGCTGAAGAAGAGGAATTGGCTATGACATGGACATCCAGCAATCATCCCCCCATAATGCCAACTATAAATAAACTTCAGAGCTAAGGGTGAATCATTCAAGAAATAAGTGTTTGCTGATGATGTTTTAAAGAACATCACACCAGTGAACTGGTGGAAGTCACTTAAGCACTTGGATTCAGAGACTGTTGAAGTGAATCTCATTTTTAACAGCAGTAGCTTCTTCTATCGGTGTAGAAAGAATATTTTCTTCCTTTGGACTAATTCATTCCAAACTGAGAAATTGTTTGGGACCTGAAAAAGCAGAAAAGCTTGTTTTTTTCTTTTCCAGATTATGAACAAACAGAAAAATGAAGGTCAAGACGATTAAGTTAGCTGCAGAAGCCAATATTAAGTTTCTCATGTTGACCTGGCTAACAGTTGATTGAAATATATCAAAAGAATTTAACTATTTTAGACAATTTTAAAAACAAACCTGATTTTAAAAAAATTGAATGTTTAAATTCAAAAATTCTTATGCATGTTTTGTTAAAATATTATCTACCTTTGCTGCTGAAGAAAAAATCCAGAATATATAATGTTGTTTTAATTAAATAATTTAAATGTCTATCCTCCTAATACAGCATGGCAAGAAAATCCTCCAAATATTAATGCTTAACCTATTGAACTGGAGATTGTTCACCTCCCAATGACTTCATAAATATCTGCTTAATTACCTCTGGTAAATGAAATAACCAAACAATCATTCATTTTCTGATATAGCTGTAAAACTAATCTGAAAAGTTTTCAAAATAAATCACTTTAAAAATGTATAGTGTACCCCAATCTAAAAACGAAACCTACATCTATCTCCAAGTTGTGAAGAATATGTATTAAGGGTATAACAAACAACTAGAATGCACTTTTATGTAGAAATCCATGATTAAATAGAGTCTTCCTGATTAGTGATTTAAATCAAATCCACCCTGAACTAGGATAATAGCACCAGGCCCGGAGAGGAACAAGACAAGAAATAAAACCAATTCCTCAGAATTAAAAAAAAATAAAAATCCCACGAACAGATTAAATATCCCGTTAACAATAGGTAAGTAGCGCCTGGTAACACCTATATCTGTAGGTGTTTGTCCATTTTATCTTTTAGGCTGTAAGCTCTGAGCCAGGAGCTGTATTCTACACATTGCCTAGTATAATAGACCCTAGCACTACCAGAATACAAGTAACTTAATGTCTACCGGACACAAATCAGACATTAGGAATGGCAATATACAAAAACCTGTAGGAGAACACTTCAACCTCCCTGGCCACACAATAGCAGATTTTAAGGTGGCCATCCTCCAGCAAAAAAACTTTAGGACCAGACTCCAGAGAGAAACTGCTGAGCTCCAATTCATTTGCAAATTTAACACCATCAGTTTAGGACTAAACAAAGACTGTGAATGGCTTGCCAATTACAGAACCAGTTTCTCCTCCCTTGGTTTTCACACCTCAGCTGCTGGAACAGGGCCCCATCCTCCCTGATTGATCTAACCTCGTTATCTCTAGCCTGCTTCTTGCTTGCTTATATATACACACCTGCCCCTGGAAATTTCCACTGCTTGCATCCGAAGAAGTGGGTATTCACCCACGAAAGCTCATGCTGCAAAACATCTGTTAGTCTATAAGGTGCCACAGGATTCTTTGCTGCTTCTACAGAACCAGACTAACACGGCTACCCCTCTGATACTTAATGTCTACCTGCCTCTGTCCTACTTTCCAGGTAGGTATTAGCACAGGAATATAGGTGATAGCACTAAACAGCTCCACAAGTGAGGTGGAGGCAGAAGTCAGTCCTATCCTGTCCTAGTCCAATGTAGGAACTGGACAACCAGGTCACCTGTCATTCTGTGAGGTAACATTTGCCACACTCAATTTTCACTCTTAAGAACACTAGAACTGATCCTGGAATTAGGATGAGCTGGTAGACTGAGATTTATAATGGACAGCCAGCTTACCCAATCATTCCTCAAAGAGGACTTGGCTAACCTTGTGAAGAAATAGCAGTCAAGATGCTGAGCTGCCTAGTGCCTATGTGAATAGTGACAGGCAGTGTTCTATAGGCAACTATTAGGAATAAAGGCTAGAGAAAGAAGAAATTTTACTGTGTGTATCTACATATTCAGAAGTGGTGATTCTGGGTTCCTAACTTCAGACAACTTAAAGTGGCTTGATAGTGGGTAGATGGCTCAGCAATTAGGGCTTTAAGTCTATACAGTTTCATGTAGCTCTTACAGTGTTGGAGGACAGATGGGGAGGGGGAAAATCACACACAAATAAGATTAAACTCTCTCTTACGGAAAGAGGCCTTTTATTATATCCAGGTATAATTTAATAACTTGTAAAATGTTTACTTCCATTCTGTTAGGAAGTTTTTATCTAACTGAAAGAACAGTAGGACAATGAAACAGACTTCATAGGGAGGTTGTGGAAGCTCTTTCACTGAAGGTTTTCAAAAGGAAGCTGGATAGCCACCTGTCTTTAGATGCAACACATCCTGCATCTTGGCAGGGGGGTTAGACTAGACTAACCTTGCGGTCCCTTCTAACCCTATGAGTCTACTCAGGAGAAAAAGAGTAGCACACCAGAAAAAGGCCAACACCATCAAATAGGACAAAGCATTTCCAAGAGATATATTTGCAGGAAACATCACTAAGTAGTTTAGATGGGTTTAGATTATAACCTATACTTTGTAACAGTAACAAATGCAAATATCAAGATTTCATATATAGTACAGAAGGAAGATCATATTTTGGGCCAATTTCCCATTCCACCTAATAAGTACGTACCACATACCGCATTAACTTATCCATGGTTGTTTCATCACTTCCCTTTGGAGACTACCCCAATACTGCTGGATTTGTTATTATGTCAAGCAACACTAAACAAACAATTGCCAGAAGTTTGCCTCCATGCACAAAAGGCTATACTATGCTGTGAGAGTAAACAGTAAAAGACCAATCTACAATGAGAATATTTGGTATAGCTAAACACTGCTCTATTTTAAAACCCAGGTGAGTGTGCTTATAGGTAACCAAAGCTTTTTAATTAAATTAATGCCCTGCGTTAGAATTTTAGACCTCCACACGTGTAGGATGCAGCATCCGTAAGGTTTAATAACCTCAAATAATTTTATTATAAATTCCTAACTTCATGTTAACATTTCAGTTGTTAAGAATTACTGTATGTCAGAGCAGCTGCACATCTGCATAAACATGCATGCGTGTTACAACTACACACATTTACAGCAATTTACAGGGCTGCAATTAACAAGAGTGGTGTTCTCTGGAGTCCCTTAGATGAGGGAGTCACCAGCTGCACTAACAGGTTTGGGCATTTATACTAGTAGAAAACTTTTCTTGAAGAGAGCCACTCCCACCCAGCCCCCAACATGCAGTACGATGATATAGGCAGAAGCCCCATTTGCAACATGCTACCAACCTAGGGTGACCAGACAGCAAGTGTGAAAAATCGGGACAGGGTGAGGTGGGTAATAGGATCCTATATAAAAAGACCCAAAAATCAGGACTGTCCCTATAAAATCGGGACATCTGGACACCCTACACCAACCACTCACTGCCCCCAGCCTCAGCGTGGAGGGAGCCCTATGCTGCTTGCTAGTCAATGTCAATGCCTACAGAGTATTCCCCAAGCTGGTCACTGTCCTCAGATGCACTAAGCAAATAAAAGACGGTGTAGATTTCTGGACTGCTCTTGAGGGTGAGCAACAACCCTAATCTGCCTCCTGTGGCAACTCATATTCTGGTGCCTGGCCCTGCAGAACATACGTGGAGGACAAAGATGGACACACCTGATGGGATGGAGGAAGTGGTACTCTGATATGGCTCCAGCTCCCTTGTGCGTACTGGGTCTGGGACCAATCGGTATGATCACCTCACAAAAAGGCCCCCAGGCAGCACAAAGATCCAGCCAGTGAGTGTGCAAAACAAGGTTTGACCTTCTTCACCTGCAAGACTAAAAGCATCGCTCTGTCCTGAGCCCAGCCAGTGGCCTCAGTTATCAAAACAAACATTTATGATTTAAAGAATTCACAGGTTCTAATCTGGAAATACAATAAAAACCAATCTGAATGTATTAGTCACATCACTACGAATAGCAACATGACATACTTTACATGGACAGCATCTCTAAAATAAGTTTGACTTTTAAGCCTACCCGTCACTTAGAACAGCTGCCATTATTTCACTATAAGCCTCAAATGCAACTACTGCTATTCCCACAGGCATCCTTTTTTCATGGTATTTTAGTAAGACCAAGCCCAGGGTAACTTTGTAATCATAAAAGAACTCAAGAATTTCATCCACTGACACACTAAATGGCATACTTTGCACTTTAATGGCAGTTGACTCTAGCTTCCCAAAAGCCCTGGGGCCCACTTAAATTCTTAACACCACTATCAGAGCAAGGAGATCACTTAACTAGGCCCATTCCCAGGGTTCTGAGATCCACCTCCAACACTTCATATTCCACTCTGTTTACTACGACCACTTCCAAACCCTGGAACACCAATACCTGAACCAGGAAAACCACTACTTCCAATTTGGTCTGCAAATAAAGTATACAGAACTACCTGCTAATGTGCATGAGTAGGGTTCACATGTACAGTTAGTCTGTGAGCAGGCTAGTGCGGAGTAGTCGTACCCCAGTTTGCCACAAACGAAAGGTTTGTGTTAAGAAGCCCTTCATCTGATCCATTTCCATGATTTCAGTACTGCATCTGCATATATACTGCATCAACTCAGAGCCCATGAAAAGAATCTTTTCACATCAGATTTCACTGAAGGGGTATTCCATGAACACTGACATTTAAAAAAAAAAAAGAAGTGATAGGAAGGGGTTTCGCACTACTTTTGAGAATTATCTGAGGCTTTATAGGATTATTGAGAGACAAACACTGGATTCAAACTGTTGCTCATATTCACTGCTATTCCAGACCCATTTATTCCAATATGTAAAAGGTGCTACAGCTGGAGGTTTCACAGACCTTCCTGGTGTCCTGATAGTACAGAAGGCACCAGGGGAAATGGAGGAACAAGAAGCAGGGCAAGTACAGGACATGGGACAGGTTTAGGGGGACTAGAAGGCATTGGTGGCAAAGATAGCATACCAGGCACTGGTGAAGGTGTATAATTGAGTTAAATGAGGGGCTAGCAAAGGCAGCACCAGGATTTGGAATGCATTTCGCATACTGGCCATAGAGAATGTAGGTTGTTTTGGTTACCTTCAATGCACAAAAAGTAGCTGCAGTTGCTACACCAAGTACTGTTAGAATTTGATACTACAGTAGATAAGTTTACCCTAGCACTGAATGCAGAGCTAGGTGGTGATCAGACCTGCTGGTGGCATATCTGAATTGGCAGCTCTATCATGTTTTTCATTTGTCATACAACTCAGCAAGAGTTACTTTTGACTCTTTATTGGTACCACCTGCGCCCACCATAAACACATCTTGCATCTTCCTCAGTAGCAAAAAGTGAAGAACGCCTCACCCAATTCACCCCCTACAACATGCAAGTCCCATCAGGAATGGTCAATCCAGAGAAGTGGTGAATGTCCATGGTCCCCCACCACAATCAGAAAACCATGCAAATGGATAACCACAGCCATGCTGTCCTGAAATGCACACCTGCAGATGAGAAAAGGCAACGTCTATATCAGACAACTATTTATGACACAATGTATTTACCTAAACACCACCTAATGTTTACAATCCTAAAGACCTTGTGACAATTAAGCGTAAAATTTTCACATGCACATAACATATGCTCCCTAGTCCCATCAAGAGTAATTTAGACACCCACTGAAAGCCAGTTGAACTTAAGCTCCTAAATCATATCGGTGCTTGTGAAAATGTTACCTTAAAGTATATTTATGCCTCCAAATGCACTTTGCAACTCTAGAGCAGTTTATTAACAAAAGAAAACCTTTATTTAATGACAGTTAGGGTTGCATCAGAAGATGACTAGGGATGGCTCACCCAGCCATTGCCTCCCTTGCAAAAGTGTGGCATCTCAAAACATATGAAGGTTAGACTGGTGAAAACCTTATTTTTTTCCATAGCAACTTATGGATGTGACTCCTGGAAAACTAATGCTGCTGAAAAAAGAAAAACCTGAAGTCTTTGAGATGTGGTGCTAGCAAAGACTTGAGCATCTTATCTTCTGGATGGAAAACACAAACAATTGTGTTAGAAGTATTACTGGAGAGAAGCTGACTCATCAGAAATCAATAGGCACATATTTACGTACTTTGGTCACATCAGGCATAGAGATAGAAATAATCTTCAAGAAAGGTACCATGGAAGGAATAGTGGCAGGTAATCACAGTAGGGGAAGCCTGCAATGTCACTCGCTTCCCAAAACACTCCACAGCTTCTTATGCATTTCTTGAAATGGACTACACCCAGGAGTAGCTGCAACAGCCGGGTGTGTGCCTGTGCTCCAGCAGCCAGATTTTGCCGGCTGTGTCCCTTGGCCCTGCTGGCATGAAGCACACCTCTTATTGCACGTTTTGCCCTAAACTGAAGCATGTTTTGTCACCGTGCAATTTATTAAACCAGGGTTTCTTTGTTTTTGAAGAAAATGAATATAGTTATCGGTGAGGTCTGAACCCTGTATCTTCAGATCCCCAATCAAGACATCTATCACTTGAGCTAAAGCAGTAACAAGAAACAATCAAACCAGTAATAAGGATAATTAACTATCTGAATAAACTACCAAGCATATGATGGACTCCCCATCAGTTCATCTCCAAAAGATGAACTCTGTCCAAACACAAGTAATGGCTTGATGCAGTAATAACTTGGGGAAATTTTCTCACCTGTCCTATGCAGAATGTCAGACTAGATGATCACAATAGTCACTAATGGCTTTAAAAAAACATTAATCTATTGTTATGTGAGCTAGCCACTAGAACAGGATGCCACATATTTTGCCTGGGAGTTACACAATTAGTTGCTAAAGAGCAGTAGGATGTTGATATTCATCCTGGGTATCTATTCCAGGATCTGAAAGGAAGATGTTATCTAGTGGTTATAGACAGGATAGCTAAATCCATAGATTTGGCACATTCATTCTGAGAGGCAGTGAGTCTCAGTGAGTAAGATTTGGATCTACTGAATCTGGAACCTTCTTACTATCCTGCTTATCACAGACAATGTGAACTCTGTTAACCTACTTGTGTAATGAGGAAAAATGATTGTATTTGCCAGTCCTTCTAGAACAAGGTATGAGTGCCTGCCCAATAAAGGACTCCAGTTTCCAGAAATATGAACAGAAATCAGGTGAGAGACCAGAATTCATGGTCCCCTAGCTCCCAGGTCAGTTTACCTTCCCTAAACTACAGGATATTTGTGAGGAAGTCAACCTCTTCCTTCCCCTCCCTGCCTCTTACCCTGATGAGGGAGGGAAGGACACTTGAGAACTATGAATGCAGGGACTGGGACCAATCTGGAAGTGAAGATTAAGGAACAGGAGGTATAATCCATCAAACAAGAGGAATTCAAAAATAAAAGAAATCCTCCTCTCCTTGAATTGCGAAGAGTGATTTAAAGGGAAGGTGTACTCACCACCATTTATGGATTTTGTTTTAAAATCTCTTCAGAAATATATTAAATGTTTGGCTAAACTGAAGTTAGTTGTTCTAATCTTATGTCAATACTTTCTAGAAGTCCCACAATGTGAGTGTGAATTAAAAATGCAAAGCAGAAATCCTTAAAATCAAGCTTGCTTGTTCAATTTTACCAAGAATAAAATGAGCTAGGTGAAATTTTTTTTCTAAATAGAAGCGTTAGAATATACTATGAATAAGTTAACTACTACTTCTGTATTATTCAAACTGCCATGATGTCTACAAAAGCAAATCTGCATCTGAAACAATGTATACTTCATATTAAAAATGCCAACATTATTTGTCTGATTTGGGAGAAATATTAACTGACAGATCTTTTATGGTAAGACTATAAAAAGAGTCAAACTAGGTATTTATTATAATTCTGAAATTTAAGAGCAGTACTACTGAATTGTTATAAAAGAGCTGAACTTATGTGATTATAATACTCACCTAGAAAAGACCTGTTGCTTATATAGTTGAAAACATTTCAAATGTTTAACCTATGACTGCAGGAAGGAAAAAAAAGTCATATCAGTGCTATAACAAAGGTATTTTAAAGTTCTGAAAAACAGTTACCTAAAGGAGTAACTTTTAGTCCCCAAATAATACAGCTAACACCTTCAGGAATTCCCAACTTTTAAATGAGAAAGTACTGTAAATACTGAGGCTTAGTAACTGTTCAGTGCAATCCTTGTTAAAAGACATACCATGTATATACTTTATTTTGTATTTGTATGCCTTTAAATATCAGAAGTCTTACACTAATTACTTTATCTTTTACCAAACAGAAGTTGTTTTGTCCACACTGCCTCTCAGTTGGTGAGCCAACCACCGCAGAAGAGCTTTGGGAGCGTTAACGAAAAGCTTAATTACTACAGAATACCTATCTTCCACCCTTGATCTTTGCACAACCCTCCCATTGTTACTAGTTAAAATTCTACTGTGTACTAAACAGGAGTGCAGGGTCTTAAACTTATATCCTGAGCTATACTTTTAAAATGGAATTTGACTCTTTCCCCACAATGAATTTGACACCCCTTTAATCTAATCTGTTCTAACATACTCTGGATTCTAAATACCTGTTTAAATCGTCCAGTGTTTCAGTCCATGTAAAGAGAATTTGTACAGCAGCAAACTCTTCTTAAAGCAATTCTTCTTTTCCCTTCCTGCAGCAACTCCCTATTTCAGTCCCCCCTATACTTCACTCCCACTGTCTCATAGATCTCATCTGCTAAAGCAACCACCAATTAAAGATTACATTTGAAGTGTCACTGTTTGGACTTCTACAAATTGATGACAGACAGATATGGCAGCTAGACAGACTCACTGACCTGACAGTAAAGGTGCGTTTGCTTGAGGTGTAGGAGATAGGCACTTCTGAAAATTTTATACCAACTTCCATGTTCAAAAGTGACAGACATTCAGGAGCTTAAGTCACTTAGTCACTTCTGAAAATTTTACTGAGTCCAGAATTTTGGGGACAGGAGTTTTCAGTGAACCAAGCCCTTGTTTAGTGGCCAAGATAGAAGATCTTTCCACATCATCCTAGAGAGAGATCTAGTAAAGTGGTTTCCTACTTGTAGAAGAATGTTCTGTACTTCTTCAGAGCAGCGTCTCTCAGTATTATGCTCAGCCAGTCAACTTCCATGTGTCAGATACAGAGACTTGGGGTGATGGATCCTCCCCTGATTTTGAGACAGAACATCTGGGATGTTCAGGAGTGAGAGAGGTCATACAGCGAGCTGGATGTAGCAGATCCATAACCCAGAACTGTCTCACCAAAGAAGAAGCTGTGAAAGTCACTGTGGCTGTAATTTGTCTCATCTTTCTGATAACTGAGGATGAGAGGAGTCAGTGGGGAAGTCACACAAGAAAGGCATCTGGGAGAGAACCTAGACTTCTTCCCCCTTTCTCTGGGGCAGAATAGGCAGCACGTGTTTTGCCACCAACCAGAATAAGACTACCTGAAGAGAACCTCACCTTCAGAAAAGGATTTTCAGAGAATCCTCCACGCACCACACATGATGAGCTGTGTACTGCCTGATGCAGTAAACTGCTAGGCTACTGCTCGCTCCGATGTGTGTGAAGGGCTGTCACGTTTAGCATCAAATAACGCCATCAGCTTCAAAATTTGATTGCTTCCTGACACAGAGGGGAGGGGAGATCAAGATCTATGTATTGTATCTGAAGACTGACACTTCAGTAAAGGAAAGAAATTTGTAAGCAAGACTGCCCTGTTCTTTAATATATTTATGTGAAGAGCTGACTCAAGACCCCAGACCCTGAGTGTGCAAAATGATCAAAGTGTAATCTCCATCCTTATGTGGTAACATCTGTTACCTGTATCGCTGAAGAAAAAAGGAAAGCAAAAGGGCACCCCCTTTGCAGACGGTCTCCAGGTTTATCCACCACCTCATAGAGGAAAGGATGGCGGCAACAACGAGATCCTTGTCCATATGAGACTAAGGACTGGAATGCTGACTTCAGCGAATATTGGAAAGGGTGCAGATGAAGCCTCTCAAGAGTCCAAGAACACCCTCATCAATCAGCACAGCTACCCCGCCTAGCTACTTTAACTGCAAATTTTCAAGTAGTTTGTATCCTCTTCTTCCACCAACTGCTCGATAACTGGTGTTCAGTAATTCTGTGTAGTCTTGCAATGCCCTATAATCACTGCAAGGACACCAATTAGGAGTAATGTTTCATAAGGAGACAATGATAGGCAAGATGGCCCTGAATCTGGGTTAAGGTCCTCATCAGGAACCTTCCACTCTTCCTAATGAAATCTTTGGCCAGTCCATTAGTAGACCTGACTTGGGAAGAAGTTCTAGGTAATCTCTGAGGAGACCTAATAGTGAGGCACTCTTTCAGGAAAGGTAGATGGAGCACAAATTTCCTGGTAACGCCATACCACCACGCTCTGGGGATGCCCCTGGTGTAGTTGTAGGACCTGAGAAGAGTCAAGAGGACCATCAGATTATCTAAAAGGGGGAACTGTACAGTGGGCTTCAAATGTCAATTCTGGATGACTACAAGAATGACCGCAACCCCTTAAGTGGAGTTGTACACACAGGAGTTCCAAGAATGCCACAGAGGAAGAATAAATGAAGTCAAATGTGATGCAGATCTCCCCAGATTAGGGAACATTCAGATGGCATGATCAGAGCATCTTAGCACTAAAGGCACCAATGTGGTCAGTACTGGTATAAGGGGTATCAACACCTAGACAGATGACACAGGAAAAGAGCCTGGTAATGCCTCCAATGCAAGGGATGATAGCACTGAGGCAAATGGTGCCCTGGAAACCCAGGCCTCCACGGCATAAGCCAATTCTACGTCCAGTCCTGAGATGTGCTGCCCAGGACAGTCATAACGCGTTTTTCTTCTTCCCTGGAAGAGAGGACGATAACTGGCACTGAGTCACCTTTCGAACAACATTCTGTTCTGCCTAAAGAGCTCAGTGCCAAGGTTAATGTGGCAACAAGAGCCAGTGCAGAGTGCACAGATACTAATGTGCTTGGCTTCGGGGACCATGAGCAGATCAGAGAGGGAGCTAACCCCACCACACCCATCCCAGTGACACAGGATCAAATGTGTCAAGTTCTGGCTTGTGGGAGCACTAAAGGAGCAAGATCCCTTAGTGGAAGTAGTCTGATGCTCGGAATCTGATGCCACCTTTCCTTACCATTGATGGGGCTGTACCTAGCTCAGAGGATCCTGTTATAGAAGGACCACCAGAGCGAATATCAATTAGGCACATTCCCTTCTCTTGCAGAACAAGAACTGAGTGTTGCCATTGCAGGAGCAACAGGGATTGCAGCCCAAGGTTTTAACACCAGCCACAAAGTGAGAAAACAAGTCATGGTGCTCGCCAAGCAATCAACAACCAACGGAGGAAAAAGAAAAAACTACCGACAGGGTAGATATTTTTTCTTTGAAAATATACAGAAAAACTAGCTAAAGGAATACAAAGTGGGACAGGTTTTTTTTTTTGTTTTTTTTTTTAAAGGAAATCTGTGAGGTAAATTTGCTACAAGGAACAGGGAAGACACTGATGAATTCCATTTCATTGCCATGGGTGGTAAAGGAACAGAGCAGTAATAGGGGGCCTGCACTCCCCTATATGCCCTCAGGTGGGGAGGGATGCAAAGGCATATACAGTGCATGTATAGACTCAGACAACACCAGCAAAATGTTTCAAACCTGTGAACACATGGATGCACACAGGAGCAGCAATATTACACTCAGAGCTGTAGCTGTTAATCCTGCACGTCCCTATTAGCTGCCACCGTTACCTACACTGACTCAGTATCCTAAATTACCACACATGCTGATAAAATAGGATCACCTAGGCATTTCAAAGAGGAAATATTTACAAGGACAACATTGGCACAGAATCCATCACCACCAATAGGAATTAAATTTACGAAAGACAAACTATACACAGATGCAATTTTTATTGATTATAAATATTTGAGAAAAACCATAGAAATGTAGGGCTGGAAGGTACCTTAAGAAGCCATCAAGTCCAGCCCCTTGCATTGTGGCAGGACCAAATAAACCTAGATCATCCCTGACAGGTATCCATCCAATCTGTTTTTAAAAACATCCAGTGATGGGGACTCCATAACCTCCCTTGGAAGCCTATACTGCTTGCCTACCTTTAGCAGACATGGAGAACAACTGGTCCCCATCCTCTTTGTAATACCCCTTAACTTAACTGAAGACTTATCAGGTGCCCCCAAAGTCTTCTTTCAAGACTAAACATGGCCAGTTTTTTCACCTTTCCTCATAGGTCAAGCTTTCTAAACCTTTTATAATTTTTGTTGCTCTTCTCAAAACTCAGTCTAATTTCTCCATATCTTTCCTAAAGTGTGGCATCCACAACTCGACACAATACTACAGCTAAGGCTTCACCAGTACCAAGTGGAACAATCACCTCCTGTGTCTAACGTATGACGCTCCTGTTAATACACTTAAGAATTATATTAGCCTATTTCCCCAACAGCATCACGTCACTGACTTGTATTCAATTTGTGATCCATTATAACTCCTAGATCCTTTTGCAGTGCTACCACTTAGCCAGTTATTCCTCATTTTATAGCTGTGCATTTGATTTTTCTTTAAGCGAAGTACTCTGCACTTGTCTTTACAGAATTTCATCTTGTTGATTTTATACCAATTCTAAACTCTGTCAAGGACATTTTGAAATCTGATCCAAAAGTGCTTGCAACCCTTCCCAGTTTGGTGTCATCTACAAGCTTTTAAAACTTACTCTCCACTCCATTATCCAAGTCATTAATGTACACACTGAATAGTACCAGACCTAGTACTGACCACTGCAAGACCCCACTATTTAAACCCTCTCAGTTTGACAGCAAATCATTGATAACTACTCTTTGAATACAGTCTTTCCATCAGTTGTGGTCTAGATTAAATTACTGTAAAGTGGATGCACATTTCCCTAGTTTGCTTATGAGAATATCATGAAGGACTGTTAAATACCTTACTAAAAATCAAGATCTCACATCTACAGCTTCCTCCTTTATCCACTAGACCAGTAACCTGTCGAAGAAGGAAATTAGTTTGGTTTGCCACGATCTGTACTTGACAAATCCATGCTGGCTATTCCTTACAAACCTGCAGGTGCTTACACACTGGCTGTTTAATAATTTGTTCCAGTATCTTTCCAGGTATCAAAGTTAGGCTACTTGTCTATAATTCCATAGGTCCTTTTTGTTCCTTTTAAAGACTAGTGCTGTTTGCCCTTCTCTAGTCTTCTGGGACCTCACCTGTCCTTCAGGAGATCTCAAAGAAAATTACTAACAGGTCCAAGATTGCTTTAGCTAGTTCCTTGAGTACCCCAGGATGAATGTCATCAGGCCCTGCTGGCTTGAATATATCTAATTTCTAAATATTCTTTAACCTGTTATTTCCGTTTGACTTGTGTTCCTTCCCCCTTGTTGTTAATATTAATTATGCTGAGTATCTGGTCACCATTAACCTTTTTAGTGAAAATTGAAGCAAAATAGGCATTAAACACCTCAGAGCTTCCTTGATGTAGGAAGGAAGGAGAGCTAATAATGGATGACATCTCCTTTGTCTTTTTCCTCTTGCTCCAAATGTATTTATTACACTTAGCAAGTGACATAAAAGGTAACTCATTTTGTGCCTTAGCCTTTCTGATTTTGTTCCTACATACTTGTATTATAAGACATGTGTTGTATGAATAATAAGACCTTCTAGTTCTGTTCTGACCTAAGACATTGTTAGGAACAATAAGACTGCAAGTTTCCCATTAAAAGGAAAATCCTGAAGCAACCTTAATTGTTGAGCAGTTATCAACACCTATCATTCAAATGTTTTTATAGGTGTCGAATACATAACTACTGATGTGTAGACAAATACAATGAAATCTTAAAATCAAAATCTTTTGCAAAAACTAATAAAATAAAGAAAAACATCCGTTTTTGCAAGGTAAGTAGCAGAAGTCAAGACAATCCTGTAGGCAACCAAGCAAAACAAGTTTTAGATTACAAGGAATAAAGGAGGTAAAACTAAATAGATGCCACACAAACAACAGCAATCTACAATGAACTATGCACTAAGAAGGCTCAAGTCTGAGACCATATACTATGCTGAAGCATACAATATCCATAAGTGTGCAAAATTTGATCTCTTCTGTTAAATGTGTCACTTGAATTGTTCAAGAGCAATTATCATAAACTACTAAGTCTTCAAGTCACAATTATGCCCTAAGAATACAGATTAACGGGCAGAATTAATGTTACACAAAAACTGACATATCCAATTTGCTTTTACTTTTCAGGGTATTACTTTCTCAATGGAAGTTTCAATTCCTCAAACTCTACTTGTAAAATTTTACCCTTTCGCTTATAGTATACAGTTCTAGTGATGACCTTGAGCGCAAACAATACTTTTTGCTGAGCAATCACTCCAAAAATTACATATATCAACATCCTTAGAAGGGCCATGAAGAACAGTCGAAGTTAAAAATAAATCCACACACTAGAGACCCATCACTTCGCAACACCACTTGTCTCCACACACTACTGAAACACTCTGTGAACCCATATCTCCTAGAATGAAGGCTACAGATCTACAAATCTAATTACAACCCAATATAAAAATCAGGTCCACGTCCTATTGCTTAAAATTCAAGATTATTAAAGTTCTATTCTGAGGACTCACAAGTGACCAAGAAAATTGGAAGATTTGACAGAACTTTTGTCAATAAGTAGGCTTAAAGATCTCCAAGTAACTATTCATCAGCAACTATTTGATAGCTCAAAGTACTGTATAGTGTGAGAAATGGTCTCTCTGGGAGAAGGTATGTTAAGAAGAAAGTGAACATATGACAAGAGTTTAATTTCATTTCTTATGATGTTTCAACACAGGCTGTGCCTATTATGAACAAATACTGTCTACATCAGGGGTAGGCAACCTATGGTACGTGTGCGAAAGGCGGCACGCGAGCTGATTTTCAGTGGTACTCACACTGCCCGGGTCCTGGCCACTGGTCCGGCGGGATCTGCATTTTAATTTAATTTTAAAGGAAGCTCCTTAAACATTTTAAAAACCTTATTTACTTTACATACAACAATAGTTTAGTTATATATTATAGACTTATAGAAAGAGACCTAAAACTGTTAAAATTTATTACTGGCATGCAAAACCTTAAATTAGAGTGAATAAATAAGACACCACTTCTGAAAGGTTGCTGACCCCGGTCTACATTCATCCACAAACTGTTTTTTAAAGAAAACCAATTGTTTATAATCCAGAACAATACACTATCAGCCTGATTAAGATAAAGACAGTCAAAAGGCCCTCAGTAAACAGAATCATAGAATATCAGTGTTGGAAGGGACCTCAGGGGCCATCTAGTCCAACCCCCTGCTCAAAGCAGGACTAATCCCCAACCATTTTTTTTTTTGCCCCAGATACCTAAATGGCACCCCCCAAGGATTGAACTCTCAACCCTGGGTTTTGCAGGCCAATGCTCAAACCATTGAGCTATCCCTGGCCCATGAACAACAGAATTTAAAAGAGGGTAGGGTAGAGGGAATGTAAACTGAACTCCCACAAATTAGATTTTGGATCACTTGGATTAAGTTGACCAATACACCCATCTCCAGAACAGAACCAACACTTTTTTTTTAAATGAAGATTTTTTTTAAACACCAGACAACCCCAAATCAGGAGGACTTTGCTCTGTGCTTCCAAACAGCTATATACAACACACAAAAAGATGCAACAACTTGACCACTTTTGCACCAGAACACAGCTATTTAAGTACAGATTTAGAACAGATCTTTTGTGCACAAGCAACATTTCACTAAAAGAATCCCAGGTCACCCAAAGCATTTCTCAAAAACTTTTAGTTGTGAACTTCTGTACAATTACCCAGAAACTAAGAGACTAATAAAAATATGTTGAGGTAATACCTATGGCATGACAGAGACATGTTCTGCAAAACTTCACATACCACCCCAAGCCATCTAGAACATGGATTTTTCAAAGATCCTGTTTGAATCTACCCAGTCTCGTGTATAACTTTATTTTGGATCAGTGTTGTGATTTTTATACACAAATTCAAATTATTTTTCAGGATCTGCATAACATTTGATGCTGCACATATTAATTTGGGGACATGGAGCTATTTTTCCATGGTCAAGCTGGTTCTCAAAAGTGAGGGTTCTCAGCTGGCTCTCAAAACTGCCCATAGTGAAATGAGATGTATTGCTTTCCCATATAGCATTACCAATACACTTCAATTCTGACCTATGTGTGTTTCTAGACTTTCTTGAACAGATTCAATTCTGCCAGATGTCCCAGTGAGTCTGTAATCCAACTTTTTTTGGGTGGGGATATAAGCAATGATTTGAACCCAGGCTCTCTAGCACTGAGAACTCAATACAGACCCAATTAACCTATTAGTCTGAAGTAGGGGGTGGAGCAATACTCAATTCCAGGAACACTAAGTAATACTGTATAACAAATATGTCTGAGCTTTCCTCCCTTTAAACATAATTAAATGCATTTTTCTGTGGACTTATTTTGAAGACCATTTTCTTTATTTTTACCAAACTTATGCAAAGCTGAAGTGGTAGCCAGCTAGTGAACCAACTATTAGCAGGTTAGTGATTAAAGTAAATGCCAGTTTTTGTAAACATCTTTCAAAAAGTCATATTCCTTATTTTTGTGATAAACAGTAAGTTTCCTATTAATTTTTTGCCTTCTTCTCCTTAAGAACTGATGGACATTTTATAACCTTTCCAGAACAGCTTCGGTTTCACCAAGGCCACACATTCACTTTGATGTCTCACCTCACAGTAGAGCAGAGCAGGTGGTTTCTTATAAAGCCAACAATGCTAACAAAAGTACATTAGAGACCCACAGCCTACAGGCACCCTCACTGAAAGATGCCCACAACTGTCCCATATCCAACAATCTCTGGTAACCAGTCTGTCTAAAAGAGGCTGTTTGTTGTATTTGCTATTATTGAGAAGTGGGTCTATTCAAACCAGAATGAATTACAGGTAAAGTGTGTCAGAGGATCCTCTGACACACACCTACTAGTGAAACCGTGTGATAATGTGAACCACAGAGAAGAATTTGATTGCCACAAATGCTGTAGTCAGCTCACCAATAAGTATTGTGCTTACACCTTGTATCCAACTGGCCTATGAGGGTACACACATCACCATCACAACCTTAATAGTGCCCTTGCTTTTATTTCTGCCCCCCACTCCCAAAGGCATACAAGCTTGACGTTAATTTGTTATCACTGTCGCAGCAGAACACTCGTTGCACGCACTCAGGGAGCCGTCACTCATGTCTACAAAGCGCCCCAAGACGCTGGCACGTTAAAGGCGAGTCAGTATTCAGCTCACTCGTGTTTCCCATCCTCCGCTCC
The DNA here is from genome assembly GCF_016161935.1 of Mauremys reevesii. Lineage (NCBI taxonomy): Eukaryota > Metazoa > Chordata > Testudines > Geoemydidae > Mauremys > Mauremys reevesii. The sequence goes on along the minus strand of NC_052635.1, from coordinate 18,748,275 downwards.
AAGGCCCCTGGAGCCAAAGCCCCGCGCCGGGGCTCACATTCAGCAGCCCGGAGCACAAAGGGGCGGAAACCGCCGGACGGTCTGCGAGAAGAAAACACGGCTCCGCGACCACGGGCACTCCACGCCCACCCGAGCGCGCCACCTCGACTCGCAGCGGCCACAAGTGCTAGCGGAGGGCGGCTGCACTACAGGCGGCGCTGGGCGTCTCCGCGGGCTAAGCCGGGGACCCTTCCGGGCCCGCTCGCGTCGCGGGCCCGCCAGCGCCTGCGCTGCAGGGCGCAAATACTCACCTCCACCGCGTGGGCCGCTCCGAGTTGCGCAGCTCAGAGGCGCAGGGGCCGGGCTCTGGCCCTACGGCCCCGGGCGACAGCGGAGCCCTGCAAGCGCGGGCGAAGACACGGGCACGCTGGGGCCCGCGCCCCAGGCTGGGGCAGGAGCCGCCCAGGCCTCGGGGCCTCCTCAGCCCAGTCCCTGCCCCTCCCCCCTTTGTGCGGCTGGGAGGACACGCTCCGTGCCGGGCCCGGCCTCCCCCCGAGACAGGGCCCAGCCGCGCGGGGAGGGGGCCGCTGAGAGGCGGGCCCGGCCCGGACGCTGCCGGTTTCTTACCGAGGAATCTGTACGGAAAAAGGGTTAGAAAGGACCTAATCGCCGCCCGGGCCCCGCTCCCCGCGCGAGCCCAGCACCACCGACCGAGCAGCGCCACAAAATGGCCGCCGCGGCTGAGGCGCCGCCGCGAGGGTGGAGGGGGCTGGCGCGGGATCTCAGGGGAGGAGGCGGGGCCAGCAGGCGAGGGGATGGGGCGGAGTAGAGAGAGTGGTCCCGAAGAAGGGGCGGGGACTTGGGGAGGTGCAGGTGAAGGGGCGGGGCCTGTGTTGCGGGCAGGAAGGGGCGGGGCGGAACACTCACACAGGTCTCCTTTTCCCTCCATTTTGGGCACGTGTTAGGCAGGTCCCTCCCTTCTGCGGGGTTCCTGCTGCTCCCAGAGGTACTTGTGCATCCAGAAAGGCAGCTGGCATAGTCCCAGCTAGTACCAGTGCCCAAAACACTCTGACCCCCTGATACCACAAGCCTGACAGTCCTGTTTCCCTTGCTTGTTACCCTAAAGAGATTGGCCAAAGAGCCACCTTGTATCCCAGACACGTCAGCACACTACATTCCCTGAAGACACAGGCCCTACAGGCCCTGGGACTTCTAAGTGCATGAAACACAGGACCCAGAGTCCCCACCTGCACCATAAAGGCACTGACCCAAAAGACTCCTTCCACCCACCATCCTTTGAGTTTTTCCTGTTGTAAATAAATTCTCACTCATACTTGTATTGTTTCACAATCTAGGTGTTAGGGCACAGAAAATGGGCAAAAAAGACAAAGTGAGAGTAGGTTGGATGAAGACAGCTGAAAAAATGAACAAGAATTTTTGCTGAGGCTCTAATTAGCAGAGCAAAGGGGTCAGAGTCTCAATAAATTAGTTGATCTGTCAGATAAGGTCGCACTACATGGCAAAAGGCCTTAAAGGTAAAGACAAGGTGCTTAAGTTTGAAGTAGTGGAGGAGGGAACCCAGTGGAACAAATTAAAATAGGGGATGATATGGTTGGCGCATGGAGCAAGGAACATAATCCCATCAGCAGTGTTTTGAATAGTCTTCAACCAGGAAGAGATTACAATAATCAAGACATTAGATAATGAGGCCTGAATAAGAGCCTTGGTTGGCTGGACAGATAGAAAAGGCAGAATTTTAGAAATATTATGTGGAAAGAAACAACAGGAATCGGACACAGCCTAGATGTGTGCATCACAAGAGAGGGTTAAGTTTAATATAATGCTCATATTACAGGCCTCATTGACTAGGAGAGAATAGTGGTGTTACTCATGATGACAGAGAAATGGGGTGGGGAGAACATTTGGGTGAGAGAAGATCAGAAGCTCAGTTTGGCCATGCTGAGTTTAAGCTGGACATCCACAAGGAAACATCAGAAAGACAAGCTAAGATGCAGAATCGGATGGTCCAAGATGGGGTTTTTTTAGTGGAAAGGTAGATTTATGAGTTTTCAGCATGAAGATGGCATTCAAAACCCATGCTTGTAGATGAAAGCACCTAGAGATAGGGTGTAGAGAAAGGTGGCTGGGGACTAAGGAAAGGTAACCTACCAAACAAGATACTGAAGATCTGATCAGAGAAGAAAGAAGAGAACAATCAGAGAGCAATGCCTCAAATGGCAACAGATAGAACTATTAAAAGTAGAGTCGTTAATGCTGTCACCGGTCACTGAGCAGTTAAGGAGAATGAGAATGGAGCAGAAACCCTGGGGTTTGGCCAAGAAGAGGTCATTTGAGATTATATTGGGAGTCATTTCAGTGGAGTTCAGAAGGCAGAAACTGGATTGAGAGGGAAAAGGTGTGAGAAGAGGAACTTAAGGTAGTGGTTGTAGAAGCATGTTCAATAAGACTGAAGGTGTAAGGGAAATGGTGTGATAGCTGCAGAGGCAGATGTGGTCAGAGGTGAATTATTCCATGATGAGGAAGACTGAAGCATGCTTGTAATACAAACAGGGCCAGCTCCAGGCACCAGCTTATCAAGCAGGTGCTTGGGGCGGCAACTCCGGAGCGGGGTGGCACTTTCAGGTATTCGGCGGCAATTCGGCGGAGGGTCCCTCATTCCCGTTCAGAGCAAAGGACCTCCCGCTGAATTGCTGCAGATCGCAATCGTGGCTTTTTTTTTTTTTTTTTTAGCTGCTTGGGGCAGCAAAACCCCTGGAGCCGGCCCTGATTACAAACGGAAGGATCCAAGGTGCTGAAGAAAAATGTGGGAGAATGGGGGCTGGGGAGGTACGCTTGGGATGGGGTCACACAGGAGCAGGTGGAGGGCTTAGAGGAGAAAAAAATGAGAAACAGTGTCAGTGTTTGGGAAGGAGGAGGAGAGTGTGGTAGAAGGTAAGGGAATGGAGAGTCATGGGTGATAGAACTAGGGGTGCTGCCACACACACCCCGGCTTGAAGTGGTTTCCAGTATATAGAGAGTTTACAGTTTGGTTCAATGGCTCTCAGCATCCCCACTATACAAATTGTTCCAACACCCCTGTGGAGAGCTCATGTCTGATCTTGTGCAAAAGTCATCAAATTCCTAAGCAGTGCGAGAAGTGGGAGAGGGGAGGGAGAAGGTTTAAGGAGGGAGACAAAGATTTCAAACTGCTGTCTGGGTTTGTAGGTGTGCGGTTCAATTATAGTGAAGAGGTGGACTTCCTTGGTTAGGAAAATGACAGAATTGAAGGTGGACAAAACAAATCTACTGGAATCCAGCATCATTGCAGGACTTCTTCCAGAGATTTTCAAGACTTGCTTCTCCCCTGTTTGGATATGGTGCAGAGTGCCATCAAGGAGTCGAGTGAGGGTCCTTGATTCTTCATCACTGAGCCCTGGCACTAGTTGGAACTTCTGAGGGGCTACTGTGACATTCTGTACCTCAAAATAGCACCCTGGAACCCTCATATTCACCACTGCGATATGATTATGATATGTTTTATACAAAGTATGCTTGTGAGGTATCATTTAAGTCATGATCTATTGAACATTACTATCCTGTTGAATTGTGTGTTACCATTGTATCTGAAGTTGTGAACTATTGCTGTGTGTGTTATTGAAATATGTCATGAGGTTGGGAGGCGCCCACAGCCAGCCTTTCAGTGGCAACAAAGGAGCATCTAATGAAATAGATTTACATCAGGACCAGCCAGATATGTGTTGATGGCCCATACCAGAGACTCCCAAAGCCCATCCCAGAGACTCCTCAGAGGGCATGTACACTGTGGAGGCAACCTAACTCATGTGACATAGCAAGGATCTTTCTAGCAGCTGGAGGAAAGTATAAAAAAGGGACAGTGACATCACCAATTGGCCTCTCTACTCCCCCATCTCAACTCGTGGAAGACAAAGACTTTGAACTGGGGAGATTGGTCCCAGGCTGAAAGGGAATTCAGTCTGTGTAATAAAAACTGTAAACTCCCTGAAACATCCATTAGAGTGAGAGACTGTTTGATTCAAACCTTACTTAGTCTGTAGAATTTAGACTGCAAGTTTATTTTTTATTTCTTACGTAACCAACTTTGATCTCTATGCCTGCTACTTATAATCATTTAAAATCTATCTTTCTGTAGTTAATAAATCTGCTTTATATTTTTTCCTAAAACACTGTGGTTTTGGTTGAAGCACTTAGAGCAGAGGTTCTCAAACTGTGGTCTGTGGACCACCAGTGGTCCGCAAGCTCCATTTAGGTGGTCTGTGGATAGTTCTCTCTAAGGTGCGTGCCTGGGCGGCTGCACACAAGAAAATGAAGGGTCACCCACCTAATTAGTGGAGCTGCGCAGGCAAGGTGGTGGCCTTGCGGGGGGAATAGGAGGTGAGTGGGAGGGGGCAATGGGGTGAGAAGAGGGGCGGGGGGAATTTGAGATGTGCAGGGCTGCAGTGGCCAGAGAAAGAGGCAACTTTCTCCAGCTCCAGGGCTGTGGCTGCTGGGGAGAGACGGGCCTCCTTCCCAGCCTTAGTTCTCTGGCTGCTGTGGCGGGGGAGAGCGGGAGATACTCCCCTCCTTCCCAGCTCCAGGGCTGCTGTGGTGGGGGAGAGAGGGTACATCTATCGCATTAGAAAGGCGAGACTACTGATATTAAAATATGAGTTGTGTGCTTTTATTTGTAGAACAAAAAAAGTGAATTATTATTAAGTTTTTTTTAATATAGCACTTTTATCCAAAGTGCTTTACAATAGTTAGCTAATGGTACAAACAACATTTGGAAAGATCACTGAGTGATTGGCCGAGACCCTCAGCAATTTTCAAGTGGTCTGCAAAAAAAAAAAAAAAAGTTTGAGAACCACTGTCCTAGACCGTTTCATGGCCCTGCCTTGCCTAAGAGCTGGAGCTCTAATCCCTGATAAGGGGTGGCATCCCAGAGACATAGTCAGGCGGAGTGGCCTCCCACTGAGCCGGAGGGGGAGGGACCATTGCTAACCCAATACACTTGGTGAAGAATGTGGGCATCGGCCCAGCCCCTGTAATAAGGGGTCCAGAGCAAGTCACACCCTACACATCCTTGCGGTTACCATAGAGCTGGACAAGCTGTGACAAAGTCAGGCCAGACATCTGCAATTAGGAACACCTGGATCCAGTTAAGGGCTGCCTGAGACCTTTTAAAACCATGAGGGACAGGGAGAGAGAGACAAGCCGCTACCAGACTAGTGGCAGCAGGGAAGTAAGCTTCCCCATAGGGGACGCAGACAAGCCTGAGTGCCTGCAAGGGGAAGGACTGACACCCGGGGGCAGACTACAGGGCAACACCCAGCCCCAGCAAGGAGGCAGGGGAAGGTATCATCCTTTGTTTTTGTTTTTATGGGACTTATTCCCTTTTGTTTGGTAGAGGATTACCCAATAGGCCTACCCTAAGGCCTACCCAGGAAATACGGCCAAAGGAGCACAGAAGGGGATAGGATGAATGCTGCCCAGAGAGGGGTGGGGCTAATTTACCCCAGGCCCGCCATCGTCAGGGGCGGAAGTGCTTGGTTGGGCGAGATGAAGGAGGTGCCTTTCCACATATGGTGTTAGAGGTGGGATCTGACTTTGTGCAAACCATCCCAGGGGAAGATAAATCACACCCCCTCCAATGAAGGAGGTGCCTTGCCACATATGGTGTTAGAGGTGGGATCTGACTTTGTGCAAACCATCCCAGGGGAAGATAAATCACAACCCCCTCCAATGGACGATGTAGTAAGGGTGCTGGTACAGGCCATGGTAGCCTAACAAGAGGCTACCAGGGTCCAGATGGCTGCACAACAGGAGCTGGTGGATCTTCAGCAGTAAACAAATCAACTGCTGATGACCCAGGCAGCCCAGGAACAAGCCACCTTGCAGGAGGCCGTGAACCAGCTGAAGGCCCTGACTGCTCTGATGCGTGGCCATGATGGAATCTGGTCCCTACGGGCTAGTAGTTACTTACAAAAGATGACAGTAGAAGATGATGACAAGGCATACCTCCTCACCTTCGAGAGAACAGTCCCCTACGTGAGGCTTGGCCCCAAGACCAGTGGGTCAGCATCCTCGCCCTCTTTTTGTGTGAGGAGGCCCAGAAGGCCTATTATGATGTGGCAGCAGAAGCAGCTACAGATTACCCCTAGTTGAAGGTGGAGATCCTGGCGAGATCCGGGCTGACAGCTATAAGGGCCCAGAGGTTCCATGAGTGGCGGTACCGGGACAGCAAAGCATCAAGGTCCCAGCTATTTGACCTGATCAGTCTAATGCGGAAGTGGATGCTCCCTGAGACCCATGGCCTGGAGAAAATTATGGAAATCATAGTGTTGGACAAGTTCATGAGGAGACTACCGCCTGACCTACAGGGATGGGTTACCCAAAATTATCCCTCCCCCTATGATGAGTTAGTCACCCTTATAGAGAGACGCTTAATGGCCAAATAACTTTCTTGGACTATCGGGGAAGAGATGCTCTGGATCAAGAGGCCAGTCCCCACCCTGAGGGCCCTGGCTTACAAAGCGCTGGGAAGAACTATGATGGGGAGGAAGGATGCTGAAGAGCAGCCAGAGGCCACAAAGGGACTTGGAGAACTGGGGAGAGAGGGTTGTGGGGTAAGGCCCAGTAGCCCAAACAATAGGGGAATACCCCTGTCATGAATAGTTAGTTAAGGGTTAAGTTTCCACCTGTAAAGGGTTAACACCTAGTACCTGGTGAACACCTGACCTGAGGACCAATCAGGGAAGAGAATTTAAAATTCCTAGGAGGGAACTTTTTCTCTCTGTTTGTGTGTGTGTTGTTCTTAGCCGTTTGGAGTTACAAGGGTCCAGATGTTTTAATCAAGTCTCTACAAGTTTCCACCTTTCTGAACTAATTTCTTCTAGTCAAGATAGTGAGTATTAGAAAGGTACTTTGTGTCCTCATCTAATAATCCTATGTTTGCAATTCTGTGTGTTTGTTATTGATTATTCTTAATTCTGCCTGTATTGTTTGTACTGAGAAGGAGAGAGGATTCTCTCCAGAACTTAGCAAGGTTATACCCTATGAGTGTCCAGCTTGGACTCATAGAGATTCTGTATTTTCTTGTTTTTCTTTTAATAAATTATTTCTATAAAGATTTGATTAAATCCCTCTACTGTGGATACAGGGGGAGGGGGCTAAGAAACTCTCTCTCGGTGGTGAGACAAGCTTATCTCCAGGCAGAGAGGGGAGGGGGGAGGTTTCTCTCTCTGTGAGTTGATCTGTTTTTCCCCAGGCAGGGGCGCGAACTTATATGGGTTCAAGGGGCTTAAGCCCCAGGAATATTCAAGGCTGAGGGCTCTGCTCCACCAATATTTGGAGCTGGGTTCCTTGCCTGCCCCCGCCTCGGAGCTTCCCTGCCTGAAAGAAAACAGCCAGTGACTCTCTCCTTTGTTTGTGCTGCTTCTGCCTAAGGCTATAGAGATCAGCAGCCGGCAGCCTCTTGGAGCACCGGGGGAGGGGAAGAGGGAGAGAGGAGAAGGAAGGAGGCACATGGGTGCTTGGGAGCTCTCTCCCCCGCCCCCCTGGGGCAGCAGCAGGGGTGGGGAGGCCACACATGATGGCAACCCCCCCCCCCGCCTCGCTGTGACGAACTGGGAATGTTCTTAATGTTTTCTCTGAATACTGTGTTGGTGCCTCAGTGTCCCCTATGCAGTTATTTGCTGCAGAGCAAAAGGCCAGTGCACCTAAATGCCTAGCACTCTGTATCCTAGCAACTGATGGCCTGGGCCCCTCTTCTGCAAAGGTGCCGGCTGAAGGTGTTGGAGACAAAGGGGTCAGGTGACCTCTTGGCCTGGAAAGGGGCTGAGCAGAGGAGGAGGGGCTGGAGGGGGTGGTTAGTCTGGAGCTGGCTGGGGACGAGGAGTGAAGTGCAGATGGGGGGGGGGGAGGGTCCTGCCTCACTGCCCCCCAGGATGGACCTGGCCGAGGGGTCTGGTTCGCTGTACCTATAAACTCTGTTTTAGACCCTGTTCCTGTCATCGAATAAACCTCTGTTTTACTGGCTGGCTGAGAGTCACGTCTGACTGTGAAGTGGGGGTGCAGGACCCTGTGGTTTCCCCAGGACCCCGCTGGGGCGGGCTCGCTGTGGGAAGCGCACGGAGGGGCAGAGGATGCTGAATGCTCCAAGGAGAGACCCAGGAGGTGAAGCCGTATGAGCTTCCTGCCCTGCAGACAGTCTGCTCCGAGGGAGAGGAGGCTCCCCAGAGTCCTGCCTGGCTTGGTGGGGAGCAGTTCCAGAGCAGCGCCCGGGGACTCCGTGACACCTGGTACCCACCATAGGGGAGGTGAGTGGGCTTTCTGTACCTGAGAGAGTCCCTAGGAGCATGTGCAGTGACTGTGGTGCAGAGTGAGTGTGCTGCAGGGAGGGGGGAGAGGAGGGGTCCCTCCCCTGGAGCTAGCTGCTGCCGGTAACGGGGTGGGGGGGAATCCTCTCTGGCCCTAGCCCTGGGGCAGCCTGTCTGCATCCCGGGTTCCTTATCCCCAGCCCTGTGCCCCCAGCACCCCAACCCTGAGCAACCTCCTGCACTGTGAACCCCTCATCCCCAGCCCCACCCCAGAGCCCTCACCTGAGGGGAAAAACGTGCAACTTAAATTTGGTGGTCAGTTCGGTGGTCAGTTTGGAGTATCATTGTGTATAGCTGTTGCATCTCATGCGGGCCGGATAAAGCACAACAACCAATATGATTGCAAGCAGAATCATTTATTGTGTACAATGCATCATATTATATAGGCTTCTCCATGTTAGCAAACGTCAGACACACCAACATCACATTGCTGCTGATTGGTTCTTTGTCCGATACACACGCTTTTCACATGCATGGCCCTTTGCTCACTGGTTCCCCATTTCCCATGCAATCCATCTAATTATGGTCTTGTTTATCACCTTGAAACCGATCCCAGCCAGGCCATCTGGCGCCTGCCTCCTCCTGGCTAGCTCCCTACTTTCTCACAACAACTTTATCTAACCCCTCTGTCCTTGTGGCCTGCTGCTGTAACTTTCCACCAAGGCAGCATAGGGACGATATATCCCCACATCTCCCCCTCTTTTCTTAAAGAGACTTTCAACAAACCGCTCCAAATTTTATTGCAAAAGGCATACAAAACAGGGCAAGCAAAAAAAAACAAAAAACAACTCCCAACACAATTATTCCCGTATGGAGAAGAAAAATAACCCAAGTGGGCCAGCCAAAGCCATTAAGCCAGTCCCACAAAGGATTATAATCATGCGTAAGCTTATGCATATTATCCTGCAATTGACAACACATACCTTCAAAATTCTTACAACCATATCCTTGCTTTCCAAGACTGTTGGTATGCAAATTTTAATAACCATTCTAAATTAAAAAATTTGGCCAATAAAGTTTCTCTCTTACTTACACTAAAGTTTAATACATTTTTTATCACATTTTTCTTATATAACCAAACACTTTGTATTCTAAATTGAACAAAACCAGTATCTGCATTTCAATCCAACCCTTCCGCTTAATTTCTAATCAAACCATCTCATAAAAATATTAAACACAACAATTCTGGCCACAAAACAAACACCACAAAACAGAACATAGAACACAAAACATAATTTTGACTATGCCAGTAAATCATGGTACGTTGAATGCTGTACAGCTGGCATTAGTTTTCTTTGATTATCTAAAAAACAAAAACAGGTCTACCCCTTCTGGGCAGTCAATCATTACTTAAAATATACAAATACCCTTGTTAATTTTAGGCAAAACAGGGGAACATTAATACAGATGCTTTTTGGCTTGCTCTTTACTTTTAACTTCTGCTTTTAAACACTAAAAGAAAACATCACCACTTACAGTGCCCTTAGAGCCTAATACGATTTTAATTACATAGCACTGTATACATTCTTTAATTAATTTAACAAAATTGTTCATAGCCAAACGATTGCAAACTAATTTCTTCGCCTGAATTTATTTACAAACATTTCAAAAACACCAAAAACTTTTCTCTTTAGCATCTTTACAAAGTTCAACTGCTGTTCCCTCCAGCAACTACAGAGTTAACTTTTCACTTTCCTTAAAAATCACTTGCTCTTTCCTTAAACCACTTGCTTGTCTCCCAACAGCCACTTACCAATCCAAATCACCATTCCAAATATCCTCCTGGGTATTTGAAATCCCCATGTTTATGCTTAATTACTTCTTTCTCCCACTACACCCTCAAAAGTTTCCAACCTGTTTTCCAATCTCTCTGTCTGTTGTCTGCCCGCCTGGGCCCGATCCTTTTTTTTTCCCCGCTGAATCGTCCCTATCCTGGGCACAAACTTATTCCACTACCAATTTAGCTAGGAGGGTGGGCTTCTGAACTAGCCCCCACCCTTCTGGTCTCTTCTGTGAACAGTTATCTGTACTTTCCCACCGTGGGGGCTACATTCTCATGCATATAACTTTAATTACAGCATCTGCTTTCCGCCTATCTTATTTAGCATTGGCTACATTTAGTATCAAGCAGCCTTGCAGCTGCCAGTAATCAGCACATAACACAAAAAATTACAAAAATCTAGTAAGGCTAACAAAAGCACTTTACATAAAGGTACTTTGGGTCACATAGGCCCAAAGCCATTCTCCCGAGTTACCTAAATTTATGCCTAGTGACACCAACAACTCCCCCCTTTGAGAATACTCAAACTTTTGGCTGAGTTTTCTCAAACTTTGAGGACAAAAAGCAATTAAGCTCTAGGGAGCTGGGGTTAGTAATGAGGGGGTAATTAGTTCCACATTCATCCTCCCCATGGACCCGGCAGGATTCGGTATGTGGGAGCCCACACCCACCCTAACCGGTCCAAATGCTTGGAAGGAGCACTGTAAATATACACACTTCCACCCAGAAAGTGTCCAAGTATATCTTCATGACCACAGATCGGATGGTACTCCTGATATGTCTATAAGGGCAGTGGGTCAAGTCTGGTGCTCAAGATCACTCTGAATGGCCATCAGCTGGTCATTCAGGATTTTAAACGTACTAGCTCCCACTGCAATGCCTTCCCAGCCTCAGTAATAGCCCATACCATCTCTGCCAGTAGCTTCTGGGTCATAAAACTAATGGCGGAAATGACATGTAACTCACCAACTCCAGCCTGTACTTGGGTTAGCGGAGCTCCGACAAAAGGAAACTGGATAAGGGCAATATCATTTACAATCCAATTAGGGAGGGCAATACATACTGAAGGATTTATCCAAAACACAGGGCGCAACCTGTAAAATAAACCCCAAAATCCAATCAATACCACATTCCCCAGCAGGAGTCCCACAAATTTCATCCTGCCAGTTTACAATTCTTTGTTTCTTCACCAGGGTCAGTTCTCAATGTCCTTTTTGGTCAGGAATTCCTGGACTTTGGCAATGTCAGTGATATGAGTGTTTCTTCTTCTTTCCCGAAGCAGTCATGGTTCAGCTCCTACGGGGGAAAGGTCACCAGCACATCACCCTGTAGTGGTTTTGCTTCTTTCAAAAGAATCCAATGACACAATGGGGGCTGCCAGTGGACAAGGGAGAGGTTAACCAGCCCTCCACCTTGCCCCCCCCCGTCCAGAACGCACAATGGAGCTAGAAAAAGACATAGGCCAATCATCAGTAGGAGAATTCTCCTGATGTGAAGGGGTCTTTTTGCAGTGAGAATTATGGGTCCAGGCAGTCAGTCTGTGGCACTTCACAGCGGTGTTGGTGATCAGCAGGACTTGATAAGGGCCTTTCTAGCATGGAGCCAAAGCAGTCTTTCGCTGGTGGGCCTGTGCATAGATTCAGTCTCCTGGTTCCAAGGAGTGGCACGGCTGCTAGGGTCTTTGGGCAGCTCTTCCATACCTGTGAGAAGAGACAGCTAACACATTCCGTTAGTGCCTGGCAGGGTTTTGCAGCTCTCATAGCTTTTTGGGCACAGTCAAGCCCCCCTTTTTCTTGGCTGTTCGCCAAGTCTTAGCTGTGAGCGGTGTCCTTGACTGGGGCCAGAGTCTTATCTTTAGCTTTCTTCGGTTAACTCATTCTGTTCTTTTTCCTTCCCTCCTTGGCTTCTTTTAATCTGTGCATCCTGTGTCAGGACACCCAGCTGTTGCAGCTCATACCGGAGAAGCATAACGGTTTTCCCGGCATTGTCCCAGGCTTAGACCAGCCAGCGTAGGACGCCTTCTCCAGGTTCCTGCCAAAACAATTTACTCGCTTGTAGGTCCGAACGACCTCCGGGGCCACAGCACGGGCCTCAGCCTGCGCCGTGCACTCCAACGTCTTCCCATCCAGGGCCTGCTTCCAGCGGAGCACCTTCTCGTCCTGGGCCCGAAGGGTGGTTAGGAGGAGCCTCCCTAGCTCCCCCTCTTTTCTTAATAAGCGAGTCAGCGCATCAGGGGAGATCCTTTCCCCCTGTCGGTCCACGATGTGCAATAAAAACTTCTGTATTGTCTTTTCTTCAGCTGATGCAGCGGTACTCATACTTAATTTACTAGCCGCTCACCTGTGAGCTCAAACACGCCTCTCTCGGACGTGCAGGAGCTGCCTTTACCGCAGTACCTCCTGCCGTGGCTGTAATCCCCGCGTTTCTTTTCACTTCCCGGCGAACAATCCAAACTGTGTGAATCGCATCACGTCGGGGTCACCATTTGTTGCGTCTCATGCGGGCCGGATAAAGCACAACAACCAATATGATTGCAAGCAGAATCATTTATTGTGTACAATGCATCATATTATATAGGCTTCTCCATGTTAGCAAACGTCAGACACACCAACATCACATTGCTGCTGATTGGTTCTTTGTCCGATACACACGCTTTTCACATGCATGGCCCTTTGCTCACTGGTTCCCCATTTCCCATGCAATCCATCTAATTATGGTCTTGTTTATCACCTTGAAAACAAGGTGATAAACCTTGGGCCATCTGGTGCCTGCCAGGCCATCTGGCGCCTGCCTCCTCCTGGCTAGCTCCCTACTATCTCACAACAACTTTATCTAACCCCTCTGTCCTTGTGGCCTGCTGCTGTAACTTTCCACCAAGGCAGCATAGGGATGATATATCCCCACATATAGCATAATACTTGATTATTTTACACTCCTTTAAAGTATATAACTAGTCGTATACAGGTGTTACAGAGTGGGAATGTTCTTCTCTGAATACTGTGTGGGTGCCTCAGTTTCCCCTATGCATTTCTCAAGGATCTAGATGGTGGGATAAGGGGGTGTGATTGTTGTAGAGCCCTAGAGGGCCAGTGTGATGCCATCTGCACAGAGAATGGCTGCAACCCTGTCTCCAGGCAACTGATGGCCTGGGCCACTCTCCTGCAAGCTGCCAACTGAAGGTGTTGGAGAACAAAGAGATCAGGTGGCCTCCTAATGCCTGGAAAAGAGACAAAGGCCAGAGGAGAGTGTCAGTGCCTGTGCAGACTTCCAGGAAGTGCATGGTGTGGAAGGGGATGCTGGGATGCTTTGGAACTACTCCATACAAAGCCAGTCAGGACTCTGGGGGAGCCTCCTCTCTCTGAGCAGACTGTCTCCAGGGCAAGAAGCTTACACCTTCCTGGGTCTGACCTCGGAGCATTCAGCATGTTAGGCCTGAATAAAGATGTAGCACAAAACCAGTTATGCCAACCTGACTGAAGTCAGGCTAACAGAAGGCTACTGGATTCTGAGTAATCCCAGAGTGGAAAAGTACTGAGAAGCAGCATTGTTTCACAAAGCCCTGGAAAACGTGAGAAAAACCAGGGATTGCATTCCTGGCATAGTACCAGCTGTGCTAAGGACAGTGTTTGAAGAACTGAGCATCCCACGGTTTAGATTCTAACTCTCTGGTTGAGTTATAGGCTTGTTTAAAACTCCCCTGTATTTCTAATTTTTGGTGTTTATTAATTATATCTTAACAAAGTTGTAGACATAAAGTCTAGCCATGTGTGTATATTAAAAGTGTCTAGTTTTAAGTTAAACAAAGGGGGGTGGGTTTTGCTCAAGTGAGTGATATATAGACAGTTTTATTACGTCATACAAGCTAATGTTAAGCTGTAAAGAAAGGTTGGTTCTCACTGGAGACGAGCTGCTCTTTACCGACGTGTGCACTTGTCAATAAAGAGCTTTTTGATCGGATCTTGCTGGTGTTGCCTGTCTCTCTGTGATCAGACAACGAACTTCGCTGTTGGGGTTAAAGTCCCCGACAAGCATGCCCTTCCACACCATGCGCTTTCCGCAGCAAGTGTGCCCAGGCAGGTCCTGGGGCAACCAGAGGTTCCTGCACCCCAACTCTGCAGTAAACCTGACTCTCAGCCAGCTGGTAAAACAGAAGGTTTATTAGACGACAGGATCAGAGTCTAAAACAGAGCTTGTAGGTACAGAAAACAGGACCCCTCAGTCAGGTCCATCTTGGGGGGTGGGGAGCCCAGACCCAAGTTCTGGGCCTCTCCCGATTTCCCCAGCCAGCTCCAAACTGACACTCCCTCATCTGGCCTCTGTGTCTCTTCCGGACAAGGAGGCCACCTGATCTTTGTCCCCAACACCGTCAGTTGGCACCTTGCAGGGGAAACTGAGGCACCCACACAGTATTCAGAGAAAACATTAAGAACATTCCCACTTTGTCACAACAGGCGCAACAAAATGTAATACCGTATATTGAAGCAGGCAAGTGTTGCTTCTGAATTTCCACTTTTAATTGACCCTTGTAATCTTGTGGTGCTGACGCATTGTAGCTTCATTTTATATCGGCTTACAGGGTGAGAGCGGGGAGGGGGGGAGGACCACCATTTTGGGCCCCACCAAAAATTATATGAACCTGCCGCCTATGTCCCCAGGGAACGTCTCTGGAAAGAGGAGGGGGGGAAAACAGGGGTGTCTCGGCCCACGTGAATCGACCGAGTGGTGGCAGCAAAAAGGAGACCTACCCTAGGATTTTAGGGTGGGGGGATACATGCGGGTCCCCACATTGGAACCCAACAGCTCCAAGTGGGGGTGAGACCTATGACATGGTTGGCAGCGGTGTTTCGAACCCAGAGACAGAGGCACGGCTTTTCTACCAAAGGCACTCTGAGGCAGTTTTTTTTTCTTTCAGCTGGGCTAAGCTGAAAAGAGCTATTCTCTTCTCCTAAAGCAGGACTGCAGGTTAGGAGGGAGAGATACCCCGAAGGCAAACAGACACAGATTTTCTAACTGGTATTGTTAGAGGCAGTTTTTTTTTTCAGCTGGGCTAAGCTGAGAAGAGCTATTCTCTAGAGGTGTGTCCTTCCTTTGTGATATCAGGTATCACTCAGGATTCCTAAGGTGGGGGGAAGTGCTCGTCGGAGCACATTCCCGTCCAGCGGGAAAAACAGGTTTGGGGGGGGGGAAGAGGAAACCTCGAGCCAGATTTTTTTTCCCCTGTGTCTTTTGAAATGCTCAGGAGGCAGAGAACACAGATCCCTGAGAGAATTTCACTAGACTTTTCTCACAGGTACTAGTAGCACCAGCCTGTCAGCTGGGCTTATTAGTACAACAGCTCAGGGAGAGGGAGGGACAGAGAAATATTATTATTTTTTTTTGCTCCTCTTTCTCAGTACAAAGCAGTACATTCACAAAACACAATTTGCAAAACAAAAGATTTGATTTCTCTTTGTTTAGTCAGTGATAGGCAGGGTTAGAAACTGTAACCCAAGCAACTGAAACAAGCAAAACAGCACATACCCTGACTGCAGAGGGTTGTGGCCAGCACCAGAGGGCACAGACATGAGAGATACACATGAAAAAATGGACCTTGCTAGATTGCAATTACAATTACTTGAGGCAAAAAAGGAGAGGGAGGAAGCTACCCACCGGAGGGAGGAAGCTAGCCACAAGAGGGAGCTGGAGATACTTCAAGCCAGGGAAGCTAACCACAAGAGGGAGATGGAGATACTACAAGCCAGAGAGGCTGACTACAAGAGACAAATGGAGTTAAAAGACAAAGACCTGGAATTAGCAAAGACTAAGCAGCAGGATCCAACCAATCCAACCCCTCTTCCAACTACTGATCAACCTTCTCGGAGAAAATTTCCCGCCTACAGAGCAGGTGATGACATTGAGGCCTTCTTAGAAAACTTTGAAAGGGTCTGCATTGGGTACAAGATCCCTGAAGACCAATTCATGGTAGAGCTGAGATCACAGCTCTGCGGAGAATTATTACTGGTGGCAACTGAAATGCCTAGGGACAAAATGAACGACTATAACCTGTTTCTAACCAAGGCTAGATACAGAATGGGCATAACCCCTGATCACGCCCGTCAGCGTTTCAGAGCCCAGAAATGGACACCAGAGGAGTCATTTCCAAAACACACCTCCTACCTTGAAAAGCATTATTTTTCCTGGTTATCAGGAGCCAATGTTAAAACCATGGAGGACCTAAACCTCCTGATAATGATGGAGCAGTTCTTGGATGGTGTTCCTGAGGACATTACACGCTACATACAAGATGGAAAACCGAAAAATCTCACTGAGGCAGGGGAGATTGGAGCCAAATGGATGGCAGTTACAGAGAACAAGAAAACTGCTGTCAAGGGGAGTGAATCCCACAGGGTACACACCGACACTAAACCCTACCATCGAGGACCAATCAAGCCCACACCTACAACCCAAGGACAGCCACAACCTACTTCTTCTTCTACCTCACCAGTCTCCAGTAGACCAAAACAACCCGGTGACCCATCAAGTGGGTGATGCTTTCAATGCAATGAACTGGGACATATCAAAGCCAAATCCCCAAAGAACCTAAACCGAGTGCAACTCCTTGCACCTTCACACCAAGGAAATCTGGACCTAGATGTCTCTCAAATACCCTTAGAACATAGGGAAACTTTGAGAGTGGACGGAAAGGAGGTTATCGCATGGAGAGACACTGCAGCACATGTGTCAGCTATCCACCGAACCTTCGTGGACCCCAAATTCATCAACCAGAAAACCAAAGTGACAATTCGCCCCTTCATGTCAAAACCTGTAACATTACCTACAGTGCGTTTACCTGTCCAGTACAAGGGCTGGTCAGGGAAGTGGACTTTTGCTGTCTATGACAACCATTCGATTCCCATGCTACTGGGGAATGACTTGGCCCGCCACGTTGAACAGCCAGAAACAGAGGGAGTGGTTACACGCAGCCAAGCCAGATGAGCTGCCGGACCCATCCCTGTTCCTGAGCCATCCACTGAGACCCCGTCTGTGTTACCAGAGAGGGTGGAGCCGGCTCCCATACCAACAACTACAGCAGCCATAATACATCCAGTCCCAGGACCAGAACTGGAAGAGCAACCGGCGCCAGCACCGACGCCAGCGCTTGCAACTCCACCGCCAGAGAGCGCCAACGGGCCTGAACTGGCAGAAACAGCAGACAACCCTACCCAAGAGGCTCAGCCAGAGCCTGAAATATCACCTTGTGCACCAGCGGAGAGCAGTTCACAGTCAACGGAAACAACCTCATCACCTACATCGCTTCCAGAGGAACTGGTGTCTCCCGCCTCAAGGGAACAGTTCCAGACGGAGTAGGAAGCCGATGACAGCCTCAAGGAAGCATGGGCGGCGGCACGCAGCAACCCACCGCCTCTCAGCTCTACTAACCGATCCCGGTTCGTTGTGGACCAAGGACTGTTATACAAGGAATTTCTTTCTGGTGGACACCAGGAGGGCTGGCATCCTCAAAAATGGTTGCTAGTTCCGACCAAGTACCGGGAAAAGCTCTTAAGCTTAGCCCATGATCGTCCTAGTGGCCATTCTGGGGTGAAGCGAAGCAAAGACAGGTTGGGAAGGTCCTTTGACTGGGAGGGGATGGGCAAGTCCGGTCTTGTAAGGTATGCCAAGCGGTAGGAAAACCCCAAGACCAGGTCAAGGCCCCTCTCCAACCACTTCCCATAATTGAGGTCCCATTTCAGCGAGTAGCTGTGGATATTATGGATCCTTTCCCAAAGAAGACCCCCAGAGGAAAGCAGTACATACTGACTTTTGTGGACTTTGCTACCAGATGGCCGGAAGCAGTAGCTCTAGGCAACACCAGGGCTAAAACTGTGTGCCAGGCCTTAACTGACATTTTTACCAGTGTGGGTTGGCCCTCTGACATTCTTACAGATTCGGGAACAAATTTCCTATCAGGGACCATGAAAGACCTGTGGGAAACTCATGGGGTGCATCACTTGGTTGCCACCCCGTACCATCACCAAACTAATGGCCTAGTGGAAAGGTTCAATGGAACTTTGGGGGCCATGATCCGGAAATTCGTAAATGAACACTCCAATGATTGGGATCTAGTGTTACAGCAGTTGCTGTTTGCCTACAGGGCTGTTTCACATCCCAGTTTAGGATTCTTACCATTCGAGCTGGTGTATGGCCATGAGGTTAAGGGGCCATTACAGCTGGTGAAGCAGCAATGGGAGGGGTTTATGCCTCCTCCAGGATCTAACATTCTGGACTTTGTAAGCAACCTTCAAAACACCCTCCGAGACTCTTGGGCCCTTGCTCGAGAGAACTTAAAGGATGCTCAAGCGGAGCAAAAGGTCTGGTATGATAGACACACCAGAGAGCGTTCCTTCAAGGTTGGAGACCAGGTCATGGTCTTGAAGGCGCAACAGGCTCATAAGATGGAAGCGTCCTGGGAAGGATATAGGTGTTATGCATGTGAGGAAGTAGGACATATAGCAGCCAGTGTCCTAATGTGGAAGAGCCCATGCAATGTAATCTGGGGGATCCTGAAGATCCATGTGGCTTGATAAACCTCATGGGAGTTGGGATGGCACCCCATAGGTACATGCAGCCAGTTAAGATGAATGTCATAGAGACCATTGCCTTAGTGGACACTGGGAGTGCCATCACGCTTTTCTCAGGGAAATGAGTGGGCTGGGATCAGCTGTCTCAGGCCAAGCACACAGGAATAACCTGTGTACACAGTGCTGTCAACTATTATCTGACCATCCTTGTACAAATTGAGGTCCAGGGGAATACCACAAGAGTGATCGTGGGGGTGGTCCTGAAGCTCCCATACCTGGTCCTCATAGGACTAGATTTCCCAGGGTTTGGAGACCTACTCTCCATAGATGAGTCAGAGGAGGGTAGTGACCCTGGGATCAATACAATGGCCCCAGTAGCTAGCCCTCCCCCAGTCTTCTGTGAATTCGCTCAGGATCTATTCTTTACAGGTGGGAATCCTCGGAAGACTAGGCGAGAAAGGAGGGCCGATAAAAGGTTGGGAACCAGAATCTTGGCCCAGAACCAAAAGGCTGTGCTCATAGGGAGAAGTCTGGTCCAGCTGACAGTGGGAGCAACACAAATGACCAACGAGTCAGAAGCTGGACCCAGTTCCATGGAGGCCCCCTCTCGGAGGGAAACAGAAATAGGTCCCCTGGAGTTTGGGCATATTGGACCCCCTTTGAGAATTTGGGGCAGGATCAAGCCAATGATCCACTATACGATAACATTAGGAAAGAGGTAGGTGAGGTGAATGGGGTCCCAGTGGAGGGGAAAACCAAAGGCCTAGGGCCATACTTCATGATAAAAAGGGACCTACTATACAGGGTAGTCCAAATGCAAGAGCAAGAAGTGGAGCAGCTCTTGGTAGCTCAAAGACACCAGAGGGCAGTGTTGGACCTCATAGTCATTTTTTCAGAGGACATCTAGGAGTGGATAAAATCCTCAACCGAATCCTTCAGAAGTTCTTTTGGCCACAAGTTTGTATGGAGGTCCGACGATATTGCACCTCCTGTCCAGAATGCCAATTACATGGCCCCCAAATCCACTTAAGGGCCCTTTTAGTCCCTCTGCCAATTATTGAAGTCCCATTCAAGAAGATAGCCCACTGGAGAAGTCGCCTGGAGCCATCAGAGTGTGCTCGATGTACTGGATTTTGCCACCCAATACCCAGAAGCCATACCCTTACGAAACACAATGTCCAAGACGATAGCTAAGAAATTAATCCAAATTTTCTCTAGGGTGGGAAAACCCAAGGAAACCTTGACAGATCAAGGGACCCCCTTTGTGTCCAAGTTGATGAAAGACTTGTGTGCGATGCTCCACATACGGGACCTAAGAATGTCAGTCTACCATCCACAGACTGATGGCCTCGTCAAACGCTTTAATAGGACACCGAAGACCATGATACGGAAAGTGGTGAGTCGGGATGGGAAAAATTGGGATATCTTACTACCTTCCCTGATGTTTGCTATAAGGGTTTCCCCCTTTTGAACTGTTATACAGTTGCCACCCTGGTGGCATACTGGACATTGCCAAGGAAGGCTGGGAAGAACAGCCTAACCAGGGAAAAAGCATCATTGAGCATGTGCTGCAAATGAAGGACAGGATAGCCCAAGTCACCCCCATAGTGCGGGAACACATGGAGAAGGCCCAAGAGGCCCAAAAGATCTATTACAATTGCTGAGAGTGGGAGATCGGATAATGGTGCTGGTGCCCACAGCAGAGAACAAACTCCTGACCAGATGGCAGGGGCCATATGAAGTGACAGAAGCCATTGGGGAGGTCGACTATAAAGTTTGACAGCCTGGTCATCGGAAGCCGGAACAAATCTACCATATCAACTTGTTGAAACCTGGCAAAACATGGAGGTTCATCTGGTCACTCTAGAGACACCACCCCAAGGAAGCAAACCTCAGGGGCAGGAGGGAATATCCCCTGAATTGACACCTTAACAACGAGCCAAAGTCATCGGTATGATTGAACAAAACCACGATGTGTTCTCAGAAAGGCCAGGCAGAACCACAGAAGTTCACCATCACATCATCACGGATCCTGGAATAAAGGTGAATGTTAAGCCATATCGGATCCCAGAGGCAAAAAGAGAGGAGATCAAGACCCATGTTAGGAAAATGTTGGAGCTAGGAGTCATTGAGGAGTCAATGGTCCAGTCCAATTGTCCTGGTACCTAAGTCAGATGGCAGCATGGGATTCTGCAATGACTTCCGAAATTAAACGAGGTGTCCCAGTTTGATGCTTACCCCATACCTCAGATAGATGAGCTAATCGACTGACTGGGAAAAGCTGGAAAAGACTGACTGGATGACTCTTGTCCATCACTGACCTAACCAAAGATTATTGGCAAATCTCTGTGGCCAATGAGGCCAAAGAGAAGACTGTCTTTTTTGACACTGGAGGGATTGTACCAGTACACTGTCCTCCCTTTTGGGCTATATGGCACACCCACAATCTTCCAGCAGCTCATGGATAAGCTGTTACATCCACATGGATTACCTCAGGTCAATTAGGAATACCTGGATCCAGTTAAGGGCTTCCTGAGACATTTTAAAACCAGGAGGGACAGGGAGAGAGAGGGAGACAAGCCGCTACAAAGCTAGTGGCAGCAGGGAAGTAAGCTTCCCCATAGGGGAAGCAGACAAGCCTGAATGCCTGCTAGGGGAAGGACTGACATCCAGGGGCAGACTACAGGGTGACACCCAGCACCAGGGAGGAGGCAAGGGAAAGTATCACCCTTTGTTTTTGTGTTTATGAGACTATTCCCCTTTCGTTTGGTGGAGGATCACCCCGTAGGCCTACCCTGAGGCCTATCCAGGAAATAAGATCAAAGGAGCACAGAATGGGGATAGGATGAACACTGCCCAGAGTGGGATAGGGCTGATTTACCCCAGGCCTGTCATCTTCAGAGAGGGAAGTGCTTGGTCTGGCAAGACGAAGGAGGTGCCTTGCCACAAGCTAATCAAGTACTTGGCTGAGAGCCACCAGCAGCAGCAGGCGACTGAACTCCAACAGCAGCAGCAGCTAGTGCAACAGCTAGGGGCCTAGAAGCAGCAGCTCCTCTGAGAGTTGGAAGCCCAACATCCTGAAGAGGAGCAGTAGTGCCTGCAGCAGCTGGAAGCCCTGCTGTCCAGTTCTGGTGGGCCCCACCAGGCAGAGGCTATGACCACCTCTATCCCCACAGTACCAGTACGGCTGTCAAAGATGCCTTGTGATCTTTGAATGG
This sequence comes from Mauremys reevesii, assembly GCF_016161935.1. Taxonomy (NCBI): domain Eukaryota; kingdom Metazoa; phylum Chordata; order Testudines; family Geoemydidae; genus Mauremys; species Mauremys reevesii. The sequence continues at coordinate 18,726,344 of NC_052635.1, read as the reverse complement.
TCGCCTCAGCAGCTGGGAGGCCACCTGAACAGTGGGCCACCCTCCTGGCCCCATATCTTACAGGTTGGCATAAAATGCTTACCAAGGGCTACCAGACTACGAAGCCCAGGACTATGGACAGGTAAAGGCCACCATCTTGGACGCCCTAGACATCTGTCCAGAGACATTCAGACAATGGTTCTGAGGGAAGCTCTATCCGCCGGACGCCCAACCCTGGGCTGTGCCCCAGGAACTGAAGGACGCCTGCTGGCATTGACTGCAACCCAAACAGCGCTTCACGAGCGATATTGCCAAACAGATCATTGTGGAGCAATTTGTTCATATCCTCCCGCCATGAGGTAGGACCTGGGTCCTTCAACACCAGCCTGCTATGCTATCCATTGCTGTGGGGTTGATGGAAGATTTCCTGGCCCCAGAAGCCCCTGTCGGATCAAAGATCTGAACCCTGGCATCAGGAATGACCACCCCAGACCCACGGAGGAAATCTGGGCTCACCACACTGTGCAGTTCTGTCCCTGGGCTACTTCCTACCCAGTCGTTCGAGCGAGTCTCTCCGGTCCCCCCAGCTCCTCCGGGTATTCAGCTGCTGGCAGCTCCAGCTCTCCCTCCGCATCAGGCTCCTCCAGTTCCTTCGGGTACTTGGCGGCAGGCAGTCCTGGTAGCCCCAGTTCTTCCTCCAGGTCAGGTTTCTTGGTCCAGGGCCTCCCCTGGCGTGGCAGCAGGGTCTGAAGAGAGCGGTCTGCGTCTGCCTCCCTCCCTGATGCTGCTCTGACTGGGCTAAGGGCCCCGCCCTTTGTACTTCCTGTTCCTCCCCTTCCGGGGGGTGGAGTAAGCTTGGCCTGGCCCCACCCACTCAGGCTGAGAGAGCGGCTCTTTACCCTCAGGTTTGGAGGGAAGCCACCCTGGCTTCTTACACCCACGAAGTCCTCACTGATCAAGGCACCAACTTCACCTCCCAGCTGCTCTTCCAGGTATGTGCACTGTTGGGGATCAAGAAATTACAGACCTTGGTATATCACCCCCTGACTGATGGGTTGGTCAACCGGACCCTAAAATAGATACTGCATACGTTTCTCCTGCAGGAACTCTGCCAATGGGACCAACTGATTCCCCCCTCTGCTGTTAGCAATTACGGAAGCACCACAGTCTTACACCAAGTTCTCACCCCTGGAATTATTATATGGCCAACAACCTTGCAGACTGTTGGACCTAATGAGGGAGGCCTGGGAACACACCCCTTTGATGGCACAGGGACTTTTACAATATGTCGTGCAATTGCAGAAGCGCCTAGCCCAGACTGGGAACCTTGCTAAGGAGAATTTGTGGGCAGCCCAAGGGGCACAAGAGCAGACCTACAACCAGGGAGCCAGACTTCACATCTTTGAGCCCAGCATTTTCCACCCCAACTGGGCTCTATCATTTTATGCAAATGCCCTTCAGCGAGCCCAGAGCCCTGGCAACGTTCTTGTGGTTAATGGACTGCCTCCTGCAGCCCCACACTATGTAGGTTGCACCCTACTTAGATGATGTGGTGGTGTACAGCCAGAGCTGGGAGGTAGCAGCTGTTCTTCAGGCACTGTGAGTCACTGGGTTGACAGCGAACATGAAGAAATGCCAGATTGGGTGGCAATCTGAAACCACTTACCTGGGATACACCCTGGGGCAACTCAGATATGCCTTCTCATGGGGAAGGTCCAGGCCCTGCAGGCCTGCCTGGCCCCAGCCACAAAGCAACAGGTGTGGCTGTTCCTGGGGCTGGCCAGATGTTATAGTCAATTTCTGCCCCCTTGACCAAGCTCTTGACTAAGGACAGCCCCCACTGAGTACACTGGTCAGCAGAGTGTGAAAACACCTTCCGGACCCAGAAGGAGCACCTGTGCTGGGAACCAGTACTCTTCATCCCTGACTTCAACCAGGAATTTATTGTCCAAATAGATGCTTCAGAGGTGGGGCTCATGGCCATCCTTTCACAGGCGGTAGAAAGGGATGAGCACCTGTCATATACATCAGTAGGAAGCTGTTCCAGAGACAGCGGAATTATTCCATCATTGAGAAAGATGCCCTTGCCGTCAAATGGGTGGTGGATGCCTCAGGTACTATCGCCTCGGCGCCCCCTTCCTGCTGATAACCAACTATGCCTTCCTAAAATAGCTGAACACTATGAAGATCACCAATCTCAAGTTGATGCAGTGGTACTTCACTCTCCAACTATTCACATTCACCCTCAGACACCGACTGGGTAAGGACAATGCTAATGTCACACCGACAGACCCCAGTCATCGTTGGGTGGAATTGAACCTGGGACCTTTAGAGCTAAATGCATGAGCCTCTACAGCGTGAGCTAAAAGCCATATGACTATTAGTTAAGGCTGTAAAGCAGACTCATTAATCTCTCTAAGTGGTCTCAGTGCCACAAGATAGGACAGAACACCACACCCAGAAGGTGTGTGGGTTACATACTTCTGCTAGCTGAGGAAGCGTGTCTAGAGCTTCAGAGACTTCCCAGTTGAAATCCCAGATGAGCCCCCACTTGTAATACCCATAGGCGCCAACTTTCCCCAGCGCCGGTGGGGGCTCAAGCCCCCCCACCCTGAATCCACCCTTTCCCCACCCCTGCCCTGCCCCCATTCCAACCCCTTCCCTAAAGTCCCTGCCCAACTCCGCCCCCTCCCTACCCCTATTTGACCCCTTCCCCAAATTCCCGCCCCAGCTTGCCTCACCTCTCCCTCCCTCCTGCCCAAAACAGCTGTTTTGTGGCGCAAGTGCTGGGAGCTAGGGGGAAAAAGCAGGCATGTGGCACACTCAGGGGAGGAGGCAGAGCAGAGGTGAGCTGGGTGGGGAGCTGAGCACCCACCAATTTTTCCCTGTGGGTGCTCCAGAGCACCCACGGAGTCGACGCCTATGGTAACACCGACAGACCCTGGTTGTCAGTAGCTGGCATTGAACCAGGGATCTCAGTGCATGAGCCTGTACTACATGAGCTAAAAGCTAAGGCTGTAGAACAAACTCATTAATCTCTCTCTAAGTGGTCTCAGTGCCACTAGATGGGACAGAACACCACACCCAGAAGGTGTGTGGGTTACATTAACACGGACTTTTTATCATGCCTGGGGAAAAGCAATGACACCAACCCTGAAAACCAGGAACTGGACTTGAGTGGGGACTGTCTAGTGCAGTGGCACCAGAATGGGGGGGGGGGGCAGAGGGCCATGGCCCACCCACTTTTCACCATGGCAACCCCACCCCCTTTCCCTCCTCTTTCCCCCGCATGTCCCCATCCCACCTCCTGGACTCCCTGCCCAGGGCAGATGGAGGGTCCACGCCGCAGCTTCCTACAGCTGCCCGCGTGGCTCTTACCATGGCTGAGCTGCGGCTCTGTCCCCTGGATGGAGCCAGGTAGGGGTAAGAACGGTGCCGCGTGAGCAGCTGTGGGGAGCCCAGGTCCCTCCACCTGGGACACTGGCAGTGGACTGCTTTTGGCCCCTGGGAGGGTGGGGGGGGCCGGGTTCCCCAGCCCTGCTTCAGCTTGGCCGGGGCCAGGGTCTTTGGGGGAAGAGCAGGGGAGGGGCCTCCAGGGGAAGAGGAGGGGACCACAGGAGGAAGGGGCAAGGCAGGGGTGAAGCATCAGGAGAAGTGGCAGGGCCTCAGGGAGGCCCTAGCCCCCGACTTTTGGGAAGGCTCTACCGCCCTTGTAGTGAGGTGGAATTCAATAGGACCTGGAGTGGGAGGAGTCACTCTGTGATCCCTGGTGGGTGGAGCCAGGCTGGGCTTGCCCCTCCCACCAGAAGCCAAGGGGAACAACAGGAAGTATAAAAGAGAGCCTCTAACCCAGTTGAGTTTGAGCTGGTAAAGGGAGCAGACATTTCCAGGCTGCTGTGCTCTGGAGCATCCTGAAACTGTCTGCTCCCTTCCCTGGTTCAGACTGACCAGCGCTGAACCCATGATCTGCCATGCCCAGGGCCCCTGCCCCTAGAAGAGACTGACCAAGGTGAAGAGCTGCCAGGTCTGCTGCTTGCTGCATATCCTGAGGAGACAGAGGATGCCTGTGGAGTGCAGGTACCCAACAAGGGGATTGTAGGAAGTGGCCCTGGGAAACCAGATGTTAGTCCAGTTGGATTGTTGCCTGAATCTATGTCTGTGTGTTTTGGGTGGATCCCTGATGACCCAGTGGTGGAATACTCTGACACTGTTAGGGCCCTGGTCTGCAACCGGGTGGAGTAGGGTGGGCTTGGGTCCCCCTACCCCTTTGTTGCCAACCCACCCCTGGGGTGGCAGTCTCCCCACCTTAGGCTAAAAGGCCTGTATTTGTCTGCCGTCTGCCAGAACTGGGATGTCAGATTGTTTGTTGGCCCTGCCCTGCCTAATAGCCAGAGCTGTAATCCTGGATAGGGGGGTGATGCCCAGAAATGTAGTGAGGTGGAGTGGCCTCCCACTGAGCCGGAGGTGGAGGAATCACTGCTAACCCACTACACCTGCTCTGCCAAATCCCCTCCCTGCCTGTGGCACTGAGGAGGCACAAGCAGCCTATCCTATACTCAGAGGATGGTGCAAGTGTTTATATGGCACTAAACGCAACCATCATGGGTATGTCTACACTACAGGATTATTCTGATTTTACAGAAACTGGTTTTTGGAAACAGATTGTATAAAGTCGAGTGCACGTGGCCACACTAAGTACATGAATTCGGCGGTGTGTGTCCATGTACCGAGGGTAGTGTCGATTTCTGGAGCGTTGCACTGTGGATAGCTATCCCATAGTTCCCGCAGTCTCCCCCACCCATTGGAATTCTGGGTTGAGATCACAGTGCATGATGGGGCAAAAACAGTGTCGCGGGTGATTCTGGGTAAATGTCGTCAGTCAATCCTCCCTCCGTGAAAGCAACGGCAGGCAATCATTTTGCGCCCTTTTCCCTGGATTGCCCTGGCAGACGTCATAGCACGGCAACCATGGAGCCCGTTTAGCCTTTTTTCACAGTCACTGTATGTCTACTGAATGCTGCTGACAGACGCGGTACTGCAGCATCCCTTGCCTTTGCAAGTTAGCAGAGACGGTTACCAGTCATATTGTACTGTCTGCTGCTTTGCAAGTTGGCAATGAAGGTTACCAGTCATATTGTACCGTCTGCTGCTGTCATGGGTGCTCCTGGCTGGCCTCGGTGAGGTCGGCCGGGGGTGCCTGGACAAAAATGGGAATGGCTCCCCAGGTCATTTCCTTCTTTAAGTTTTGGCTAATGGAGAGTGAGTCCTGCCTAGAATATCAGGCAAGCCTACTAAAGAACCAGAGAGGCAGACAGCCGTTCCAGGTCAGAGCCCCAGACATCCCACAGAAATGATGAGCTGCATGCCATTCTAGGGGGTGCCCCTGCAACAACCTCACCCATTGCTTCCCTCCTCCCCCACCCCTCCTGGGTTACCATGGCAGTTATCCCCCCATTTGTGTGATGAAGTAATAAAGAATGCATGAATAAGAAAAAACACTGACTTTATCACCTCTGCAAGCAGCGATAAAAGGGGTGGGGAAGGCAGCCTCCAGCTGCTATGATATTCCAGGCAGGACTGAATCTCCATTAGACAAAGCTTAAAGAAGGGGATGACCGGGCGTCAGTCCCATTTTTGCCCAGGCGTCCCCAGCCGACCTCACCGAGGCCAGCCAGGAGCACTCATGGAATGATGATGATGGATACCAGTCATATTGCACCATCTGCCATCAGGAAGGGAAGGGGATGCTGCTGTGTAGCACTGCGTCTGCCAGCAGCATCCAGTAGACATACGGTGACATTGAAAAAAAGGTGAGAAATGATTTTTTCCCCTTTTCTTTCATGGGAGGTTGGGGTGTGACAACATATACCCTGAACCACCCGTGACAATGTTTTTGACCCTTCAGGCATTGGGCGCTGAGCCAAGAATGTAAATGGTTTTCGGAGAGTGCGGGAACTGTGGGATACTTAGAGTCCTCAGTCCCCTCTCCCTCCCTCCATGAGCGTCCATTTGATTCTTTGGCTTTCCGTTACGCTTGTCTCAGCTCCTTCACACAGCACTGTGTTGAGTCCCTATTGTGGCCTCTGTCTATCATAGCCTTGGAGATTTTTTCAAATGCTTTGGCATTTTGTCTTTCGGAACGGAGTTCTGATAGAACAGATTCATCTCCCTATACAGAGATCAGCTTCAGTATCTCCCGTACAGTCCATGCTGGAGCTCTTTTTTGATTCTGGGACTGCATGGTCACCTGTGCTGATCGGCGCGCCACGCTGGGCAAACAGGAAATTAAATTCAAAAGTTCACGGGGCTTTTCCTGTCTACTTGGTCAGTGCATCCGAGTTCAGATTGCTGTTCAGAGCGGTCACAATGGTGCACTGTGGGATAGCGCCCAGTGGCCAATACAGTCAAATTGCGGCCACACTAACCCTAATCTGAAATGACAATACCGATTTCAGGGCTACTCCCCTCGTCGGGGAGGATTACAGATATCGGTATTGAGAGCCCTTTATAGTGATATAAAGGGCTTCATTGTGTGGATGGGTGCAGGGTTAATGTGATTTAACGCTGATAAATTCGATATAAACTCGTAGTATAGACCAGGCCCATAACTGTCACTCTAAGATTAGATGGGCTTTTGAAATCAATGGGAAATGTTCCATTGATGATGGTTCATATCGGTGCTAATCACACTGTATTGTGGGGTATCTCGCAGATGGTGGATGACTTCAGGGAACTCCGAAGCATGCTGAAGATGAATACTGTCCAAGTGGTCATTGCTGAAATCCTTCCTGTCCCATGAGCAAATTAAGACAGATGGCAGAAAAGTATGGAAGTGAACTGCTGGCTAAGTAAGTGGTGTAGGGTGGAGAGGTTTGGTTTTGTGGGACATTGGTCCACCTTCTGTGGGGTGAGGGGGCTGTATCGTTTAGATGTCCTATATCTCAGTAGAACAGGGACCAATCTTGGGCACAAGCTGGCTAGGGAAGTCAGGAGGGCATTAAACTAATTAAAAAAAGGGAGGGTAAAAAGAGGGAAGAGATGGGCACTCAGCCCAAAATTGATGTTGAGGACAAAATTAATCAAGGAACCAAAGGATATGAAGAGAAGAAATTCTTGAATTGCTTGTACATTAGTGCTGGGAGCCTAGGTAACAAACAAGAGGAACTGAAATGCTCATTTGTGAATATAAATTTGTTTTAGTTGGTATTGCCGTAACCTGGTGGAAATTGTCAGGGATGAGCACCTGGACTAGCCGGTTCAGTCTGCAAGCAGACTAATGAGCCCAAATGGGCTATAGCAAAACTGCCTGACCTGCCTAGTTGGTTGAAGGGAGCCATCAGATGTGCTCTTAAGCCCAGCAACACTAGCAGGTTGCCAGCTGCCCAACACTTACACCCGCAGCTGTGATTGCTCCTGTACCTGCTTTGTTCCCTGCCTTGCTCCTGCCCTTGGCCCTGGCCCTTGGTGTAAGAATCCAGGGGCCTAGAGCCAGGATGTGAGGGAGGTGCTGCTTCCTCATTGCCACCAGGAGCCAAGGCAAGATTGCCACCAAGAGCAAATGAAAGGCTAAGCTCTGAAGGAAGTCCCTCTGTAAGGGGCATAAGTGCTAGCCCTTTGTGATTAGCTGTAATTCCTCATAAACCAGGACACCATTTCTGGGAGTTCTCTGAACAATACAGACCTTTGGTGTGCTTCTGCCTTAAACCCTGCTTGCTGCAACTCACTGTGATCCCAGACTACCAGCTCTTCATTTAGGCTCAGCTCCTGACCCTGATTTACTGTCTTTTGGTGTAAGACTATTGCTGACCCAGATGAAAGACTCTGGCCCAAACTGACCCCAATTCTTACCTCAGGCTCTGTTTGGTAATGGACTCTGATTTTGAAGTTCTGAGCTGGCCTAGCCCCAGATTGATCTCTGACCTTTGGCCCCAATACTGAGCAACTTATTCCATGGCCAAAGGCCACCCACGACCCAGCCCTGACACTTGGCTCTAACTCCTGGTTACTGATTGACACTCTACTCTAATTTCTCGTTTCTAGCTCTGATGCTTAGAGCTGTTCCTGGCCTCTGATGCTGGCTCTGACCACTAGTACAGACCGCCCAGTGCTTTGACCAGTAGGCATGACCATCCACACCCTGGTCTTGAAGGGATGATTCCCGTGATTGGAATGTTAAAATCAATGGTTATAATCAATTTGGGAAGGATTGAGTAGACAAAAGTGGAGGAGCAGTGGCACTCTGTCAAAAATTCCCTTCTTTCTTAGTTTTCCAAGACTGAGGTTTGTTTCATTGTTTTCTTGTTAACTTTAATGGCCCATCACTTGTCTTCTTCTGGGTTGGACAATGTAGGTGGTTGGCACTAGTCTTGGCTGTCTGGGAAGGCAACCCCTCCGTGTCTATCTGACCACTGCCTTGTTGTGAGGTGCAGCTGATTGTTTCAGCACAAATGATGAGCACATTTTTGTATCTACACAAATACATACATTCATAACCACAGTCTGTCTAAATCTCAGAATGACCATCAAGTTTAGAACATTACAAGCTTTCATAAAAGACCTTGCCTGACATTTTTATACAGTAACATTATATACAAGCAATTGATTTGGTTTATTCTTTGGGGGTTCAGACGCCCTATTTTCCCCTGGAAGTGTCTGGAACCTGACTGTCACACTGATTGATATCCATTACTATCAACTTCCCCTTTCTTCCATTTGTTATAGATTCCCGCCCCCCCTTTTTTTTTTATAGCTGCTTTCACTTTACTAAACCAAGTCACTTTTTTTACAGCCTTCTTCCTCAATTGTGGCTTTTTGGACTTCTAGTAAGGTGTTCTTAAATGGTTCCCTATTATCATACACGCTTTTCTGATAAAATTATTTCCCCCAGCTGATTTGACTCGTAATTGTTTTCAGCTTTGTGAAATTGGTCCTATATATACACACTTGGTGCTTTAATAGCACTGGTCTGGACTTTATTCTGCTTGCACTTTATAAATGTTATCAAGTAATAATCACTTATGCCTAAGCTACTATTGTTTCGGTTTGGTTTTTTTTTTAAGATCTATGATCACTTCCTCTTTGTCTGTTAGGACAAGGTGTAATAAAGAATTCCCCCATGTTAGCTGTAATGCTTTTTGAATTAGGAAATTGTCATCTATAATGTTTAGATACTCCTAGGATGTTTTAGTACTGATAGCCTGCGACCTCCAGCATATGTCAGTCAGATTGAAGTTCCCAATGATCATGCAGCTTTTTTCCCCTACACATTGCACATAGATACATAAGGAGCAATCATCCTGTTCCCCATTGTGATTTCGGGTCTGTATCAGATACAAACTAATACCCCATCTTGTGCTTTATTGGTTAAGACTTTGATCCATAAGCGTTCAAGATAATTCTCTTCCAACGTATCAGTGCCTTGGAAATGGGTAATGCTATTTTTAACATTTTAACTCCCCTACCCGCATGCTCACTCAATCCTTCCTAAATAGCTTATAACCATTGATTTTAACATTCCAGTAGTGCAAATTGTCCAACTAATTTTCAGTAATATCAACTAGAGCATACTTATGCTCATAAATGAGCAAATCCAATTCCTCTTGTTTGTTCCTCAGGCTCCTAGTATTGGTGCATTGGCAATTCAAGAATTTTTTCTCTTCATGTCCTTTGCTTCCTTGATTTTATTCTCAACATGTTGATTTTTGTGCTCATATCTTCCCTCTTTTGTTATTAGTTTAACATCCTCCTGACTACTTTAGCCATCCTGTTCCTGAGAAGATTGGTCCCTATTCTACTGAGCTGGAGGCCATCCAAACTACACAGCCCCCTTTCTCCATTGATGGTGGACAGATGTTCCACACAACCCAAACCCTCATCCACTTACCTAGCCAGAGGTTCACTTCCAGAATCTTCTATCTTCCTTTGGTTGTGGGACAGGAAGGATCTCAGATCATTTGGACATTCTTCCCCAGTACGCTTCAAAGTTCCCTGACCTCATCTACTATCTGCAAGATATGCTGTGATGCAGTGCCATTAGTGTTGATACAAAACATCACCAATGGATCTTTTCCCATTGACTTCAGAAGCCCATCCACTCTTAGAGTGACATCTTGTGTCTTGCCTCTGGGAAGCCAGCACATTGTCCTAGGTCTAAATTAGCTGTTATCACTCAAGAAATATCTTGGAGTCATTGTGGATAGTTTTCTGAAAACATCCACTCAATGTGCAGCGGCAGTCAAAAAAGCAAACAGAATGTTAGGAATCATTAAGAAAGGGATAGATAATAAGACAGAAAATATCATATTGCCTCTATATAAAACCATGGTTTGCCCACATTTTGAATACAGCATGCATATGTGATTGCCCCATCTCAGAAAAGATATATTGGAAAAGGTGCAGAAAAGGGCAACGACGATTATGAGTATGGAACGGCTGCCATATGAGGAGAGATTAATAAGACTGGGACTTTTCAGCTTGGAAAAGAGACAACTAAGGGGGCATATGATTGAGGTCTATAAAATCATACTGATGTGGAGAAAGTAAATAAGGAAGTGTTATAACACAACAGCTAGGGGTCACCAAACCAAAAAAAAAAGAAAAGGCAGCAGGTTTAAAACAAACAAAAGGAAGTATTTCTTCACACAACGTACAGTCAGTCTGTGGAACTCTATCAGAGGATGTTGTGAAGGCCAAGACTATACCAGGGTTTAAAAAAGAACTAGATAAATTCATGGAGGATAGGTACATCAATGGCTATTAGCCAGGATGGGCAGGAATAGAGGCCCTAGCCTCTGTTTGCCAGAAGCTGGCAATGGGTAACAGTGGGGGGATCACTTGATGATTACCTCTTCTGTTAATTTTCTCTGGGGCACCTGGCATTGGCCACTGTCGGAAGACAGGATACTGGGATAGATGGACCTTTGGTTTGACACAGTGTGACATTCCCCTGTGTTATCTGGACCGATGATCTGCTAGGTCACTCCAATACTTTACTCTGGGAGACGGCCTTACCCTGCTCTGCTGTGAGAACCCCTGCTCATGGGCTATTCACGCACACCTTCTAGCATGTAAACTGCTCCTTGGATTGTGCAACCGAATGACACTAGCCAATATCTCCAGCCCCAGACACAACCCTAGGAACCTCAGTCTTGCAGTGTCCAGTTACGCTCGCTAGATGCGGCAAGCTTATATGAGTTTATCAATTTAACAAAGAAATTGATATGTACCAGGCTTGTTATCCCAAGGAGAGTCTCTGACACGCTTCAACCCAAACACACTGCTTCAGATTGTCGGAGAAAAACTCAGTTCTCGCTTTTTCGTTTGGGTGCAGCAAAATCAAATACTTTATTATTTCTCCAGTAATTACAATGGAGGGAGAGAGTGCCATAGGACACAGGGTCGCCCCAGTCCCGGACAGGTCTCTCAACTGGTAAACAATTACAGCAAGCCTTTATACTTTTGTGACAGACAATAACTAGCAATAATACAGACAATAGAGAGCAACAACTACATTTTGTTTATACATAAGCCATTCTGCTATCTTATTTGTCTCATTCCTAGGAAAAGCAAGCCTGCATATTTGGTTATCAGTTACAAGGTCGTAATAACTTTGTACACAGTTCTTTCCCTCTGCCTCACACTATCCTTGCTTCTAGAAGTCTCACGTCATTAGGGTTACAGCTGGGCTAACTCTTGCTAACTAACTGACATGCATTAAGATCCCCTTCAAATCCTTATTAATTCTTTCCCTGCTTCCACACTCCCCCCTTTTGTACTTCTAGTACAACAAATATTTTCAAATCTCCATTTGCATTAATTCGTGGATTTCAGATTCTACATCAGATGTTTCAACCTTAGGGGTTTTGATTGGATGTAATGACAATGCATGATTAGCATGAACATGAAAGGTATTACTATCATTACGTTATTTACAACAACAACAACAACAACATAATCCGAAGCTAACTAACAATACTACAAACAATAACATTCCCATAGGAATAATATAATGGGGCTGTTGTACAATTTTGATTACAAAGCACAAGACATCATACTTAGTACATAAAGTAGACACTCTATAAGCTGTATGAAAGGCATTCTTTTCAGCTTGATATATATTCTGAAGCATGTGAATTTGCCCTTGCAATTCAGAGATTCTTTAAACCTCTGGTAACAATGAAAGCAAATTTTGAAACCAATCAGGCACTACTCTAGTCCAATTAAAATATACCTGAAATCTAAGAGCTACTTACAACATTCTATCTGCAGGCCAGTAAATGATATGATTGCCTGCAGCAGTGGTAAGATTAATATGCATATCTTGCAATGTGGTGGCTGTAACGTACACACAGCTATCATTAGCTTGAAAAAAAGTGGGTGTCCCGTCAGGGTAGTTCCTTGACCTCCACCCTCTCAGCAAATATTGTCATAAACAGTGACAACTTCCCCTGGCTTCAGTTAATAGATACACTGAGCTGTGGTGGTTCTAACGGCCAAAATGTCCATTGACTCTCTATTCTTATCCAAAATGTCAGGTGTTATTCTAGGGGTACTGTCTATAAATCAGTTAGGTATACCAGGTGGTCTAATTTCCCAGATGTCTCGGTAAATAATTCAGTCCCACATGCATCCTCCTCATGGACCCAGCAGGATTCGGTATGTGGGAGCCCACACCCCCCTAACCGGTCCAAATGTTTGGAAGGAGCACTGTGAACATCCACATTTCCATCCAGAAAGTTTCCAAGTATGTTTCCATGACCATAGATCAGATGGTTCCTGATGTGTCTGTAAGGGCAGTGGGCCAAGTCTGGTCTAGATCCCACTGCAATGCCTTCCCAGCCTCAGTGATATTCAATACCATCTCTGTCAGTAACTTCTGGGTCATAGAACTAAGGGTGGAAATGACATGTAACTCACCAACTCCAGCCTGTACTTAAGATAGCTGAGCTTCAAAAACAAGGCTAGTGGCCTTTTCTAGTTGGCCCAATTTTTTTATCATGTTCTTGGCCTTTAAGAATATTCCAAATGGCTACTACATTATTGGCCCCAGCCCACAGGGATCTGGTCAATTCCCTTTTTGTCCAGAGGAAATAACCCAGGCTTTTTGTTGTGCTAATCTAATGGCAGCCCCTTGTGAGCAATCTGGGTATGTAGAAGTGATCTGAAAACTGGATAAGGGCAATGTCATTTAAAATCCAATTAGGGAGGGCAATACATACTGAAGGATTTATCCAAAACACAGGGTGCAGCCTGTAGAATAAACCCCAAAATCCAATCAATACCACATTCCCAAGCATGGGCCCCACAAAGTTTTTTTTCCTGCCAGTGTGTAATTCTTTGTTCCTTCACCAGGGTCAGTTCTCAATGTCCTTTCTGGTCAGGAATTCCTGGACTTTAGCAATGTCAGTGGAGTGGGTGTTTCTTCTTCTTTCCCGAAGCAGTCGTGGTTCAGCATCCTACAGGGGAGATTACCAGTACATCACCCTGTAATGGTTTTGCTTTTTCTAGAAAAGTTCAAAGGCACAGTAGGTCTGTCAGTGGACAAGGGAGAGGTTACGAGCACTTTTTCCTGCTGTCCAGAAGGTACAGCAGGGCTAGAAGAAGGAGTACGCTGATCATCAGTAGGAGTGTCCTCCCGAGGTGGAGGGGTCTTTTGCAGTGCGATGCATGGGTCCAGGCAGGTAGTCCTTGATACTTCACAGCGGTGTTGATAGTCAGCAGGACTTAAGGGCCTTTCCAGCATGGAGCCAAAGCAGTCTTTCGTTGATGGATCTTTATGTAGACCCAGTCTCCTGGTTCCAACGAGTGCAAGGTTGCACAGGATCCTTCGGTAGTGCTTCCTTCACCTGTGTATAAAAAGACTTACACATTTCATTAGTGCCTGACAATACTTAAGCATTATGTTATCCATCAAATGAATGTCCATCTGAGCTGGGGTTAGTGGGGGTGCAGTTGGTAGTCGCATTGGGTGTCCTGTCAAAATCTCATGAGGGCTGAGTCCAGTCTTTCGATTGGGAATGGCTCTCATACTCATCAGTGCCAAAGGAAGGGCATCTGGCCACTTCAAGTTTGTCTCAGCACAAATCTTGGCCAGTTTATTCTTTAAAATCTGGTTCTGGCGTTCCACTGTCCCAGCAGACTGTGGGTGGTGAAGGGCAGTGAGCTGCACATAACTCCTTTACAATCTGTCCAGTAAAATGAGTTCCACGATCACTGTTGATACTCACAGGGATGCCAAAACGTGTATAAAAATCTTTAAGCAGAAGTTTCACATAAGTCCTGGCATCTGCTTTCCTGCAGGGAAAAGCTTCAACCCAATTCGTAAATACATCAACTAAAACTAATACATATTCATAACCACAACATTTAGACATTTGAATAAAATCAATCTGAATATTTACAAAAGGTCCCCAAAGGGGAGGGTGGGCTGCCCGCTTAGCTTTAACAGCTTTACCAATGTTGTGCTGTTGACAAATCACACAGTGTTGACAGTAGGAATGTGCTACAGAAGGGAAACTCGGTGCACACCAATCTATGTTAACTGCAGCAACCATCCCCCCTTTGCTCACGTGTGCCATTCCATGGCATATGCGAGCAAGATAGGGCAGTAACATCTTCGGTGCCACCAGGCGACCATCCAGGGCACACCAAAGATGATCAGTATGTAAAATGCATCCAGCAGCACTCCAAGAGTGTTTCTCGGTTCTTGATGCAGCTTCCTGGATCTTAGCCAGATCCTCAAGGGAGGCTAGTGAAGGCTGCCCAATTAGGACACAAGTATGTTCAGCCTGAGGTACGGAAAGGGCCACTGCTTTGGCTGCAGAGTCTGCCAAAGCATTTCTACGGGTAACTTCATCATGAGGGGTCTTGTGAGCGGTACATTTAACAACAGCAATAGCTTCCTACCATCCCCAGCCCTCTGGCTAGAAATCTGAGGTAGCCAGAAGATCCCATGCACAATATGGGGAGTGGGTTAACTTTTCATGTCATTGCTTCCAAAGACCATCGGTATGCAAATTTTAACAACAATTTGTAATTAAAAGATTTGGCCAATGTAGTTTCCTTCTCTTACTCAAGAAAATGTATTAGACTTTTAGTATATCACATTTTTCTGATGTATCCAAACACTTTGTATTCTAAGTTGAACAAAACAAGTATCTGCATTTCAATCCATCACTTCCACTAGATATCAAATCAGACCATCCCATGAAAATATTAAACACAACAATTCTGGCCACGAGACAAACACCACAAGACAGAACATAGAACACAAAACATAATTTTTACTGTCAGTAAACGCATGGTACGTTGAATGCTGTTCAGCTGGCATTAGTTTTCTTTGATTATCTGAAAGACAAAAACAGAGGTCTATCCCTTCTGGGCAGTCAATTACTTAAAATATACAAATACTCTTGTTGATTTTAGGCAAAACAGGGGAATTACCCCATATTTTCTTGTATGTGTTTTATAGGCAGCCCAGGTTACAGCGGCTTCTACCTTATCAGTTAGATAATTTGCATTAACACAGATGCTTTCTGGCTTGCTTTTTACTTTTAACTTTTGCTTTTAAACACTGAAAGAAAACATCACCACTTACAGTGCCCTTAGAGCCTAATACAATTTTAATTACGTAGCACTGTATACATTCTTTAACTAATTCAACAAAATTGTTCATAGCCAAATGATTGCAATCTAATAATTTCTTTGCCAAATTCATTTACAAACATTTTAAAGACACCAAAAACTTTTCTCTTTAGCATGTCTACAAAGTTCAACTGCTGTTCCCTCCAGCAACTACAGAGTCAACTTTTCACTTTCCGTTAAATCACTTGCTTTGTCTTCCAACAGCCATTTACCAATTCAAATCACCATTCCAAATATCCTCCTGAGTATTTGAAATCCTCATGCTTATATTCACTTACTCCTTCCTTCCACTACACTCTCAAAAGTTTCCAACCTGTTCTCCAATCTCTCTGTCTGTTGCCTGCCTGGGCCCGATCCTGCTTTTCTCGCTGAATCGTTCCTTCCATGGGCACTAGCTTGTTCCACAACCAGTTTAGCCAGGAGGGTGGGCTTCTCAACTAGCCCCCACCCTTCTGGTCTTTTCCCTAAAACATTTCTACTCACAAGACTACCCGAGTCCTCCCTAGTAAGGCTTGCCACCTGGGCAAAAATACATGGCCATCGGGTAAAGGCCATTTACTTAACACATAATCCAAACCCCTTTAGGGGGTCTACCCAGAGACCCACCCATTTGTCTGCTGACACTTAAACAAAAAAGAAAATTACACAGAAAGCAGAGAGAATTACAGTCTAAGCCAGATTTTTCTACTTCTATTACATTGTCCGTTACAGGGGCGGGACAGAAGAATCTCAATACAACCTCAGAGCTTCATCGCACACATGGCTTCCACCCTGAGGAATTACGAACGAGAAGTTCAGTTCCGCCCACACACCTAACGCCCAAATGAACAGAGCAGAAAAACAACAGTAACCGGTTAAACAGAACAGAACCAGATCCAGATAGTGTTTCCTTATTCTATTAGGGCTCACCATTAATCATGCAATTCTTAACATATAACACCAATAGTACCAAACAAAGCAAACAGAAAATAACAAGGGTAAAACAGATAGATGGTGTAAATTCTGCAGGGCTCCCCCATTCTTAATTGCTCACCAAACTGTGACAAATATCTGTTACCAATTTATCCCTCATGTCAGGTGATCAGGCTGACACTGCAGGAGGTTGGGGGAAGAAAACACACCATATAACCAAATTTTAAAGCTTCATTAAAAATAATAAACAACAATGGAGAGTGTTGGGAACGCTCCCACGTCACTCAGGAAAAATATGAATGCCCCAAGCCTTAAGCCACTTTAATACTCACACATGTCTCACTGGAAAGTTAAGCTTTGCAAATGTAATAACTTTTCTGTAACTTGTACCGCCTTTGGTTTGCCTGTCTCTATTTTCCACATCAGCTGAGGCTGAAAGCAGTTTTTCTTTGTACTTAGCATAGTCTGCGTTGATTCTTGACCTTGATCACAAAGCAACTTTCCCTTTATCTCTGGGCTAAGCTGAATTTCAAATTAACCCGTTCCTAGACAAATTGCTCACACTGTGTCAGAGGCTTTTCTTTGGTGATTAAAAGATCCTCTGAGATATATGATCTTATCTAGATTGAAGGTACCTTCTAATGGGCATTGTTTAAATGAATTTTCACACGTGTACAGATTCCAATCATTTAAATACCTGCAGGTTTTAGGACCATAATGTACGTACATGTAATATGCTGGGGTACCCTTAGGGGGTAAGGTGGAAAGTTTAGACTGTCTCTTACCCATTTTCCACTTACACACACAGAGAGGGTGCCCTGTCCGCGCTAGTGGCTCAGAAACTAAGGATCTCTCCCTACAGGGTACTCACACGGGAGAGATTCAAGAGGATGACTACGACTCTCCTACACCTCCCTTCAGCAAAGAGCGTCGGCTAGTCTCTGGGAGACGGCGCCGCTTACTCTGATTGCATCCAGTGAGATGATCAGACTGTCAGTAGCCCACATGGAAAGGAAAGGGGAGGGAAGATGGGTTCACACACTCCTAGACCCAGGCAGCTTCCTCGCCGGACCATGCCAGGCCGAGTCAGCCCACCGTGGGTCGGATCTCCTAAAGATCCACTAGTTACCAGGCTTGCGTTAGAGTAGTCCTGATCACTAGCTTTCGCTTCACAGGGTACTCTGGGCGTCTTCCGATAACAATCACTCACACTGGTGTACACACACACACACACACAAGGCCTCTTTTTTCTCTTTTTAACCTTTTTTTTATCTCTTTTTTTTCCTTTTTCTTCTTTACCTCTGATTTTTTTTTAAACCACGATGCATCTTTACCTGGTCCGGACCAATACCATGAGGCGGTATGACAACCCCTCTTGAGGCGGTAAAAACCCCTCAGCACCGGTGCATTCTAATGCATTTACCTATGCATTACCTTATGCATTACCTTATGCATTACCTTGTTGGCCAACTCAGCAGTTCCCAATACTGCTATAAACTAACCTTGTTGGGGCCTTTCCCCAATACCACTCTGCATCTGATCTTGCTGCACAGTCAATAAGTTCAGATGGCGTGAGCCCAACAGAGACAGACGTCCTCACGGACAGTCCTCCGATACCCCAATAGAGATTTCAAAAGGTCTCATACCTCTCATGTGGCGCCATGGGGTTCGAAGGGGAATGATCCGTAGTAGCTATCTGTGGGTCCGTGGGCGTTGCCATCCCGGACGAGCCCCCAAATTGTCAGAGAAAAACTCAGTTCTCGCTTTTTCATTTGGGTGCAGCAAAATCAAATACTTTATTATTTCTCCAGTAATTACAATGGAGGGAGAGAGTGCCATAGGACACAGGGTCGCCCCAGTCCCGGACAGGTCTCTCAACTGGTAAACAATTACAGCAAGCCTTTATACTTTTGTGACAGACAAT
Organism: Mauremys reevesii; assembly: GCF_016161935.1. Taxonomy (NCBI): domain Eukaryota; kingdom Metazoa; phylum Chordata; order Testudines; family Geoemydidae; genus Mauremys; species Mauremys reevesii. Next base: position 18,707,887 of record NC_052635.1, on the reverse strand, counting down.
AACTAGCAATAATACAGACAATAGAGAGCAACAACTACATTTTGTTTATACATAAGCCATTCTGCTATCTTATTTGTCTCACTCCTAGGAAAAGCAAGCCTGCATATTTGGTTATCAGTTACAAGGTCGTAATAACTTTGAACACAGTTCTTTCCCTCCGCCTCACACTATCCTTGCTTCTAGAAGTCTCACGTCATTAGGGTTACAGCTGGGCTAACTCTTGCTAACTAACTGACATGCATTAAGATCCCCTTCAAATCCTTATTAATTCTTTCCCTGCTTCCACAAGATAGAATAAACAAACAGATTTATTAACTCTAAAGATAGATTCTAAGTGATTATAAGTTTAAGCACAAGAAGTCAGATTTGGTCAAATGAAATAAAAGCAAAATGCATTCTAAGCTGATCTTAACACTTTCAATGCCCTTACAAACTTAGATGCTTCTCACCTCAGGCTGGCTAATTAATCTTCAGCCAGGCTCTCCCCTTTGATCAGTGCTTCAGTTGCTTGGTGTGGTGTCTGTAGATGTAGGTGGAAGAGAGAGGAAGAGCGTGGCAAACATCTCTCTCTTTTATCATGTTCTTTCTTCCCTCTAGGCTTTACCTCCCTCCCCCTTCAGAGTCAGGTGAGCATTACCTCATCACAGTCCCAAACTGACCAGAGGAAGGGGGGTGACTCATTCAAGAGTCGAAAAGATACTTTTGTTGCTGCCTAGGCCAGTGTCCTTTTTCCTGTGAGGCTGGGCTGGGTTTGTCCCATACATGCCCTGATGAGGTGTGAACTGGAGAGTTCCTGGAGAGTTTTGCCTGGGCTTGTTTTAAGCCATGAAGACACATTTTGAGCCTCATATCTATATATATGAAATTACAACCTATAACATTACTATAATGTTACTGTAACAACAATTACAATAACATTACTATAACAACAATGCTCAGTGCATCATGAGCCTTCCAAAGACACCTGACATGACAAACTTTGCATTGGATACCACACAATCATATTATAAGGATGAACATGGGGGTGTAGGGTGTTCCCATGAGGAACAAAATGTCACACCCAGTATGACCGTTCTTATGTTCCATTGTCTGCCTGTCCCTTGCAGAACGGTCTTTCAGTTCTTCTGAGTATTGAATCTCAAACAAGCATTGTCTGTATTCCTTGGATGGTAGGAGAACTCTTTGCGGGGAAGCTTGATTTTTTTTACAGGTCGGGCTGAGCTTCCATCCATGCGTGTGTCCTGTATATCCCTTCATTTTCTTGGACCTGCTGGTTCTGGAGAGGTATCTTCCATGGTTTCCACACTGAGGACATGGTATCGATGTGAAACTTCTAGCTATGTGGAATTCTTCCCGATCCTCTTCCATCTGGTTGTTGTTGCCTGCTTCTCCTCATTTGTCTCCAACGATGTAGAAACCCATCTCGACTTCTTACCTTCTGAACTGCCAGGCCTCCTCTCTGACTTGCTTTCTTTCTTTCCCCATGACCAACTCCATTCTTCTTCTAGGGTACTGGTGTTTCCAAACCTGGCTGTCTAGGAACTCTTCAGCTTCTGTGATTCTCAGTAGCATCTCTACGTGCCCTTCCAGTTCAAGAATCTTCTCCTCTAGCACAGCCAGCACTTTGCACTTCATGCACAGGAAATCCTTTCTGGCTTCAGGCACATCTATTGCAGGTCACCACCACTGTTCTATCGCTGGGCATCTGGATATCATACATAGTATTGAACCTGGAAGGAAAGCCACTGTCACTCACTCCCTCTGACACTCTCCTGTTTAGCTGCCTCTGTTCACAGCTCTCGAGTTCACCTTGCAAGTAACTTTTTTTTTTAACCAAGTCTGCCTTACTTAGCTCATCTCAGCTCTGCCCCTCACCACCAGGGAGCAATTAACCACTCAGACTTCAAACACCTGGGGTGATCATAGCTCCAAGGGTTAGAGCCTCATGGCCTTGAGCAAGGCACTGATCAAAGCATCAAGGTTGTCAGCAATCAGGGCTTGCAGCAGAACCAGTCTCCAGGCAGCCTCATTACTACAGCTGGCCTGCAGTGTGCTGCCTGGTTGGCCACACCGGTTGATTGGCTGAAGGGACCAGCAGGCCAGCTCTTATGCCAGCAGCAGCAGCTCGCTGGCTGCTCAGTGCTCATGTCCACCATGATGACTGCTCCTGTGTTTAGAGGAATTCATTCAAGCTATGTTCATTATCTTTGATGACCCCAACCAGAGGCACTGGAACAGGGGGACTAAAGGGCCATGGCCCTCCTACTTTTCACCACAGGCCCAGCCCCCTGCCCCTCCTCTTCCCCCAAGGCCCCACCCCCCTGGCCAGGCTGGAAGCTGGAGCCCAGCCCAGGTAAGAGCCACCCAGGCAGCTGTGGGGAGCCACCTACCCTGGGTGGGTGAAGGCCTGAGAGCAGCCCCCAGCTTGTGTCATCCCTGCCCAGGACAGATGGAGGGTCTGCAGCTACACACAGTTGCCCAGTTGTGGCTCTTCAGCCCCTGAGTCCCCCACATCCAGCCAGGCAGGAAGCTGGAGCCGGGTCAGGATAAGTGCCGTGTGTGAAGCTGTGGGGAGCTGCAGACCCTCCCCCTTCCCTGGGCAGAGGGTCCGGGGGGTGAGGACATAGGCTGGGGGGCTGATTTCCGGGGCCTCCCCACCCCAGGCAGATGTGGGGGGCCATATTCCCTAGCCTGGCTATGGATTCTGGCTTAGCTGGGGTGGGCGGGGCCTCAGGGGGGAATAGGATGGGCAGGGGCAGGGCCACAGAGGGGGCAGGGTCTCATGCCCCCCCCCACTTTTAGAAAAAATCCATCGCCCCGACCCCAACCATATGTGAACCACTGAGACAATCCTTCAGCCCTAACAGCAGGGACACTGGCCCATTCCCACATATGCTGCTGAATTTTGTTGTTTGGTTTCTGACACTGGATGGTGTGAGGCAAGAGAGTGTTACCATTTCCACCTGGTGTTAAACAAGGATATAAAGGACAAGATGGAGCCTCCACCCAATCTGAACATTCTGATTGACTTGTACATTAGAATCGATGATTGCTTCATGAAGCTTCATCGTGAGAGTATCAGAATTCTCCGAAGGTTGCTAGCCACCCTGCCCATGACACACCAAACACACAAGTCTCTGACTTGGAGAAGAACTGACACTTTGTTAGGCTTGTGTTTAGGTTGTGGGGAACCCTGTCATCTTGTCTTGATATATCCAGATAAGACTTGGGTGGAACTGGGGCTGGGAAACACCAGGTCCCCAGCCCCAAGGAGCAGGTCTGGGCAGAGCTGGTCTTCTACCCCCTCCTGCATTTCTTAGCACCCACAGGCCACAATTGGCACAGCAGGACCCCCATTTCAGTTTCTTTTGTAACGCCAAATACTTCTATTGATTCGACTACAGTCAGCTCTGGGATTCACATAGAGGCTCTAGTCAATGTGATGGCATCAGGTAACTTTATTGATTTGAACATAGCTAAGGCCCATGTGGTTCCTTATGCAAGGACTCCCCAGTTGTAGTCAAGACTACTGATTGGTCTCTTCTCTCTCTTCAGGACCAATAACCCACCAGACCTTGCCAGTAACAGTTATCATGCCCTGGGGGAATCAGGAAACCCTCTAATTAGGATGATGGGAGTGTGGGAGCCCCAGATTAATTCACTGAATGCCCTTTCTTACACTCATGACCCCTATATTTGTTGGCAGAAGGGGAACTGATGGAGGGGTTTGGCTGTGTGCTCCAGGCCAGCAGTATCACCTAATGGTGATACTCCGGGGAGGTAACACCTAATGGTGAGTGTCCAAGGGTCAGTTTTCCTGGCAGTTATGGCTCAGGGTAGTGTCACCCACTGTCAAGAGTCCAAAGACTTCCTTGCCTAGCAGCAACAGCTCAGGGTAGTTTTGCTCACTGGTGAGTGAGGGGAGTTAGGGGAACCTGGGCCCACCCTACTCCACAGGGTTCTGACCCGGGCCCTTCGAGCCAGTAGCCCATGAACAGGGCCTAGGGCCTGATACCCCTGAACACACTCCCTGGGTCACTTCCTACCATTGTTCCAGTTCCTCTAGCAGTGTCTTGGGGTCTCTTCTATGTTTCCTGCTGATCTGTCTCTTGAGTCTCCTCTGCTGACAATGGTGAGTCATCACCTTCAGCTCCCATGATTGATAGGCTTCCAGCAGTTTGGCTATGAGGCTTGGTCCTGGCAGTGTGGAGCCCTGGTTACTTCCCAGCAGCAGGCTGCAGCTCTCCTCCACTGTCATCCCAGACTGAGCTTAGTCACTCCCTTTTAAATGCTCCCTCCCCTAGGAGCATGCCCAACAGAGGCGATGGGGTGTGTCCTCTTGGGCCCAAAGCAGCTTTTTAACCCTCTCCACACCAGTGCAGCCTTGGTACACCCCGTCACAGTACTCTACACTCTAGTTCCCAGCATTGCTGACTATCTCACCACCCAGGATCCAAGAACTAGACTGGTATGCTCTGAGGTTCACATTACCTTCTGGAAGACCCCAACCCTCAGGCAGCAAGGCCACCAGTGTCCTCAGTGTCCCCTGGAGCTGCACCTGCCATGGCCAAGATCCCGCACAAATCCTGTGACTTTGCTGATGTTTTTGAAAAGGGGAAGGCAGACATCCTGGCCCACTTCAGACTTATGGTTGCCAGATCAATCTCTAATGCAAAGCAGAGCTCCCATTTGATCAGGTATATGACCTCTCTGAACCTGAACTTTGGGTTCGCTGCATGTACTTGCAGGAGAAACTTCAGAAGAGTTTCATCCACCCATCCATGTGCCCAGGGGGTGCTCTGATCATCTTTGTCAAGAAGAAGGATGTCTCTTTGCAGCCATGTATTGATTATCAGACTCTGAGCAAGCTGACTATATGAAACCACTCCCTGCTCCCCCTTAACAACAAGCTCCTAGACCAGCTACGCATGTCTGACATTTTCATGAGGTTAGATCTGTGTGGGCCTATAACATGGTGCATATGCATGAGGGAGACAAGTGGAAGACTGCCTTTCATGCTCAGTACAGCTGCTACAGATGTCTAGTCATGCTATTCGGCCTATGCAATGCTCCAGCAAGTTTTCAACTCTTTATGAACAATATATTCTGAGATATGCAGGACCATTTTGTCATTATATACCTTGACAATATAATGATTTTCTCTGAAGACCCAGCTCTTCACAACCAGTAAATGCATAACATTCTTGAAAGACTACACCAGATTATCTATATGCCAAGCTGGAGAAATATGCATTGTACTGGACACCCTTGAATTTCCTGGATATATTATCTCACCCAAGGGACTGGCAACAGACTCCTGCAAGGTGACAGCCATCATGGATTGGGTGGCACTGAAGGATGTCTGAAGAATCCAGTGTTTCTTGGGTTTTGCTTATTTTTATAGACTATTTATCCTAGGATTCTCTGCTTTGGCCAGTCCTCTCACCATTCTCCCCTTGCTGCAAAAGGGAGTCCAGTTTTCATGGTCCCCAGAAGCACAGGCTGCATTTGATAATTTGAAACAGATGTGTCACAGCTCCCATCTTGATGCACCCAGACCCCACCAAATCATTTATGGTGGAGGTGGATGGTTCAAACCTCATGCTAGGGCAGACCTTTCCCAACCTGCTCCTCTCAATCTCAGTCTCACTGCCCGGTGAATCATCAGCTTCACCCATGCACTTTTTACTCATGAAACCTCAATTCCACTGAAATGAATTATGAATCCTGGACAAAGAACTGCTGGCCATCAAAGCAGCCTTTGAAGAATAGCACCATCTTTTGGAGGGGCCAGGATCCTCCCAACAGCCAAAACCCCCTTTTGTCCAGGGAAGGGGCACAGTGGCCCAAGCTCCTGATCTAGATTAGTGTCCCTAGTGATGCTTTTGACATCATGGCAGCCCCATGGAAGGACCAGACCCTTTGGGAGGGTCTTACCCACAGGGTGGCTGTCAGAGGAGTGTTCACAACTGTTAAGGTTCCTTCCCCACTTTGAACTTTAGGGTACAGATGTGGAGACCTGCATGAGAACCTCTAAGCTTAACTACCAGCTTAGATTTGGTTTTGCTGCCACCACCCAAATTATTTATGAGTTATTTGGGAAACTTTGTCTACCTCCCCCCCAAGAATATCTCCCTCCCAAGTACTAGAACCCTTCCCTGGGTAGCCTTGAGAGACTTCTTCACCAATTTCCTGGTGAACACCGATCCAAAACCTTGGATCTTAAAACAAGGAGGAATTAACCATTCCCCCTTCTTTCCCCCCACCCCCAATTCCTGGTGAGTCCAGATTCAACCCCCTTGGATCTTAAAACAAGGAAAAATTAAGCAGGTTCTTAAAAAGAAGGCTTTTAATTAAAGAAAGATAGGTAAAAATCATCTCTGTAAAATCAGGATGGAAAAAATTTACAGGGTAATCAGATTCAAAGAGTCCAGAGGAACCCCCTCTAGCCTTAGGTTCAAAGTTACAGCAAACAGAGGTAAATACTCTTGCAAAAGGAACATTTACAAGTTGAGAAAACAAAGATAAACCTAACACGCCTTGCCTGGCTGTTACTTACAAGTTTGAAATATGAGAGACTTGTTCAGAATGATTTGGAAAGCATGGATTGATGTCCAGTCCCTCTTAGTCCCAAGAGCGAACAACCCCCAAAACAACGAGTACACAAACAAAAGCCTTCCCCACACCAAGATTTGAAAGTATCTTGTCCCCTTATTGGTCCTTTGGGTCAGGTGTCAGCCAGGTTACCTGAGCTTCTTAACCCTTTACAGGTAAAAGGATTTTAGTGTCTCTGGCCAGGAGGGATTTTATAGTATTGTACACAGGAGGGTTGTTACCCTTCCCTTTATAGTTATGACAACAACAGACTGCAAAGCACATCGTCTCCCCTGGTTTGAGTTGTGCAATGAGTTGCTGTGCCAGATGGAGAGACATCTTCAAACCAAGGATCTCCAATACCAGCTCCTGGTGCCTAAACTCGCTCAATGGGCACTCCTAGAGCAGGCCCACATGATACCGAGGTAGGGTTGAAATCCAAGAAACACTATTGGCCCAGTGTTTTTGCATGGGGATGGATGATGTTGTAGCAGACATCTGCCTCTAATGTCCTGGCTGCAAAAGGGTCACCCCAAAAGGTGTAAGGGTCAAGCCGCTTTAATTCCCTACCCCTGACCGCAATTCCCTTTGAGACAGTGAGATTTGGTATAATTGGCCCCCTAGAAAAAAGCACCTTAGGACATAGGTTCATCCTGGGGCTGGTGGACTATACCACCCCGTACCCTGAGGCTGTTCTCCTATGGGACACCACAGTTGCCACACTTATGCAGGCACTAATCCAGATATTTTCCTGGGCAGGCCTTCCCTCAGAGGTCCTCATTGACCAGGGAACTAATTTCATGTCCCAGCAGCTCTGGGCACTATTAAAAGTAAAGCCTGATCCACAGATGGGCTGGTGGAAAGGGCTGGAGGCGCTTGGGGAGGGGGAGCTGATAGGGGGCTACCCATGGGTACTCAGCACCCACCATTTTTTCCCCGTGGGTGCTCCAGCCCCAGAGCACCCAGGGAGTCAGCACCTCTGCCATGGGATGAGGTAGGCTCTGGCACATTTTGTGTGATGGAAGGCAACCAGGTGTGGTTTCTGGGCAAACCCCTCCTTGCCATTTCAGGGTCCAAAAGTGGAAAAGTTAACATTTCAATGCATCACTGGAAAAAAAAATCATAGACATGTGGGTCCAGATGTGGGCAAGTTGAAAACAGGAACCTCTAAACACTAAAAAAAAAATTATAAACTTCCAAGCCTGGCCTGGCTGATGTAGTAGTAGTATGATTTTATGTTTGTATTTTATATAATTTAGAATGAAGGATAAGGAATAATAATGTAGCATGTATTAAATGTATTGGTGTATGATTTGATCATATCCTGCCAGCCACCCTTTTTGAATAACAGAAAGGAATGGCTTAATGGGCCAATGGGTAGAGATACATCAGCCAGAAGCTGTGTCTGGACTGATTTCAAAGCCGTAACAGACCTTTGAGGGTCACCAATTTGTTGTCGATTTAGCATTTTAAAATAAGTAAAAGAATTCCATGATTGTTTTCTTTTGCATTGCAACTTGATGTTCCTATTCAAAATGTTATGTGTAAATTAATTCTGTTTTGTGTGTGAATGAGGAATGTGTGTGTTAAGAGATAAGTGTGAAGGCCATCGCTGAACCAGATATACAAGGGAGGAACTGGAGACAGATGCAAGGCTGCCAGGAGGCTGCAACACGCCCCCTACTGAAATGTCAGAGGAGGGCAGATTGACAACTCTAAAGATGAGACAGACAGCTGTCAATGGGGACAAGATAGCTGTGATCAAAACCAGCGTGTGATAACTCCCTGAGGAACTTGATGAAAGAACAAGATAAAGGATGAGAAGGACAATTTAAGAAAACAAGCACTTGTCAAACAACAATTGATTACAGCATGATGGAGCAAAACTCATTGGTCCCAATGAAGGAAAATCACTATATAAACAGGAAAAAAAACAGGAGTACTTGTGGCACCTTAAAGACTAACAAATTTATTTAAGCATGAGCTTTCGTGAGCTAAAGCATCCGAAGAAGTGAGCTTTAGCTCACGAAAGCTCATGCTTAAATAAATTTGTTAGTCTTTAAGGTGCCACAAGTACTCCTGTTTTTTTTGCGGATACAAACTAACACGGCTGCTACTCTGAAACCTATATAAACAGGGTGTCTTGCCATGAAACTTTGGGTTCGTCCTGCCAAGACTTACTTGGAGCATCGTGTCGTGACCGATGGAACCTGGCTCCTCCCTACCCGTGATCAACCTAGCTGGCCACTAGATTGATCCAGACTCTGGACTGGTAACTATAACATCGACTGGGGGGGGGGGGGGTGTGCGCGCGTGTGCGTGCGCTAATTGTTGTATCTTCAATAAGTGTGGCGTATTGCCTTTTCCCTGAAAAAGATCCTGTTGCTTCTTATAAGCATAACAATGTGCCCTCTGTATCATAGGAGCTTGCAACAGGTGCCAACTATGTTATAGTCCAATCCTTGTGATGTAATTCAGCAAACCGTTGTATTTCCTTGGTAAAGTTTTTCCATGGTAGGATCCAAAAGTGAGCTACAAACAAGAAAACGTTCTGGCTGGGGAGGATTTTCCCAGTGCAAAAATTGAGGAACACAGCTACAAGGCTGCCCTCTGTGGAAGCCCTTGCAAGCCCTATTGCAGGCATTGTACGAGAGGTGGGGGATAAGGGTGAGAGGGGGTGTCAGGGACATGTAGCTGTAATTTAAACAGGCCCTAGGGCTTGCTGAATGACAGCAGGAACTGCTCCAGATCCTGGAGCAGCATGGGATCGGGAGGATGCAAGGATCGTGTACTGGTGTTTTCGTTCTCCTTCTTCTGGGCTAAAAATTCTGTGCTGCACCTCGTAGGGTATGTCTACACTACGAAATTAGGTCAATTTAATAGAAGTCGATTTTTTAGAAATCGATTTGATACAGTTGATTGTGTGTGTGTGTCCCCACTAAGCGCATTAAGTCGGCGGTGTGTGTCCACAGTACTGAGGCTAGCATCGACTTTCGGAGTGTTGCACTGTGGTAGCTATCCCACAGTTCCCACAGTCTCTGCCGCCCATTGGAATTCTGGGTTGAGCTCCCAATGCCTGATGGGGCAAAAACATTGTCATGGGTGGTTCTGGGTACATGTTGTCAGCCCCCATGAAAGCAACGGCAAAAAATAGTTTCTCGCCTTTTTTCCTGGGTTACCCGTGCAGACGACATACCACAGCAAGCATGGAGCCTGCTCAGCTCACTGTCACCATATGTCTCCTGGGTGCTGCTGGCAGATGCAGTTAGGGTGACCAGATGTTCTGATATTTAGGCAATTTGTCATGATATTTCGCACTCCGGTGGCCCCTCCAATGTGTCCCAATATTTTCTTCCTCTCATCTAGTCACCCTAGATGCGGTACTGCAGTGCTACGCAGCAGCATCCCCTTGCCTTGCAGACGGTGTAATACAACTGCTAACTGTTATCGTCGTCGTCCCATGGGTGCTCCTGGCCAACCTCAGTTAGGTTGGTCGGGGGGGGCCTGGCCAGACATGGGTGCTCCTGACCAGCCTCGGTGAGGTCAGTCGGGGGACCCTGGACAAAAATGGGAATGACTCCAGGTCATTCTCTTCTTTTAAGTTTCGTCTAATGGAGAGTCAGTCCTGCCTGGAATATCATCCCAGCTGGAGGCCTCTGCCTCAGGCTTCTCTCCCAGTCAGCAGCACCACGCGGTTGCACCTACCCCATCCTACCCCTTGCGCCCATGTCTCATAAAGCCTGGACAGTAGTAAGGAGCAGTTCAACTATAGGCTGAGCAAGTGCATAATGGTGGTAGAATGTGCCTTTGGATGTTTAAAAGCGCGCTGGTGCAGTTGACTGACTCAGTTAGACCTCAGCAAAACCAATATTCCCATCATTATTACTGCTTGCTGTGTGCTCCACAATATCTGTGAGAGTAAGGGGGAGATGTTTATGGCAGGGTGGGATGTTGAGGCAAATCGCTTGGCCACTGATTACGCGCAGCCAGACACCAGGGCGGTTAGAAGAGCAGAGCAGGGCACGCTGCGCATCAGAGAAGCTTTGAAAACCAGTTTCATGACTGGCCAGGCTATGGTGTGAAAGTTCTGTTTGTTTCTCCTTGATGAAAACCCGCCCCCTTGGTTCACTCTACTTCCCTGTAAGCCAGCCGCCCTCCCCTCCCCACTTTGATCTCCACTTGGAGAGGCAATAAAATAATTGTCGTTTCAAATTCATGCATTCTTTATTAATTCATCACACAAATGGGGGGATAACTGCCAAGGTAGCTCGGGAGGGGCGGGTGAGGAGGGAAGCACAGGGGTGGGGTTGTTGTAGGGGCACCCCCTAGAATGGCATGCAGCTCATCATAGAAGCGGCATGTCTGGGGCTTTGACCTGGAGCAGCCGTTTGCCCCTCTGGTTCTTTGGTAGGCTTGCCTGAGCTCCTTAAGTTTCACGCGGCACTGCTGCGGGTCCCTGTTATAACCTCTGTCCTTCATGCCCTTGGAGATTTTTTCAAATATTCCGGCATTTCGTCTTTTGGAACTGAGTTCGGATAGCATGGATTTGTCTCCCCATACAGCGATCAGATCCAGTATCTCCCGTTCGGTCCATGCTGGAGCTCTTTTGCGATTCTGGGACTCTATGGTCACCTGTGCTGATGAGCTTTGCATGGTCACCTGTGCTGATCAGCTTGCCACGCTGGCCAAGCAGGAAATGAAATTCAAAAGTTCACAGGGCTTTTCCTGTCTACCTGACCCGAGTTGATGTTACACTCGGGTCAGGTAGACATTGCTGTCCAGTGCTGTCCAGAGCGGTCACAATGGAGCATTCTGGGATAGCTCCCGGAGGCCAATACGATTGAATTGCATCCACACTACCCCAAATTCGACCTAGCAGGGTCAATTTCAGCGCTAATCCCCTTGTTGGGGAGGAGTACAGAAATCAATTTTAAGAGCCCTTTAAGTTGACAAAAATGGTTTCGTCATGTGGACGGGTGCAGGGTTAAATCAATCTAACGCCACTAAATTTGACCTAAACTCGTAGTGTAGACCAGGACTTAGAAGCATAGCAAGACATCTCATCCCATGTGTTAAATGCCACTTTACTAAAACAAGGCTGTTGGGTTGTGTTCCCAGTAATTTGTGAATGCATGTTGACTTATAACCATCAAAAATTGTACAAAAGTTGTCACTGGTGAGATTTTACCTGAAAATTTGTAAGGAAAGCTCACCCTAAAACTTGGGCTCATCAGGGGCTCCTGTGTGGGGGAAAGAGGTGAGTTCAGAATGTGGCTGGACTATAAACCCCCACTTGTAATGTTTTGTTTATTTTGGATGGAGCTTGTGTGACATCCAGTGGTCAAACTGTGACAGAACCTCCCATAAGGCTTTATGGAAATATGCTTAGAATGTGTTTTATGCTACATATGCCATGTAACATATCCCCATAAAGGTTATGATCTACTGAATGTATTGATCATATCTGTATGCATGTATCATTTTTGTATTCAAAGTTATGAATGTTATGAATGTTGTCCGTGTACTGGCTTGATTTCCAAATAACCTTAGTAGAGCATTTAGTCAGTTACTGGATAAAGGAATGTTGAAATTAAGTACCTAATCAAGAAACACTTAAACGACAATGGATCTTGGAATGCGCCAATCCACATAAGAAGTCTACTTGAGGCCATTCAAGGTAGCATGTAAACAATGGATGCTACCTGTAAAAACTGAGAGTCATGCATGGACATGTGACTTGTCCAGGTGACTCCAAAACTCCATCTTGGAGCTGGACTTTGCATAGGAGTGAGGAGGGGGTCTCTACCCACAAGAGAAAGTCTATTTAAACTCCTGGGAGACTCCTCTATTTTGTCTTCAGCTGGCTAAAGAAAGAGCCTCTCCACCCCCAGGATACTTGAAAGAAACTGGAATAAAGGATGGTGTGAGTGGTTGCTGGACCCAGGCTAAAAGGAGATTAGTCTGTAAAAGGGAGCATTCTGGAAATGGTGAGGATCTTATCTGTATTCAGTTTGATTAGACATAGATTTGTGCATTTTATTTTATTTTGCTTGGTGACTTACTTTGTTCTGTGTGTTACTACTTGGAACCACTTAAATCCTACTTTCTGTATTTAATAAAATCACTTTTTACTTATTAATTGACCCAGAGTAGGTATTAATACCTGGGGGAGCAAACCACCATGCATATCTCTATCAGTGTTATAGAAGGCAAACAATTTATAAGTTTACCCTGCATAAGCTTTATACAGGATAAAACGGATTTATTTGGGTTTAGACCCCATTGGGAGTTGGGAATCTGAGTGTTAAAGACAAGAAAACATCTGTGAGCTGCTTTCAGGTAAACCTGCGGCTTTGGGGCAAGTAATTCAGACCCTGGGTCTTTGTTGGAGCAGATGGAAGTGTCTGGCTCAGCAAGACAGGGTGCTGGGGCCCTAAGCTGGCAGGGAAGGCATGGGTAGAAGTAGTCTTGGCCCATCGGGTTGCAGATTCCAAGGGGGGTTCTGTGATGCCAACCTGTCACACAAACTTCACACAAACCCCACTTTGGGGGAAAGAGTTTCTGGAGAAGAATAGTGTGTCCGAGCAGAATTAGAGACTGGTTGGTGATATACTTATTAGGGGAGTCAATACTTTTAATATTTAACAGTGAGAAAATATTGTTCTAACAGACACCACCTCCTGACATGTTATGGCTGTGGTTTTCAAAGCTGTTCTATGGGTCTGGGTGCCCAGTGGGAGTCCAGATCTTCTGAGGTGTCTTTGAAGACCTCACCTATGTTTTTAATATTGCAAGTGTTCCAGGGAGTGAGGAAGAAGGCGTAGAAACTAGGGCTGTCAAGCGATTAAAAAAAATAATTGTGATTAATCGCACTGTTAAACAATAACAGAATACCATTGATTTAAATATTTTTGGATGTTTTCTACATTTTCAAATATATTGATTTCAATTACAACACAGAATACAAAGTGAACAGTGCTCACTTTAGATTTTTTTTTACAAATATTTGCACTGTAAAAAACAAAAGAAATAGTATTTTTAAATTCACCTAATACAAGTACTGTAGTGCAATCTCTTTATCATGAAAGTTGAACTTACAAATGTAGAATGATATTAAAAAAACTGCATTCAAAAACAAAACAATGTACGCTCTAAGTTTTACAAGTCTACTCAGTCCATTCACTCAAACAAGTTTGTTTACATTTGCAGGAGATAATGCTGCCCTCTTCTTGTTTATGTCACCTGAAAGTGAGAACAGGCGTTCTCATGGCACTGCTGTAGCCGGCGTCGCAAGGTATTTACATGCCAGATGCGCCAAAGATTCATATGTCCCTTCATGCTTCAACCACCATTCCAGAGGACATGCATCCATGCTGATGACGGGTTCTGCTTGATAACGATCCAAAGTAGTGCAGACTGATGTATGTTCATTTTCATCATCTGAGTCAGACGCCACCTGCAGAAGGCTGATTTTCTTTTTTGGTGGTTTGGGTTCTGTAGTTTCCGCATCACAGTATTGCTCTTTTAAGACTTTTGAAAGCATGCGCCACACCTCATCCCTGTCAGATTTTGGAAGGTACTTCAGATTCTTAAACCTTGGTTCGAGTTCTGTAGCTATCTTTAGAAGTCTCATATTGGTACCTTCTTTGTGTTTTGTCAAATATGCAATGAAAGTGTTCTTAAAACGAACAACATGTGCTGGGTCATCATCTGAGACTGCTATAACATGAAATATATGGCAGAATGTGGGTAAAACAGAGCAGGACACATACAATTCTCCCCAAGGAGTTCAGTCACTAAGTAATTAATGCATTTTTTTTTAACGAGCATCATCAGCATGGAAGCATGTCCTCTGGAATGGTTGTTGAAGCATGAAGGGGCATACAAATGTTTAGCATATCTGGCATGTAAATACTTTGCAATGCCGGCTACAAAAATGCTATGTGAATGCCTATTCTCACTTTCAGATGACATTGTAAATAACAAGCAGGCAGCATTATCTCCTATAAATGTAAACAAACTGGTTTCTCTTAGCAATTGGCTGAAGTAGGATTGAGTGGACTTGTAGGCTCTAAAGTTTTACATTGTTTTGTTTTTGAGTTCAGTTATGTAACAAAAATCTACATTTGTAAGTTGCACTTTCATGATAAAGAGTGGCACTACAGTACTTGTATGAGGTGAATTGAAAAATACTATTTCTTTTGTTTATCATTTTTACAGTGCAAATATTTGTAATAAAAATAATATAAAGTGAACACTGTACACTTTGTATTCTGTGTTGTAACTGAAATCAATATATTTAAAAATGTAGAAAAACATCCGAAAATATTTAATAAATTTAAATTGATATTCTACTGTTTGAGTGTGATTAAAACTGTGATTAATTGCAATTAATTTTTTTTAGTTAATTGCGTGAGTTAACTGCCCTAGTAGAAAGCTAAAAATAACCCAAACCTTTAGATATAATCTTAGATTTTTGTAGATTAAGTTTTCTTTATTTGTCTGAACATTTTATTGTGGTATTTTTAAAGTTGATTTATAAAATCTATGTTTTTAACTGCAGTAAGTTTCACTGGAGAATTTTTTTCAATGAAAAAAAATCAAAACATTATCTGATTCCTCGTTTTCTGTGAGAATATATGTAGTGCCCCTCTCCACCTGATTACCTCCTTTAATGGCAATCCGCTTACAGGTTCTGATGGACAGGTCTGGGTTCTTTTGGATCCCGCCACCCATGCAGTAGGGTGAATCTTTTTTTCTTTTTTGTTATGAAATTATTTGGCAGTGCCTCCACCCCCCTCGCTCCTGCCTGGCAGGGTCACCAGGGCAGCTTGGGCAGAAAATTCTAACTACAGAGGAATCCCCACTTACTTGCCAGATAGTTGGAGACTTCCAAGAAATAACACAACACATAAAAATATATTCAACACAACAATTATATTAAACAGGCAACAAATACAACATAACAGGGTGAAACACTATTTTTAGGGTCACTGGTGCCCACACTTAAAATACCCGTGACTTGATGTAACAAGTGTAAAATTAGTGTCCTGTTGGTACGCGTACTTTGCTGGGGCCCTTGATGACCTATACAATTCTCTGCAGTGGTTTAGCAGTGTGGCTTACTGGGTTCAGTACAGCCCAAAGGACCCACAAGTGGGAGGAGGTGGTGAATCCCTCCACAGGTGTAATAAGCAGTAGGTTATAAAATCCTCAAACCCTCATTCCCTGGTTTGAGGACACAGTTCAGGGAGTAGAGGGTCCCCAAAACAAATTCCCTGACTAACTAACTAAAGACAGTGCATTCACGAACTCCATGAATGATCTTCAGGTTTGAAGATGACGCTGGACTCCTCAGTCACTGCAGGTTGGCTGCTGTCAGGGATCCTCCTCAAGCAGGAATCAGGCTGCGTTGGTCCCAGGATCTCCCCTCATCACAAAGGGGTGCAGGGCTCAAGGTGTAGGTTATACAACTACCCTAACATCCAAACTGTAGCCTCCTAGCCCAACCTCTAGTCACACACTCAGCAGGCAGCTTCCCTGGACTAGCAGAGCTGACCATGTGGGGACTAGTCTCACCAGGGGAGCTGGAGGTGAACCCAGCCTGGCTGGGGAAATTTCTCAGCAAACGCTAACAATTGGGAATCATCTGTGGGGAAGGAAAACCTAGCTGAGGGATCTGCGGTCGGGTCCCTAGAGGCCAGTTCGCAGGGGGAACCCTGCTTGCAGGCCTGGGACTCACCAGCTCCCCACACAACCAGTCCTGCCCTGGCCCTCACTGGCTTCCGCCTCTTCAAAATGGCTTCTCCCCTCTCCTCTACTCCCTGGGAGAGGCATCTCATTCCCTATTGGTTGCCGGGCAGACTCTGAGTTTGCCTTGGCTCCTCCTCCCTGAGCGGCCAGCAGACAGAGCTCCAGGAATCTATGTAATCTCCTTGGGGGTTACATATATGCCCCATATTCTCGTCTGTTCTGTGAAAATAGTGTTTCTAGATACAGTAATATTCTGAGACCGCAAAAAGGAAAAAATGCACATTTTCAAATTAAAAATTGAATATTTTTCAGTTTCAGTAATTAGGGGGGAAATTTTGAAAGAATCATACCATATTTTCCATTGTTTTAACTTTTGTGTTAGGATTTAGCATTCAGGGTCAAGGTTAGGGTTTAGGGTTATCTTACTTTCATATGCATGTCAAAAGCAGTTAAGTAGCTTAGGTTGCCCACAGTGTGGCAGCCTCTCCCAGTGAACACTGCAACATCATCAGCCTTTTTAAAAACAGCTCAGGTTTCAGCTCTCTCTCTGGGGATTGTTCCCGTTTGTTTGTCCAAACAAAGGATGCTCAGGTGGAGCAGGAGGTTCAGGCTGAAACAACAAGCAACAAAGAATGTGCTTGTATGTCACAAACAGGGCCTGCCAGAGCCCATGCCCACTTGGTATCCACTCAGCGGTGAGCTCAGTGTGTCGAGGATACTGGACATGCTCAGACGGAGGGAGATGGTGGAGGTGTGGAAAGGCTGGGCTTCAGGGTAAAGAACCCACCATAAACCTCCCTGGAAAACAGACGATTTGCAAACAGTGAGATGCTTAATTCAGGCTCCATCCTCTTTCTCTGTGAGGAGCTCTTACTTTCTCTGCTCGTCTCCAAAATCTTTGAGTGTCAACATTTGACATCCCCACGGCATCCTCTCTCCCCACTGAGTTGGTCTGTGAGGTGCCAGCAGGACCGAGATGCTAGTGAGGCCAAGTCAGTATGTTTAGAGCCTTACCCCTGTTGGTGGGAGATGAGGAAGTGTAAGTGTAACAGGGGGGCTTGCCAAAAGAGGGCTGGAAACCTCCCAGCTAAAGGAGAGCCACTGAACCGGGGTTGGGCCTAGAGTGCCAGCGTGCACTTGAAGACTGAACAAATTGGACCCAGGTGGGGAATGGTAATTTCCTGTGGACTGGGCTGAATTTATTTAAGGAGCCCTGGAAAAGTGGAAAACAGAGGCAGGGGCCATAGAATGACCACTGGCCATGAGGGGGAGCTGGCAACCCTGTTAGAAACTGGCATAGTTGGTAGGATCCTTGCCGCCCCTCCCCCCCCCCGCCCCATCAAGGAGGGATGATGTAGCCAAAATAGACAGAGGCCGTGTTTGCTGAAGAACAGTCCACCCTCTCAAGTGGGTACGTAGAGGGACAGAGCTGCTCATTTTAGTTTCCACTTCAGTTCCAGCTAGGGTAACCAGATGTCCCGATTTTATAGGGACAATCCTGATTTTTGGGTCTTTTTCTTATATAGGCTCCTATTATCCTCCACCCCCTGTCCCAATTTTTCACACTTGCTGTCTGGTCACCCTAGTTCCAGGGGGCAGCTCAGTAGCCAAACCAAGTCCAGGTGGTTCTCCAGCAGCTCCCAGAGAATGAACAGAAGCATTTGGGAATGTGCTATCTTGGAGGAGCAGCAGCAGCAATAGCTGTTAGAGATCCTGCAAAGGGAAATCAGCTGCGGTCACAAGCACTGTGAAAGAAAAGGGTATTCAGGGGCTAGGAGGCCAGAGGCACAATTTAGGATTTGCCATGCCTGTGGATAAAAAGGGCACAAAATGAGAGCATGGCCCTATGTGAGCTGTGCTGAGGTTAACCCAAGAGAGCAGGGCATGAGACTTGGGAGAAGCTTGGCCTAATGCCAAGAGGGGGACCAGATTTATTTGGTTTTGGTGCAGAGAAGCAGGCCATATAAAAAGACACTGCCCCCCTAGGAAACTTCAGGGTGGCAAAAGGCGGGGTGGGGCCCCAAGCATGTAGAAAGAAAAGAAAGGATGTCCCGTGGCCCAAATGCTCTTGAGGCAGGCGAGGTGGTGGTGACAGATGTGGAATTGCGGACACTAAAGCAGCACACTCGGGAGGGTGTTGCAGGCAGCTAAAGGACGAAATGGTTGGCACAGAGATGAAGCAGGCCAAAGTAGGGACAAATACAAGGGTCAAATAGTCCATGGTGGATCCTCAGACCCTGATGGAAAAATCTCTGAGGTTAGGTCTACACTGGGTGGGGGTGGGGGGGGTCGACCTAAGATACACAACTTCAGCTATGTGAATAGCGTAGCTGAAGTTGGCGTAGCTTAGGTCGATTTACCTGGCCGTGAGGACGGTGGCGAGTCGACCACTGCCGCTCCCCTGTCAACTCCACTTCTGCCTTTCACTGCAGTGGTGTTCCGGAGTCTACGGCAGACTACACTACACTAGTCGTGATAAATCAATCCTCGATAGATTGATCACTACCCACCAATCCAGCGGGTAGTGTAGACGTACCCTCAGGGATGCAGCGGCAGAAACAAAAAGGCTTTAGGAGAAGCTAGTGGCTTCAGAACAGGCCATGCAATGAGAATGAATTGCTGCAGGAGTGTTGGGACATTGCAGAAAAGAAGGATCTCCTCGTAATTATGATGGGTGAGCTGAAGGGGACTAGAGGTGGCAGGGCCCAGGCCATACAAGCATGTGGCTGGCGACACCAGAGGACAAGAAATGAGGCTTGGACAGCAGTAGAATTCGCCCCTGGGATGGGCAAGGTTCTAAGTGGGTGGGTGTATGTAACAGTGGGCTGGTGAGCCTGGTTACAGAATGAGCCCACCCCCCAGGGGAATCAGGCAATCCCTCATAAAGGACTAGGCTTAAGTGGTGACAAAGCCCACCTGGGGACAGAACTGGAGTGAAAGCTAGTTAGGCAGCTCAGCAGGAAGGCAAGCTCCTCAGGCAGGGAGGGCTGGGAGCCCCTGGCTAGGAGACCAAGAGGGGAACTTGAGAAGAAAGGTAGGAAGTGGCCCAGGGAAAACCACAGCAAAGGTCAAGGAGCAGAACAAGCTGTTGGTACAGGGCCCTATGCTGGAATCCAGAGTTGAGGGAGACTGGGTTCCCTGACTGGCCTCAGGAAGGGGGCCTACACGCCCATAGAAATGGTTATTGAGCCCACCGAGGGAACTGTAGCTTGAGCTGGAGACAGGCTGAGGAAGAGCCCAAGCCAGAGGTGCAGGAAAAGGGGGGGCCATGGCTCCCCCCACTTTTTACCGACTGTAAGGGCGATGGGGTGAGAGGGTGGAGAGGAGTGGAGGGTCTTGGAGGGAAGAGGGAGTGTGAAGGCAGGGCCTCAGGGGGAAGAGGTGGTGCGAGGGCAGGGTCTCAGGTGGCAGGGCCATGGTTCAGGCACCTGTGTGGTCTCTCCCCGCCCCCAACTTTAAGGGCACGTCCTCCACTCCTGGCCCCAGCGAGGGTGGAAGGATTTACCTTCTTCTTAAAGACAATTTTGGACTTTGTTCAGATAACTGTGACCTCGGAAGGAGTGGACTTAAGATGGTGATCTGACTGGAGGGCCGAATTATGAGACAGAGAAACTGCCACAGTGACCGTTGGCAGGGGTATTGCCCATGAGAGAGCTGCAATGTCCTGCCTGGCCATGAGGGCAGTGGTGAGTGGACTAATTGCAGTAAGGTTAAACTTGCTTTTGCGACACAGTATCCCAAGTGGGGTTGCAATGGTATTTATTGTAGGCATCTCATTACTGGAGCTACAAACTTTAACACATAAATTGGGCTTTTTCACTCCTGAAGGAAAATCAGCTCTTTTCTATAGAAGAGGCCCCCTGCCTCGGGTTCTCCATTGTGAACGGCCTCTGCAGACAGAGGGCCAGGGATGGACTGGATATCTGATTCTTCCTCAGCATCCAAGCCCTGATGGAATTCTGCCTCCTTGGGCTAGCTAGTGCGTCTCTCCAAGCCTGGCTGGATTCTTTGTCCAACCCAGAGGCATCTGCCTCAGGAAATGGCATCCTCATCTCGGGGTGGAGAGCTCACTGGGATGGTGCTTTTGGCCCACAAATATACTCAATGCTTGTGTAACCGAGGTTGACTCTGTCCCTCCTTGAGGGGCTGGACCACTTAGAGGTTTGGGAGTCTGCTCCAGCCTCCCAGCTAAGGAAGCTGTTCTTGAGTTCAGGCAGTAGAGGCTTATGCTCCGAGGTCCTCCAGGGCTTGTTCCCCCCAAAGTTCAGCTGCCATTTGGAACAAAGCTTCGACAATCTGGAAATCTAAGCGCACAAGTGTTACTCTCCCATTTGTCGGACTCTGGGCCCTGTCTCCACCTCCTTAGGGGCTGATGTTGATTCAGGCCTTTTTACCTGGGCACGTACATGGCTGCCTGAGCACCTGACAACCTTTAGTGTATTTCTCCTCCCTGCACTCCTGGAAGGCAGGGGAGGATTATTATCCTTTTTTACAGATGGAGAGCTGGAGCACTGAGAGGCTAAATGGCTTTCCCGAGGTCACACAAATCTGTGGTTGAGCTGGGAATGGAGCCCAGATCTCTTGAGGCTTAGTCCAGTGCTCTGGCCACTAGACCATCCTTCCTAGACTTGTGTTTGCTCACCCAATCTATCCTGCCTCAGAGCTGATGTCAGGGCGCAGGCCTCCCTGAGATCTCTGCCTCACACACACCTACCCACGAGCTGGCAGGTTAGAGGTTCTGCACTTTTGTAATTCAGAACCACATTTTTAAGGCTGCCCAAAGCACCTGCCATGGAACATTTCACATTTAACAATTCCCTGCATTAGAATTATTTTTCCTCCTCAAAAACAGGAAAAAATGGGGGAAGACCATTTAGAAGTGCTAAGACTGGCTCACCAGGTGGAAGATTCTGTGTAGCAGTGCCAAGTTCTCTTTCACAGCATACGAATAAATGCTCAGTCCTGGGAAGAAACGGTTACTTACTGGAACTGTGGTTCTTTGAGATGTGATGCAGACGTGTATTCTAGTTAGGTGTGCACATGCCCAGGGCACCTGAGTTGGGGAAACTGCCTCACGGTACCCATTGAAGAGTGGCGTTTGTGCCGAGTGGCCGTGGCGCCTCCCCTAGCTATATGAGGTAGTGCCGTCCCAACCCCCCACTGTTACTTCACATAGAAAGCCCATGAGAAGAGCCTCCAGTGCAGAGGGGATGGTGGTTGAGTTGTGGAGTTGTGGTTGAGTTGAGTCACCGTTTAGTCTTCTTCGAGTAGATGCAGCCGTGTATTCTACAGAGGTGACTCACAAGCAGTGCCTCTCCCAGGAGATGGGGCTCAGAGTCTACCTAAATAAGGATTGCAGGACTGCCCTTCTGAAGTTTGCTTCTGCTCAGGAAGATGCGGCAATGGTGTAATGGTTCATAAAAGTATGTATGTACGGCCACGTAACAGCTCTGCAAATGAGCAATATGCAAATGTCAGTGAGGAATGCTATTGATGTTGCTTGTACTCTTGTTGAATGAAGCTGCTGAGGAGGCATAGCCAAAGTTATCTCATATATAGTCTTGATACAAGATGTCACCCATTTAGAGATGGTCTGTGAAGAGACCCTTTATGCAGTCTGCATATGAAACAAACAGGCGAGGCAAAACAAGAAATGGTTTAGTTGTAGCCAGACAGAAGGCTAGATGTTGCCTAATGTCCAGAATTGGGAGATGCTGCTCCTATGGAGATGAATGTGGGCTTAGGAAAAAACACAGGTAAATATGCTGCCTGGTAAATGGAGAGACCACTTTAGACAAAGATTTTGGGTGTGGTCATAAAGTTACCTTGTCTTTGGAGAATTGCATATCAGAACCTGCAACTCACACACCCGCCTTGCAGATGTAATCGCTACCAGCCAAGCAATTTTCTGACACAAGAGGGGCAGTGGACAAGACAGTAGAGGCTCAAATGGAGGTTGCATTTACATCCCACAAAGGAAATGGCTCTTGGACCAGAGGATATAGACAGAAATGCCATTTTAGGAATCTCATCACCAGGGCATTAGAAAAGACTGATTTTCCCTGAACAGGGAAAGAACCACATAAAAAAACTCCTATTTCACTACATAGGCCATTCTGGTAGAGGATTTCCTACTGTTGAGCAGGACTTGTTGGATGACCACCAAACACCGCTCCTCTTCTTCATTCAGCCATGCAGCAGCCGCCCCATGAGATGCAGGGAGCTGAGTGCAGGATGCAAGGTACAGGCTGTGATTCTGAGCAAGCAGGTCAGGATGGAGAGGAAGCCGTATGGGAGGCTGAATCGACAGCATGAGAAAACCAGAGAACCAGCACTGTCACGGCCAGGCCAGGGTAATGAGAATGAGCTTGGTCCAATCTGCCTTCAGTTTGAGGATGACCTGAGGGATGTTCGGGTTTGGGGTAAAACAGAAAGGGGTTTCTTTGGGGTGGGGCCTGCTCCAGAATGTGCTCTTGGAGCCCAAGAGCCATCTCTGACTCACTGAGGGCCTCAATACTGAAGCGAGTCGCATGGCCTGTTCGAGCCGGCACTGCTTCAGGCAAAGGTCCTGAGCCACCCAAGCCCTTCTTAAACGATCCGTGCCGAGATAGAGCAAGCAGTGTATGTGAGAATCGCTCCTCTGCACGAAGGACAACGTTTAAACCTGGTGTGGTCGTCTCTGAGGGAAACAAACTACCTCTAACACTAAGGGTACTACGAAGCATATACAACAAGAAAACTAAACTAAACTATTTGTGAGATTATGAGGCTACATCCACACAGAGCTCTGTCACCAGCCACGGGCAGTGAGAAGGAACTGAGGGGGGTCAGGGCAGTGCTGCCTCATATAGCCAGGGGAGGGGCCACAGCCACAGGGTGCAAGCGCCGCCCCTCTACGGGTACTGCTAGGCAATTTCTCTGGCGTGCTGGCATGCGCACACCTAAGTGGAATACACAGCTGCATCTATTAGAAGGAGACATTGCTCACTTTGTTCTGACTAGAGGGAGCTGTATGAGCCCAGGAGTTTGCTCTCAGTGTTGGTCTCTGACTGGAGTCAATTCTTGATGCAGAGTTAATCCCTGGGAAGCAGCTGTAGAGCAGAGATTCCTGGAAGAAGGGATGCTGTTTGACATCCTCTGTTCCAGGACGGACGGACGGATGGGCGTGCGTAAATAAAACAAAATTACATGTAAACCATTCCCAGATTCTACATCACTGATTTCTCCTCCAACAGGAGCCCAAGCAGCAAGGCCCCATAATCTTCTACTGGCAGGTAGAGCGGCAACACTATAACTACAATGAAGAAAATGTAAATCTTTGATGCTCTCATACCTGAAAGGGCTGAAGAGATTTAAACTTTGACACACACAAATTTACTACAGAGCCCAAGCCTGGGATATTTCAGCCACACAAGATGAGTAGCAGAGTTGTTACTGGGAACTGCTCTAATATTCATCATGTAGAACTGCACAGCAAAATGGGATTACTACATTCTTAAGGCAACTCCAGAGTGGGAGCAGCTCCAGAATACAGACTGTTCCCAGCTTTCTTCTTGCAACAGGGATGGGGAAGAGATCCAGAGGATCCCACACAACCTGCTGAGTTTAAGCAGCAGCCTGTGTCCATCTGTGAATGCTCACATCACAGCTCATCCACCACCCACGGGCATTTCCACCGAAAAAAGGAAGCTCCAAGCGGACGAACCAAGCTTAAAAAATGCACAGGAGGGATGAGGGTTCGCCACTGCATTTTTAATGACTCTTGTAACGGAGGAGAGGCTGCTTCACTGGGTTCACATTTACAAACTGACTGGCAAAAAGAAAACAATATCCAGTGTAATTTCTTAGCCTATTTTACAGCCCTGGCAAAAAGCGTTGATCTAGACAGCAGCAAATATCTATCTGCTACACCGAAGGGCAAGGAAGAATCTGAATCATTGTCCACAATGTTGTTAGCTGCAGTTGACAGCCCTGGGACAGGTGTGTATCTACAACCCAATGAAAGGGGATCCTGAGCCAAGCATGAGCAAACATTCCAGCTAATTTGGGGTGAGGATGTGACACCCTGAGCACTGTTTAACAATTTCAATTTCCCAGTGACCCAGGGCTGGCACCTGAACTGCAGGGACCATTCAGGGTGGAAGCAGCTGCATAAATTCGACACTCTCTTGTGGAAGCCAGAGGAGCTGACTTGCTTCCTAGCTCTGCAGCGGGGTGAGATTGGGAAGCAGCCCCTCCCTGAACCCTTTCTGGCACCCAGGACAGCCTGATCAGTTGTGACCAGAGGAGCAGGGCTTTCCTGACCCAGTATACCAGCACCTCGCATCTGGTACAAGGAGAAGCACCTTGGCCCCTGGTTCTACAGGGCACAGGCCAAACTCTGGCTTAAGATCTTGCACCCCAGGGCTCCCTGACTCATCAACTTCATAAGCTACAAGTGTTCTGAGCTCCCTGTACGTGTCGCACCGACTGTCTGAAACCTCTGCTCAGCCATGAGCAGAGAGTAGCCTTTAAATGCATCTGCCAGCTGGAAGTTAGCCCAATGCAGCTCTGGCTCACAAATGGTTTACTGTTAGGAGAAGGCTGCCTTGTATTCGGCACCTATACGGCTGGGACAAGGGGAATCTGCAGGCACAAGAGTGAATATGGCTTTGGATACCACTGGCGGGTGTAGTGCTGTACAAACAACCACAAGGCTCAGAGATCTGGCCCATAACAGGCCTGCCACTGGTAGAGAAACTGCTTAAAAAAGAACAGTCGCAGCACTGGACACCACGTAATCAGGAGTTACAGTCTGCGAAGGAATGTGTGACTGGCTGGAGGCCAAGGGGAAACCCACATGCTCCCATTAAGCAGCCTCAGAAAGACACCCCCTCCTCGCTGCGGCTCACCACTCTCGCTGGCCCAAAGCAAGCCCAGAGCATTTATGGCACTAACAAATACAGTCAGCCACTGTATTTGTGGCTGACTGTATTTGTCACCACCACTGGCTGGCTGGGGTGGTTTCGGAGACCACCCCAGCCAGCCAGCCTCCTCACTGGCAAGGCTCTGAAACACACCAGGTGCTCTGGCTTGCTTTTCTGGTTTAACAGCTTACGCAGCACGCTGCCTTGGCGGTAATGGGGACGCAGTGGGCAGAATGCAGGGGTAACTCCTGGCTCAGGGCCATGGCAGACAGAGCATAGGGCTTGGTGTAGCAAGCCCTCTCACGCCTCCTAGGACAACCCTAGCGATCGCTTGTTACCAGTAAGCGTCCTCCCCACCCACTAGAGAGCGCGTCGGTCTTCCAGCCTGGAGGAGTGGCGCGTGGTGCAAGTCCAGGGTGGCAATCCGCCACCTTTCTAGTTCTCTGACACACAGGCCAGTGAGCTGCTGCTTGTCATATACCAGCGCCAAAGACCTCCATGGCCATTCTGGGGGGACTGGCCAAACACAGAAGACCCCTGACATCTTTCACCTCATCCCAGGAGATTGAGAAGGGGTGGTCCTATGACCCCAGGGAGTTCCCCATACTTGGGGAGTCTCTCCTGGCTGTTCAAGCAGGATTAAGTCAGCACGAAACAGCCCTAGGGGGCCAGGTGTCTCTGCAGACGCTGCCAGGCAGAGGGGAAGCAGACCGTGGGTTACCTGGGGTGTTCCTGCAATGGAAACAGCCCTTATTGCCTCCTTATGGCAGAGGCGAGAAGGGAAGGGACATGAGAGCCCCGCCCTGACCATGTCTCCTGAGCCCCAGTCACCCATCCTTCGCACTAAGGCACATCAATAAGGGTGTCAGACCCACAGTCCTAACCAGTTCCCTGGCGGAAGCCTCTGCTCCAGCTTGCAACCCTGATTTGAAGTGGCTGGTGCAGCAGCTTCCCCACTCCCAGTGACATAGGAGCCCCTGGGTGACAGCACTAAGCATGGCCCGACAGAGCCAGCACCACACTCCAGACTCCCTAGCACTGGCCAGCCACTCTGCCTGCGAGCCCTGAGCCCTCCCACGCTCCCCCCGTTTACACTGATGCTGATGCGACAACAGGCACGATGGTAGAAATCCTAGAGCCGGGAACCAGAGCCTGGAGCGGGCATTCTGCACCCTCGTGCTGTCTCTGGTGACAAGTCCTTGGGGGGACCAGCCCTCGTGCTCTCCTCCCCGCAGCCCTAGGAGGCCAGACCCTCACACAACCCCTCTGATGAAGCTAGTGTCCAAGTGCACAATGAGCATGCGCAGGAAGGACATCTCCTTGCGGGTGTTCTCGAAGATGACCCGGGGGTCGTCGGACTGACAGCGCAGGCAGTTTGGGGCCATCACCATGGCCAGGTTATTCACATCCATCTTCGTCTTGCCCACATTAGACGGTTGAGCAAAGATCTGTGAGGTGAGAGGAGGAGATTCAGCCAGAACAATGGGGCAAAGGTGGGAAGCAGCCAGGCCCATGGAACCAGGCCTCGCTCTGGGGGGTCAGCTGGAGCATGAGGCTGCAGACAATGCTTCTCAACATCGAAATCCTGCAGCATGCATGTGGGGCCGGGGGATGGGAGCCTCACCGGGGTCAGAGGACTTCACAGGGCGACCCTTGGGGCTTGGGAGGGACCAGCCCTGCTCCATGTCAAACCGGGCTGGGAATTAACACATTCTGCTCATGAAAAAAGAGGCAAGACTCCCAGAGCCAAAGCCCCCAGCACACGGCTGGGGAGGGGGGCAGCGGGAGGGGTGCTCACCTGCAGGAAGTGGATGAGGTAACACAGGACCAGTCGGTTGAGCTCTGGCAGAAGCTGCACCACAGCCACGGCGGCGGCGGGGTTCTCGTAGTTGCTGATGCACTCTTTGTAGAACTGCTGGGGGATGACGGGCTCCTCCAGCTCCCGGTACCACAGCTTGAGCAGGGAGGCTGGGAGGGAAGGCAGAACGGGGGAGAGGGGCATGAAAACAGGCCAACACGCGTACCCCAGCCAGGACATGAGTTACACTCCGTAATCTCCTGCAGCCTGACAGGACACAGCAGCACAACCAGGCCGACCCTGGGTCATGCTGACAAACCGCAAGGGCGCTGCGGGCACAGTAGAATGACTCGAGTGGGAATTTGCCCAGAGCTACCCTGGTGAAAGTAACACAGGATCTTTGCTGCCCCAGCGTTTCCAACTCTTTTGATTTCATTGCGTCTCACAATGTTTGATGTTGTTCTTAAAGCCCCAGCTGCTGAGTCAGGAGCCTGCAGCAGAGCAACTCTCACTTAAAATGAGTCTGGCCTCCTGGTTGCAGAGAACAGCTTGAACGTGTATGGCCTAAGGGCTCAGCCAGCAGAAAGCCAAGAACCAGGACTCTGCCCTGCTTACACTGAAGCCAGCCTCATGATTTGTGGGGCTGACAATATTGCTGACCACAAGGGAATTCTGATTTGATCTCCGAGCGCCTGCCTCTCAGTACCCAGCTGACACCAGCCAAAGAACCTCCTCAGTTATTCTGTGGAGCGGAAAGTGCCACCTACTGAATCACTTGAGCAGCTCAATGCTCATTGGTGTCTTTCCTCCAAAATTATATCATGTGGTCGCCTGCAAAAGTAGGGACTGGAGTCAGGGACCCAGGAGTCCCTTCCTGTTCTCTGTTCCAAGGACCTGCCAGGCTCAGCACTGCCTCGCTGGCGATCTCTGACAAGATCAGACCCTGAGGTGGGGTGGCTGGGGGCAGATTGTGCTTGGGTTTGGAAACTACCAGGTGTGACATCTGGGAGAAAAGCAGAAAGACAAGAATCAAAATGCTGCTCCTAAGGACAGCTGTGTCTGCAGCACCCGCGTGCGGGGTCCTGCGCCTGCCCCCCACCCAGCCGCGTCCGCAGCGCCCGCGTGCGGGGTCCTGCGCCTGCCCCCCACCCAGCCGCGTCCGCAGCGCCAGCGTGCGTGGTCCTGCGCCTGCCCCCCACCAAGCCGCGTCCGCAGCGCCCGCGTGCGGGGTCCTGCGCCTGCCCCCCACCCAGCCGCGTCCGCAGCGCCGCGTCGCGGTCCTGCCTGCCCCCAGCGCGTCCGCAGCGCGCCTGCCCCCACCCAGCCGCGTCCGCGCAGCGCCGCGTCGCGGGTCCTGCGCCTGCCCCACCCAGCCGCGTCCGCAGCGCCGCGTCGCGGGTCCTGCGCCTGCCCCACCGAGCCGCGTCCGCAGCGCCGCGTCGCGGGTCCTGCGCCTGCCCCCCACCCAGCCGCGTCCGCAGCGCCCGCGTGCGGGGTCCTGCGCCTGCCCCCCACCCAGCCGCGTCCGCAGCGCCCGCGTGCGGGGTCCTGCGCCTGCCCCCCACCCAGCCGCGTCCGCAGCGCCCGCGTGCGGGGTCCTGCGCCTGCCCCCCACCCAGCCGTGTCCGCAGCGCCTGAGCACAGGGTCCTGCATCTGCCCACCTTGGAAGCTTTGCCTTGGAAGCACACTGCACACGTTATTCTGGACTATCCAGTCCTCATACCTGGTATATTGGGATCACTGAGGTTGTTGGGGATCCTCCACTGATCCACCTGCAGTTTCAATGCGTTGACTTCATCAATGTCACCAGGTACTCTGAAAGCAAACCCAGAAATACAGCAACCGGACTTGGAGTCCAAATGAACTGCAGAGCAAGCCGCCTTGGCGGAGGAAGAGAGCAGACATGGGTGTGAGACTCTCACTGGGAGGAGCCCTGCAGAGCTGAATTTGCAGGCTAGCAACACTCACAGAAACATTTACTCAGCAAGACTTTGCTGTTTCTTATCCAAGTCAACTTCAAATGGCCCTTCAGAAACCCCCCTGCCAGTCTCTCCCAGTCCGAGCTGCTAGTTTCCTGATGCCACGCTTCCAGCAGTAGATCGGTCTGATGGTACAGAGTACCATCTGGTCTGGGGGATGCAGTGACTCTGAAAGCTTCTTTCAGGCCAGGTCAGTATTTTAATGGGGTAATTGACGTGTGGGACTCCACCACAGTTCTTAACCATACATTTACAGAACTTAGCTTACAACCTCATTAAATCTCCCCTTTCTTACACGCTCACATGGGAGCTGAATTTGCAAAGTCCTACTCACCATCAAGACTGAAGTGTCCTATGTGCTGAACTAGTCTGCATGAGTTCAGTGATTTGTAATCACATGTAACAGCTAGGGAGTATTTTACGTGGCCCTGCAATCTGCCTTTGCATAGAGGCTATTTAGGGAGATCCATAGTTTGGTAATTACCAGTAACTGCTTTCAAATTGTTCATCACTTGCCATACCTGAGGAAGAAGCAATGATTAGGGCCACTGTGCTAAGGTCACTGCCAGATGCTTAGTTAACCGATGTTAAAGTGCTGAGCATGGAAGCTACAGCTACCCCAGTGACTGGCCAGCGAAATCCCTCCTGGGGTTCAGGGTGCAAGGCCTCCTTGCAGGTCCCTGCTGTTACCTTCAGCAACAACATGGAAACAGGAATACAAGCACCCAGAAGCTCCGCCCCCCTTCCCTCCCAGGGATGTGCAAGTTCATCCATATAGCAAGGCTGGCACCAGCTTCAGTCTGTCTACAAGATCTATTTTAGGCTTTCCTGCAGAGGCCTTTCCTGTGGATTACACTGTCCAGTGAGACACAAGAATTATGGTGCTTTGCCGAACTTCAGCCCAAGTTTTGTGCCAGAAGAATTTGCTGTTAGTATCGCGCTCCCTCTGCCAGGATTTTGTGTGGCTCAGGGCAGTGACACATGGCATCTCTAGACTCGGCTGGACAGAACACACCTTGTAGAGCCAGCATGATACCACCCCAGGCCCCTGCCAAGCCTCACTAGTGCTGCTGGGACAGGATGATCTTTGCCCGAATGTCTGCCTGGCCATCCCAGGCTCTGCCTCACTCCCAGAGCAGTCGAACCACAATTACTTCATCAACTGAAAGCGTAACACTGTGCCAGGCGCTCTTGAGATTCACCCACTGTCCCAAGCAGCTCAAATCATTCAGAGTGTGTCTGCAGAAGAAAACATCTCCTGTGACGCATGCTAAGGGACCAGTGCCCCTTTGGGGGACTGCTGGCAGCATGTTCCTGAAACACATCTCTGTGAGTGAGGCTGATCCTGCTGGAATAGCAGGGTTCTGCTGACTCACTGGTGCAGGCGGCTCGTTACCCCAGCTGCAGAGAAGAGAGGTCGGAGGAAGCCCCAGGCAGAGTGCCAGGGTTGGGACAGCTGGTGCAAGGGAACCATTATGGTGTGGCAGCCAGAGGTTTAGATGGGTCTGTAGTACTGGAGAGGTGACTTTCTGCTGATTGTGTGAGTGTGGTTTTGGGTGGGACAGGGACAGCTTCTGCTTGTACACCCCATTCTGACTGGTCTGAAATGTGGATGGAGCCAGAGTTCTAGTCTACTCAGCCAAATAGACACCATCCCTAAAGCTCACCTGAATATTCCTTCAGTCTGTTCTCCCCCCAGGGCCAGGACTTGCTGAGACAGCTGTATCTGTACCCAAGGCAGCTTGTTCCCCGGATACATGTTCTGCTGCCGTGACATGATTTCCTCCAGAGAGCTGCCAAACAGCGATGGTGTCACAATGGCATTTCTGGCGTGTGTTATCTCCTCTGTCGTTGGTTTACGGAGGCCCTGAGGGCACAGAAAATATCTATGAACTCATGCTATAATGTCGCACCTCTGGGAGATCAGCCACGTGCAGGCAGAGGCAGTGAGCAGCCCTATGGCATGCAGGCCATGGCTCACGTGGAAGATAACCAGATGGTCCCAGGGCCATGTGCTTACAGGAAGTCCTCACTGCAACAGAATCCCCATTATGCAAAGGGCATGTGCAAGGACCAGGAGCTTGAACGTGTTAGGCCCCAGGAGAGTGGGGAGGCTGCTGGCTGTGGGTCGGAGAGATTTGGGGGTGGCTCTAGTGTTACTTTCTGGTTCTGTTGCCATGTTCTGATCTTTTCTATTTGGGAAATATTCCTGCTTTCCCTGCATCCCTGCCAGGATCCACAGTGTCGGGGCAGCAGCAGGCATGAGCCCCGTTCTGGGGATGGGCTGTGAACAGGTGCTGCTGCAGGGCCAGCAGGGGGCACACATTCATTACAGCAGCTATTTCATTCAAATACCTCTTGGCAATGGAACATGGGAAAACAAACATTCCCAACGCAGAGGCGAATTCCAGGCGATCTCCATTTCCAGGGGATCTTTGTGTGTCCATCTTTCGCCATGTAGAAGCCTGATTTTCAGAGGCACTGGGCACCTCTGAAAATCAGGCTCCAGATAGCTCTAGCTGGACACCCAAAACCGATGGTTTCTGGAGAATGTTGACAAAGAAACTGACTTAATTTCACATGAGATAGACAAGGTGGGTGAGGTAATATCTTTTACTGGCTCAACTTCTATTAATTTCACATGGCAAAGGGGGAAATCAAACCACCTCTAGCCTCCAAGGTTGAGGAGGGGTAAAAGAATAGTTTGGAAACATCCCTCTGACTGCCTGGAGTGCCACAGACAGAGCTCCGTCTGGAGCTGTGTGGAACACGTACTGGTACATTTCCTGTCCTGCCAGGGGGCTGGGCCCCTGCTACCACCGGACGGATGGGTCAGCTCCTCCTCCCTCTCCACGGAGCCCTCACTGCGCAGAGACTCCCAGGGAAATGTGACAAAATCCATCCTCTCTGGGATCCATTCCTCAGGACAGGTGCTGCTTGAGGGCAGGCTGCATGACAAGCATGGCGCTCCGTGGGGGGGGGAGGGGAGGAGAGGAAGTGGGCTGTTCCTGGCCCTCCCCCTTCCAGGAATGTTTAAAATGAGACCCACGCCTGCTTGCGGGGAAATGCAGCTGCCAGCCCCACATGAGCTGTCAGTGGTGGGGAACAGAGTCTGGGAGTCAGGCCTCACCCACTGTGTGGCTGTGAATCCCCTCACCCCCTGCAGCCCGGTTCCCACCTCTAACACAGGACAGGAGCCCGGGGACCTGAAGGAACCCATTAGTGCCTGGTGTGCTGGAGACCGCGGGTGCTGGAGAAGGCTACGTGAGATGTTAGAGCAAAGCGTCCTGGGCACAGTAGATGCCTCACCTTCTTGCCCCCAGTAACCGCCACCTTCTGCAGCTTCCGGTAACAGAACCTGGCATACGTGCTGATGGCCAAACCTAGGGGAGAGAGAGACATGCCAGTCAGTCCCAATGCACTGCCAGACCCCCAGAGGAAAAATGCTGTCACCACGAATACTGGGTGCTGGGGGTTCTCTTGGTAGGGCCAAAGAGCTGGGCTCTGCACCCCAGGAAGGGCAGGAACCTGTACTTGCAAAACACCCCAAAACCTCCCCCTACTTTCCCTGAGATACGAGTCTGAAGGGGCACCGTTCCCTTACTGGACACCAAAATTAACGAGTCCTCCCTCAAGTGCTGCAGGTGTGTTGCAAGAGCCCTCTGCATTTCTTTTAACAGCTGCTCCTAGCCGAATAACCTGGGCGCAGTCTAGTGCCACTGCCCTGGGTTCAGCCCAGTGCCCTGTACCCTCCTGGCTCCGCGAGCAGCATGGCAGTCCTAGCCTGCTGGCAGTGCCATTAGAAGTTCAGTCTCTGGGGCTCGTGGTGCTCTGTGTTCTGGCTCAAAGCACCCGGATCTGAACCTTGCATCTCACCGCTGAGGGCTCCCAATGCTCCAAGCACTAATTGCCATCCTGCTGCACAACTGCTTTGATCATCTGAACACACTATGTGCACCCAGAAGAGCGTAAGTGTCTGGCTCCACATCCCCATCAGCAGGCACCAGCCTAGCTGAGTCTGGTGCACTCTGACCATACGTGCACCCTGTCAAGGGAACTTCTGCAAACACAGCTCATTCTCCGAGTCAGATGTAGGGTAAGCGCCCTGGGCATGTATCACTGGCAGGGCGCACGGAGCTGGCCAATGCAGAGGCTGGGCAGAGGGCCCTGCCCAAAGAACAAACCTTTCCTTAGCCTGAGCCCTCGATGAAGAACAAGCATCATCTACATGCAGAGGGAGAGTTCCCTTCCCTTGCCCCTGGTTCTTGCCTTCACGTCTCTTTTCACCAGGATAAAGAGCTGGG
The DNA here is from genome assembly GCF_016161935.1 of Mauremys reevesii. Lineage (NCBI taxonomy): Eukaryota > Metazoa > Chordata > Testudines > Geoemydidae > Mauremys > Mauremys reevesii. The sequence continues at coordinate 18,674,552 of NC_052635.1, read as the reverse complement.
AACCCAACTGAGTCAGCACATGCACTAATGACTCCAGTTTCATTATCGCTCAGCCCTGGGAGCTGGCTCCGAGGCCCGAGCCGTGGAGCAGAGGGTTTGTTTACAGAAGGGGGCGTGGGCTAGAAATATATATTTATATTGTCAACAGACAAAAAGGAGCCATTTTGTAACTGGCTTCTCCTAACTCCGTCTGCCTAACAAAGAATCATCCAGGGCATTTGGGGAAGACGATATTGTTCATTGATTAATTTAACCCAGGAAAGTTACATGACACAAACATCAAAAGGATTTTTACTGTGTGAATCCTTAGAGCTGCATAAACACTGGACGGAATAAAACCACCCTGAGTATTCATTTGTTGTTTTAATCTGCTGCATGCCCCACTGATCTTTATTTTCTGCAAATATTCTAGTAAACAAACTTTACTGGTGCAAAGAATCTCCAGATGTGAATTCTGAACTCAAACATTCACAGAAAGAGAATTGCAAAACTAGCAAACAACATGCAAACTGCAAAGTGTGGATTTTACACGTGAAGATGCAATTTGAAGTTCAAACTTTTATTGGTTAGCTACATAATTCATCCAGTCAGGTACAGAAACAATGCCTGACTCTTATGTAACCCAAATTTCATATGACCCAACATTTCAAATATGAACTTCAAATTTCAAGTATGCACAAAGTACCATTTGCCAAAGACCAAGAAATGGAGAAATGAGTGAATAATTTCAAACAGCAAATAAACATGCAAGTGTTCACCATTTGCTCACAATCAACTCCCAAGCAGCGAGGTGAAATTCACAGAATGGCTCATTGGGTAGGCAGGATCTCCTGAGCACCAGTAACTAATGAAGCAGTGATTACAGTGCACTGAGCCAAGGAGCAAGGAGCAGACCCACCGGGGACAGACCAAGATGGCTTGTATGGAATGTGCCTCAAGGCGCCATAAGTCAAGAACTGTCATTTCAAAAACTCAGTGTAATTTAGCAGCATCAGAGGGCTTGTCTACACTTATAAGGCTGCAGTGGCCAGCTGCGCCGCTGTAGCACTTCAGTGAAGATGTTATCTCCACAGACAGGAGGGCTTCTCCCATCGGTGCAGGTACTCCACTTCCCCAAGAGGTGGTAGCTCCGTGGACAGGAGAAGCCCTCCTGTTGACCTAGTTCCGTGGGAGTTAGGGCAGTGTAACATTGCTTGGGGTGTGGATTTTCCATACCCCTGAGCAACTTAGTTATACTGACTAAGGTCCTAGTGTAGATCAAGCCTTAGACATGAAGGCCTCCTGCAATCTTCCTAGCAAGTGACACATGGCCTGGAATATCAATGCTAGGATTACATTGGTTAAAGACGGGAAGGGAAACCTTCATATGTTTACTTGAAATCAGAGGCCTCTGGATCTTAGACTTTCTGCTTTACTTGATTTTACAGGCACTAGTCTTATATGCTGGGACTTTCAATCCTGCAAAAGGAGCTGATGGGCACAGGCAGCAAGACCCGGCTCATGGAGGTACAGGTACAAATGTTTATTATAGAACTAAAACAGACTGATAAACCACAGGGCAGGAGCAAAGCCAAGCCAGAAACTTTGGTTGACCATATACAGGTGGCTGCTCTGCAGATCTCCTGGATCGGGACCTGTGCCAGGAAAGCTGCTGAAGCTGCTTGCACCCTGGTTGAGTGGGCCATGACCGCCGGGGCCGGAACACCTGCAAGGTCATAACACACCAGAATGGAGTCTGTAATCCAGGAGGAGATTCGCTGCGCCAACACCGGGAGGTCTCTCATCCTCTCAGCCACGGCCATGAACAGCTGCATGGATTTATGAAAGGGCTCGGTGTGCTCCAAGCAGAACGCTAACGCTTGACGGACATCCAGGGTGTGCAGGCTGTGGTGACTCAGGTCCACATGGGGTTTGGGAAAAAACACTGGCAGACAAATGTCCTGGCCTAGATGGAATTGTGAGACCACCTTTGGGAGGAACTTGGGGTGCGGATGGAGCTGCACCTTGTCTTTATGAAACACTGTATATGGTGGCTCCGAGGTGAGTGCCCTCAGCTCAGATACCCTTCTGGCCAAGGTGATGGCTACCAAGAATGCCACCTTCCAGGAAAGGTGGAGGAGGGAGCAGGTAGCGAGGGGCTCAAACAGGGGCCCCATGAGCTTAGAAAGGACTAAGTTGAGATTCCATGGAGGGACGGGGGCGTGAGTAAGGGAACACCCTCTCCAGTCCTTTAAGGAACTGCCCCACCATTGGGTGGGAGAACACCGAGCCCCCTGAAAACCCCTGGTGGAAGGCGTTGGAATGAGGGTGGACTTAGGGACGTTGACCAGGAGCCCCAGCATGAGGAATAGCCTCAGGGCCACTTGCACATGGGACCGAACCTCCTCTTCAGACCGCCCGCCAGGAGCCAGTCATCGAGGTACGGGTAAACTCAAACCCTCTGCCACCATAAGAAGGCCGCCACCACCGCCATGCATTTTGTGAACACCCAAGGTGCCGCTACTAGGCCAAACGGGAGAACCGTGAACTGGTAATGTCCCTGGATCACAGTGAAACGCAGGACTTGGCGATGCGCTGGGTGGATGGCGATATGAAAGTAGGCGTCCTTCATGTCGAGGGCAGCGTACCAGTCCCCTAGATCCAGTGAAGGGATGATGATGCCCAGAGAGACCATGCGGAACCAGGCCTTGACCAGGAACTTGTTGAGCCTGCGCAGGTCTAGAATGGGTCAAAGGCCTCCTTTGGCCTTGGGAATGAGGAAGTATTGGGAGTAGAACCCTTTCCCCCTTAGGTCTTTCGGTACCATCTCTACTGTTCTACTCTAGGAGCGTGCGAACCTCCTTTTCCAGGAGGTGCTCGTCAGAGGGGTCCCTGAAGAGGGATGGGGAAGGGGTTAGGGGGTAGGCAGGGAGAACTGCAACATGTATCCACTTCATACGTGCGTAACTCCCAATGGTCTGACGTAATGCTGGACCACGCACGGGAGAAACGGGACAGGCGGTTCAGGAAACAAGGGGATGGATCCGGTGATTGGTCTGGTATGCTGTCCTAGAGTGCACCTTCAAAAGCCTGGTTTAGGGCCAGGCTGGGACTTATGTTGGCCTTGGCTCTGGTCCGGCCTATTGGAGCTATTGTTATTATTACGTCGCCTCCTGTTATTCCCGCTTCGCCTGCGGTAGGGCTCATGCCTAGGACAAGGCTGGTAGTGGCGCTGAGGAGGCGGCTTCCTCTGAGTCACTGAGGTGTGCATACCCAGCGACTTCAGTGTAGCCCTCGAGTCCTTGAGGTTATGTAGCTTTGTGTCCGCTTGGTCCGAAAAGAGCCCAGACCCTTTGAAGGGGAGGTCCTGGAGTGAGTTCTGGACCTCAGGCGGCAGACCTGACTCCTGAAGCCACGCCGAGCATCGTATGACCATGCCAGACGCTACTGTCCTGGCCACCGCATCCGCCAAATCCAAGGACACCTGGAGAGAGGTCTTGGCTATGGCCTTGCCTTTGACCACCAGCGCCATGAACTCCTGTTGGGAACCCTGCGGGAGGTTGTCTTTAAACTTCCCCACTGCCGCCCAGGAGTTGAAGTTATGCCTGTTGAAGATGGCCTGTTGATTAGCAATCCTCAACTGGAGGCCCCCTGAGGAATACACCTTCCTGCCAAACAGGTCCAGGTGCTTCGCTTCCTTGGCCTTGGGGGCCGGGGCCTGTTGCCCATGGTGCTCTCTCATTTACCGCTGAGACTACCAGGGAACATGGGCTTGGGTGGCAAAACAAGAAGTCGTACCCCTTTGACGGGGCAAAGTACTTGCATTCCACACCTTTGGCTGTTGGAGTGCTGGAGGCTGGGGTCTGCCATATAGTCTTATAGTTCGACTGTATGGTCTTAATGAGCGGAAGCGCTATTCTGGATGGACCCTCTGGGCTCAGGATGTCCACCACGGGGTCCTCCTGCTCCACCGTCTCCTTGGCCTGCAACCCCAAGTTATGAGCAACCCTTACGCAGCAGCTCTTGGTGGGCTCTGTGGTCTACTGGCAGAGGACCTGATACCGCTGTGCCTGCCACTGCTTCATCCAGGGATGAGGATGTCAGCAGCTGCTCGGCTTCCTCCTTCTGGTCCCCTTGGTCCCCCTCCCCCGAGGGAGGGGCTTCTGGCTCGGACTGGGACAGCTGACCTTGGGGCGGCACTGGACTTGGTGCTGGTTTCTCTGGTCTCTTGCTCGGCAAAGGTGCAGGTGGTCTGGACACTGTAGCTTCCCACATGGAGGAGCATTGGCGTGGGGACCAGGACCGGTGCACCGAGTAGCTGGCCCTGGAGGGAACCCCCTGCCGCTGGTGGTAGGCTCAAGTGGTCCAGAAGGGCCAGTGTCCTGGCGGTCCCCACTGGGGTTGCCACCCAGCCTAAATGAATCAGAACTCTAATGCCTTAGCTGGAGTCTGGCCTCCCTGGAGTACCAAAGCTGATCAATCTGCAAAGACCCTAAACTCCCCAAGCTAGGATGGATGCATGTAATTTTATTGTGATGGGGCAAGGTGGTGGATTCCCGTCCATCCAGCATTCCCCCCGCATGGACAGCAATCATTGTCTGACTGGGGAGAGAGGTGGTGCTGTCATGCACTCAGGGTACATGCTGATGTTCCCAACCCCCTACCTAAGGTTCTGGGTTCCATGTGGCATAATGCACAACTCCAAAAAGGGAGAGGAAAGGCCAGTGAATTCAAGGGGGAGCAGCTCCCTTCTCTTCTCTTAGCCAAATCCAAGGACACCTGGAGAGAGGTCTTGGCTATGGCCTTGCCTTTGACCGTCCCCATGTGTGGGAGATAGGAGGGTGCAGAGTGCAGCTCACATCAGACTTGCATAGGCTCTATGAAATACAGTAGAACCCCAGAGCTATGAACACCTTGGGACTGGAGGTTTTTCATAGCTCTGAACAAAACGTTATGGTTGTTCTTTCAAAAGTTTACAACTGAACATTGACTTAACACAGCTTTGAAATTTTACTATGTGGAAGAAAAATGCTGCTTTTAACCATCTTAATTTAAACGAAACAAGTACGGAAACCGTGTCCTTTCCTTGTCAGATTTTTTTTTATAAACTTTCCTTTATTTTTTAGTAGTTTACATTTAAAACAGTACTCTACTCTTTTTTTTCTTTTTTGGTCTCTGCTGCTGCCTGATATGTACTTCAGTTCCAAATGAGGTGTGTGGTTGCCTGGTCTGTTCGTAACTCTGGTGTTCCTAACTCTGAGGTTCTAGTGTAAGGAAATATTGTCACAGCACAGCTCGGCTCCTTAGGAGCTTTAACAAGAAACCGAGCCCCCTCCCCCACCCCCCCAGGAAATGGCTGTTTGATTTGCCCTACAATCAGCTAGCACAGAGGGGAAAGAGGCTGCATAGTGCAGGCAGTTTTCACACAGCTAATCCCCAGCACAATGCAGAGAGAGAGATCTGCACTGACTGAACGCTGATTACTGATCCAAAACTGCTGGGCTTTTGTTTCATTTCAAGACAGACCCTAATTGTTTACTTTAAAGGTGTGTACAGATCTGCCCATTTGATTCCCTGCGATGTCCAAAGCTTGCTTCAGAGCTCAAAACACTTGGGTTTTTTAAATCAAACACACTGTATTACAGCTTTCATTCATCGTATAATTTAGGTGACCCCGTCACAATTTCTGAGCTCTGTGACCTGTGCCTCTTAGAGCAACTGAAACCTCTCTGGCTGAGAATTAAATAGAGGGCAGCCTTGCCAAAAATATAATAAATAGACAGACACTTCACAGAGGCCAAGAGAAACGTGCAATCACTCTCTCCTGCATGCCCGTACAGACATTCACCCAGCAGCCAAACTAAATTCTCCAGCACAAGGCTGAAAGAAAAATGTCCTCCTGGCTAGGTTCTGTGGTTTGAAATCAGCAGCTGGAAATGAAACACTATAAGAACATGGACTGGGAAATACAATGAGAAATGGAGTCCCAGCCCAGTCTCATGCCTTCTTCCTCGAGCCACATGGGAGGAGGTCACTATCTCAGAATTTCCATCCCCAAGGAAATTTTGAAGCAAAAAATTAATTAAATGCAAAAGCTCTGTTAATGCAGCGTTAGAGTTGAGCATTTAAGTGTACGAGAGCTAAGGGTCCCCCAGTGATGCTAATTGAGCCATATTGCACATATGTTGTTACAATGTATCCACCTCACAGTGTGGTGGCATCCAGTATATAAAATAGGAGACAGTAGATTGTGACTTGGCTCATAAGACAAGAACAATTTCATTCAATGAAATGAAAAGGTGACAAATTCAAAACTGCCTGTAAGTAATACCTTTTCTCCCTATCTCTAATTTGACGATGGAACTCACTGCCAGAGGATGTCTTTGAGGCTAAGAAATTAGCAAGATTCAAAGGAAAGGACATTTACATAGATAATAAGAATATCCAAAGTTAATGGATACTGATAAAGTTTCTGGAGGAGAGATTAAGCTTCTTGCGTCAGGGCTTAATCCAATTTCAAATTATTAGGATGAGGCCTCCATGGACAGCAAGCTGTCCTTGGGGATAAGGAAGAGCCTTGCATGACAAATCAAGCCAATGTTTGATCTGTTCATAGAATATCAGGGTTGGAAGGGACCTCAGGAGATCATCTAGGCCAACCCCCTGCTCAAAGCAGGACAAATCCTCAGATAGTTTTTTTTTTTTTTTAACCCCAGGTCCCTAAATGGCCCCCTCAAGGATTGAACTCACAACCCTGGGTTTAGCAGGCCAATGCTCAAACCTTCTAGTCCTTTGATTGTCAGAACCTTGGGGCTAGAGTTCTGAGACATGTGGGTCAAAGCTCCCGTTTCCCCCAGAGCTAACAATCTGGGGTAGTTAGATTTCAGGGAGAAGTAAAAACAGGAAGCCAACCCCAGGCAGTTGTATCCTTGAGGGTGGACCCAGGACAGGGGGCCAAGCAGGCTTGCCTTAGTAGTCTATCTGAGGAAAGGGAAGCCTGGCTGTCAATCTCCTTTTGGCAAGGCATGCTGGGAAAGGGAAGGAGTCTAGGGCCTCTATAACATCTCAGGTAGTTGGAAGGGAGAGAGATGTTGAACTGACAATGCTGTGGGAGGTGAGATCTGTGGTGAATGCATATATGGACTTGGAGGTGCTTACCTATTTGCATATTACACTGAGAAACTCTTGGGGCTTTGATCACTGTACAGCTTGGGCAGCTGGTCACTCTGTCACTCTAGATTGTACGGATGATTTAACAAACACTTTGTTTTTTAGACTATACCTCTCTCGGTCTTTCCTTCTTTACCCTAGCTTTTCCTCACCCCCTGCCATGATAGCGCAGTGGTTTGAGCATTAGCCTGCTAAACCCAGGCTTGTAAATTCAATCCTTGAAGGGGCCATTTAGAAATCTGTCTGGGGATTGGCCCTGCTTTGAGCAAGGGGTTGGACTAGATGACCTCCTGAGGTCCCTTCCAACCCTGATATTCTATGGTAAATTCAGACATAGGGTAAGTTTGCAGCTTCTAAGCTTTGTCAATATACAACTAATGCCTGAAGAAGTGTTGCAAACCCAGCACAGCATCTTAACAACAGAACCACAAACATGCTTCTCAACTTATCAGCCATCTGATTCCCTTAAAACTTGCCAATCTCAGCTCCTTCAGTAAATGGGAGTAAGACTGCAGAGCAGATACTCTGAATTTCTTAAAAACCCAAGCAAGTCCCTGCTTCACATAAACACTCTTAACTATGGAGCTATGAGCAGCAGCTCTATATTTGTGGCTCTTAATTGTTCTACACAACAGTACACAACTAAAATACATGAGACAATAATTCACATAACAGTTTTAAAAACAACACTAAAGAACTCCCAGTCTGCTGAGGAAGAAAAAATCCTTCCCACATAAAACAGATAAGACACGTGCAAGTTTGTATTGCTGCTGTGCCTTTTGGCTGTTGGGTATCCAGATGAGGATGAACTTGATGACCTGGTAAGTTTTCACCCTGAATAATTTGCTAAAACTTTAAAAAAAAAATGATATTCCAGAAGAGGCTGTAATTACCAGTGGAACGTAATTACCAGTGGGATTTAAGCCACCCCTCCTCCACTGAGATCTTGAGGAATCTGAACAGCAGACTTGTGACAGTGACATCACCACTACTATAAACAAGAGAGTCTAAACTCGGGGATTTCAATGGAATGTAGCTTCCAGACTCTGTGTTGTCATTCACGCTGTCAGCAAAACAAGGAATTAAGAGCATATAGGATCTTAGGGAGGTGGCAAGCCTTTTCCTACTGAGATACACTGACTGGACTGGTGTAGGAACACAGACAAACTTACTAGAGAAGATGTCCACTGAAAAGCACCGTAACCACAAGCAAAACCAAAATGGAGCTACCCTGCTTTCATAGAGCCCCCAGGCTCCTGTGTCATCTTGCTGCCAACAATGCAGTATTCACTGCTCCCTCCGATTCAGAGAAGTCTAGCAGGGCCATGCAGAAAACAACCGAATGAGAGGCAGACTTCACTGGGTGAGCTGGGGAAGAGACTCTCTAACAGAAAGCATCAAGTGGATCTGATGGTGAAACTCTGATGCTAGCTTCAAAATGCTGGAAAGCAAAACTGTACGAAAGCCCAGCTTATTCAGTGCAGTCAGTATGTAAAGGGAGTAAGTCTGTTGCTGCTGAATCTGAACACATGACAAATCAAATCACAGACAGCTTAAGGTGAACTGGGCTCCCTGATACCTCTGACATGGGACTGAACAGCCTCCCTCCAGACTTGGAGCTACAAAACTTTCAAGGGCTAAACTTCAAGATAAACCTTCTTCCACTGCCTGAGCACATTGTGAGCCTGTATGAAATCCAGGTAAATCCATCCCTAAGCATCACACTAGCAATGGCTATTTTACAAACAGAATAGTGCTAGTGGCCCTGGAAGTGAGAGAAAAGCCCGGTTTTCCTATTTCCCCCATGCCAACCCAACAACACAAGCCAAAAGAAGGAAACGCCCCCTCCCATTAAAGAAGCTGCCCTTTTACACCCAGCTAACGTCCAGAGGAGAGAAGGAACAGATCTTCTCAGACATGGCATGAAAACTTGACAACAAAATGACAACAAAAATGCAGTGAGTGCTGTGGACTTAGAACCATGACATGGAGAACATCTGTGCTAACATGGAAGCCGGATGGTGTTCAGGTGTTTCTCTGTGGGATTAGATCTTAAGGATGTCAGTTTGTAATCTAGCACTGTTAGAATGTCTTTTGTATGAGAGACTTAACAACATCTTTTTCCTTCCAAGGAAGAGCCTGCCTATACATTGATAGAAAGCACTAGTGTAAAAAGACTTGCACTAGTGCAAAATTCCCAGCCTGGACAAGGCCTGAGATCTCTGGCTGTATTTCCAGTTATACCACTGTTTGGTGGTGTACTTCAATGTGTCTCATTTGTAGCTAATGAAAAAATCAATAGCAGAAATACAATGCTAATTATGTTTCTCTAACAAAGCCAAGCAACTCTCCTCTCCTGGAATTTTACAAAAAGTTTGATTCACTCCTTTCCCAAACCCTGCAGTGGTGCACTGATTTCTCATGTACTTTGTTTCCTTTTAAAGAAGAAAGGGAAAATATCAAGTGCCTCTAGCATGCCTCTGCCTATCTGCAAAGCACTCCTGACCCCTTGTAAAAGGATGTACCTGCCTTGTAGAATCCCCTGCTGGCTATGTGTGACTCTGCAGCCCGGTGACTCAGTTTCCCTTCTCTCAGTGCCCCTTACAAAGCCCATATAGTCCAAAGATATATGAAGAAATTCCCCTGCTGGGGTCCTACTTTATTAAGTCAAGATAAACTTGAAATAAAGTCCCTTGGCCTGCAGTCTCCTTCTGGGGCCTGTGTTTCTGGGCTCCCAGCTGCTTCCTTCAGGAACCTTTCCAGCAGCTCTTGTATTTCTGTCCCTTACCTCCCAGGGTGGAGAGAGGTCCATGGGTTAACAGTCCTTCCGCTGCTGCTGTCTAACCCTCTATAAGGCCCAGGTGGGCAGCAGGGAATCAGATATATGCTAACGGTCCCTCTGAGAGGGGCCAGTCCCCCTGTGACATCCCTACCCCAAAGCCACATTCCTGAGTATACACAAAGGCACCCATTGAAGGGGCGGTCTCACTGCAATATATACCCAGGGAAGGGCTTAAGTGTTGCCAGCTTTGAAAATCTCTGTGTGAATCTATCCTCCACTCTGTAGATCATGTGAGCATAAGGAACTCTCTGCTTGCGTTCAAACACCACACTTCCAGATCTCATCACTGTGGAGAAAAGCTGGAAACAGGGCAGATAAATATCAATGGATTTTTTGACAAAAAAAGACCAACCTATTTTTTATTGAAATCAGATTTTTTTTGATTTTGTTGTTCAAATTATAACAATTTGTTCTTTTAAAAAATAAACTTGTTTAAAATGAAATCTCAATCTAATACAAAACATGTTAAGGCCTAAATTTATTATAATCTCTTAGGGCAATTTAATAATATATGCTGAATCCATGAGCCTCTAACCAAAAATGCTGAGTTAAAGGCTTCTTTTCTACATAAAGAAAGACTCAAGGGAAAAACATTGAACTTTTGAGGTCAAGGTTTATAAATATGGCACAATAGGTCATGTGCTGTACTAAGAGCTTGATCCTGTGGGGGACTCAGGGCTGTGCTAAGTCATCACAGGTGGTGGGACTCAGCCTCTGACTCCAGGAGGCACCATCATGTACCTCATCAGGATCATCCACAGAGCCCACCTGGGGAGGCGGGGGGCAAGGGTCTCACGCTCCTGTTTTACAGCTTCTCCCTCCCTGAGCTCTGAGTGGCTCAGTTCTTGGATTATGACTATTTCTGACTCCACCCACTATGGAAAATACTGATCTACCCAGTAATTGCGAGCCCTTGCTTCTGGATGGTTCTAGGTACTTGTCTTAAGTGAACTTACCCTGTCTCTTTGTACACAGACAGAGAGACAAACACACAGAAACCCATTCACTTCTCGACAGCCGCCTCCTCTGTCTCTAATCATATAAAATATACTGCACAAGAAGCATGTGGGTTACATGAGCAGATAAAGTCTTGGATTGTTGTTAGTTCTCTTGTTTTGCTGGGGGTAGGGATGGGCTAGGAGTTGGGTGAGGCGGGGGAGTTGAGTAACAAGGTAGAAGGAGCAGAATGAGTGACCAGAAAGGAGCAACACTGGTGTCAAAGCAGGAGACTGGGGGAAGAAGGGACAATATTCTTCAGAGTGCAGCCTCTGGTGCTGATTAGAAAGAATATTTTCTTCATTTGGACTAATTCAAAATTGAGAAATTGCCTGGGAGTTGAAAAAGTAGGAAAGCTGGTCTTTTTCGTCCAGTCTATGAATAAAAACGAAGAGGGAGGGGATGAGATCTACTAGTTTTCAAAGTTTGAAGGACAGCCTAAGAAACTTAGGAGACTGTTGTCTCATTTTCAAGACACTAAGGGTATGTCTACACTACCTGCCGGATCGGCGGGTAGTGATCGATCTATCAAGGATCGATTTATTGCATGTAGTGTAGATGTGATAAATCGATCCCTGATCGCTCTCCTGTCGACTGCTGAACTCCAGCTCAGTGAGAGGCAGAAGCAAAGTGGACGAGGGAGCCGCGGCAATCGACCCCGTGACGTGAGGTAAGTCAAACTAAGATACGTCGACTTCAGCTACGCTATTCTCGTAGCTGAAGTTGCGTATCTTAGGTCGATCCCCCCCACCCCCAGTGTAGACCAGGCCTTAGATAAGTAGGAACATAAACTGCTGTCACTTTCACCTAGGCCATGTCTCCACTACAAACTTGAGCCAATGCAAGTTATGTCAGCATCAAGCTGCCCCAGTGAGTACATCGCTTGTGTGTGTACGTACTTGGCTCCTTGCGTGTGCTCACCAGGAGTGCTTGTATCGATGTACAGTGTGGTGCACCATGAGTACGTTTTCCAGCATGCAGCTCATCACTATCCAGAGCGCTGTCTTGGGAAGATCTGCCAATGCATGGCGGGGCAGGAACAAGTCGTGCAGGGTGACTTGGAGAAAGGGGTCAAGTTCCCAGCATGCAGCTGTCTCCATTGCATAATGTCATCCATATCCCATAATTTTCATGCCTTCTTTAAAAATCCCATGAACCCACACGACCTCCCTTGCTATCCGCCATCTCTGATAGCAGCATGGAACTTGCACAGCTCTACACTATTGTCATGAGCGCTGGAAGCACAAGACGTGCACACACAATCCTCCAATATTTGCAGAGCCATAAGAAGAATCGAATCAGTGAGGGAACGTGCCGATTCCTTGTTGTGGAACATAATGAAAACCAACTCAGAATTGTTGGTGGTGTTCACAGAGCAGCTGTAGATGGTGGAGTGCCGCTTCTGGGCCCAAGAAATGAGCATTGATTGCTGGGATTGCATCATAATGCAGGTTTGGGATGACTAGCAATGGCTGCAGAACTTTCAGATGCGAAAGGCCACATTCCTTGATCAGGAACTCACCCCCACCTTCCATCACATGGACACCAGAATGAGGGCTGCACTGACAGTGAAGAAGTGAGTGGAAACCACACTGTGGAAACCTGCAATGCTGGATTGCTACCAGTCAGTGGGAAATCATTTTGGAGTTGGAAAATTCACTCTGGGGGGCCATTGTCATGCAAGTATATAGGGTCGTTAATCATCTGCTACACAGGACTGTGACTCTCAGCAGTGTGCAGTACATAGTGGACGGATTTGCAGCAATGGGGTTCTTGAACTGTCGTGGAGTGATAGATGGGACACATATCCCTATTTTGGCACCAGCCCACTGTGCTACAGAGTATATCAACAGAACGGACTATTTTTCTATGGTTATACGAACACCAGTGACGCTTCACTGACATCAAAGTTGTCTGGTCCGGGAAGGTGCGCAACACTTTCATCTTTAAGAACACAGGACTGTTCAGTAATGTACAAGCACAGACTCTCTTTTCTGACTGGCGGATTACCACTGGTCATAGAATCATAGAATCTCAGGGTTGGAAGGGACCTCAGGAGGTCATCTAGTCCAACCCCCTGCTCAAAGCAGGACCAAACCCAACTAAATCATCCCAACCAGGGCTTTGTCAAGCCTGACCTTAAAAACCTCTAAGGAAGGAGATTCCACTACCTCCCTAGGTAACCCATTCCAGTTCTTCACCACCCTACTAGTGAAAAAGTTTTTCCTAATGTCCAACCTAAACCTCCCCCTCTGCAACTTGAGACCATTACTCCTTGTTCTGTCATCTTCTACCACTGAGAACAGTCTAGATCCATCCTCTTTGGAACTCCCTTTCAGGTAGTTGAAAGCAGCTATCAAATCCCCCCTCATTCTTCTCTTCTGCAGACTAAACAATCCCAGTTCCCTCAGCCTCTCCTCATAAGTCATGTGCTCCAGCCCCCTAATCATTTTTGTTGCCCTCCGCTGGACTCTCCCCAATTTATCCACATCCTTCTTGTAGTGTACTGGACACAGTACTCCAAATGAGGCCTCACCAGTGCTGAGTAGAGGGGAATGATCACATCCCTCGATCTGCTGGAAATGCCCCTACTTATACAACCCAAAATGTCATTAGCCTTCTTGGCAACAAGGGCACACTGTTGACTCATATTCAGCTTTTCATCCACCGTAACCCCTAGGTCCTTTTCTGCAGAACTGCTGCCCAGCCATTCGGTCCCTAGTCTGTAACAGTGCATGGGATTCTTCCGTCCTAAGTGCAGGACTCTGCACTTGTCCTTGGTGACATTGAAATGCCAGTTGTGATCCTGGGGGACCCAACCTACCCATTCCACTCCTAGCTAATGAAGCCAGCCACCTTAACAGCACCAACGAAGATTCAACTACCTGCTCAACAAGTGCAGCAGGGCATCCGAATATGCTTTTGATAGATTGAAGGATTGCTGGCATTGTTTTATCACAAGATTGGATCTTTGGGAAAAACATCCCAACGGTTACATCTGCCTGCTGTATCCTTCATAGTATCTGTTCGGCAAAGGGGGAAAGGGCGGACATGGAGCAGCTGTCTGCTGAGTTTGAACAGCCAGACACAAGGACTATTAGAAAAAATGCAATGTGGAGCTGTACGGCTGAAGGTGCTCTTGAAAGAGCACTTGAACAGTGAGTCACAGTAATGTGCTGTGGTGTATGTACTGTGTTCTACTTGGCCCTGCTGTTTTGGGGCCTGTTAGGAATTGTGTGGTGCTTGGTGAGCATCTATGAATATAAAACTGTCAGTGCACCTATTAACATTGTAGTACTTGCTGTACATTTATGACACTGTGTTTGTCGCTGATCTTAGGACTTGAGTCAGACTGTACAATAAAAAGTAATGGTTGCTTTCAGGACCACCAGGCACTCCAGAGCGGATGTTGTGAACTAATAAAGGTGAATTATTTTCCAAAGAATAGAATTTTATTGAGCAACTCTGTGGCTCAGCACTGGATTCACTGTTGGCTTCCCTGGCCTTCTGGTATGCCTGCTGCATTTCCTTGGTTTTCACACAGCTGGTCTCTGTCGTATCCCTTCTCCTGCATGCCCCTGAGCAATCTGCCTGTAGATGCCCACATTTCTATGGCTGCTCCCTAGCTGTAACTGCACAGTCGCTTCTCCCCACAGGCCTAAGAGATCCCATATCTCCTGTCTGCTCCAGGCCAGTGCGTGTGTGGAACATATCAGCGGCATGGTCAGCTGGGCAGTTGCACACAACAGTGAAGAGTTGCTAGGTGTGCTCATCAAGATGGGAAATAAGGAAAAGGCATTTCAAATATCTGTGGGGTTTTCAGGGGGTGGGGTGGGTTCCAGCCTGTGTGACCCCGGGCAGTGGAATTCACAATGTAACCAGAGCGGTCAGTCTCAGGCATTGTGGGAAGCTGCTGGAGGACTGTTAGGGTTGACATAGGTAGCACAGTGTCTACACTCGCACTGCATTGACTTCAGTGCATTGACCATGGCTCAATGCCATTCGGGGAGCTGGTGTTACTGCGTCATTGTAACGGGGTGCTAACATTGGTGGGAGACAAATTAAAGTACAGACACATGCACAGCTAAGTTGCCCTCACTTTGTAGTGTAGACCAGGCCTTGCTTGAAACTCTTCCTAGGCTGACCTGAAATAATCAGTTTAATTCACTGACTACAACCGTAATAAATAATTGGTTGTAAATGTGAAACATGTCTGGATGAGAGAAGTTATGTATCCAAAATATTTACGGTGGGTTTTGTTTCATACAAATAAAGTGTATATGCTGTTCTGTGTGTTAAATTGAAGTCACCATCCTAATGCAGTTGGACACAAATAATGAGCCAAAAGTGAATTATCCAGTAAATAAGCAATATATCAGTCACCATTTTCTAACACACTAAAATTTACAATTAATAAAAATCTGAAAATATTAAGCTATATAACTGCTTAAATAAATGTATGTAGTTATACTGTACCCTGCTAGGAAACAGAAAATTGTACGAAATCTAGTGTAAAGGCTCTATTTAGGTGTAAATCAACACATTTAATGGTCATATTAGCTAATGAGAATGCACCTTTCTTTAGAAAATAACTGAAGTACAAATGGAAAAGTTGGTTAAAACAGATTTCAGAGTTGTAGCCGTGTTAGTCTGTATCAGCAAAAACAACGAGTAGTCCTTGTGGCACCTCAGAGACTAACAAATTTATCTGGGCATAAGCTTTCATGGGCTAAAATCCACTTTATTAGATGCATACAATGAAGTGGGTTTTAGCCCACGAAAGCTTATGCCCAAATAAATTTGTTAGTCTCTAAGGTGCCACAAGGACTCCTCGTTGTTGTTAGGTTTTTTTGGTTAAAACAGATTATTTCAATTGAGGCTTTCCACTTGGGGATTTAAATCAATCCAGCCTGGCTGGAAAACATGACCCCTCAGGGCACCCCACACAAGGACCAAGAAAAAGAACTCCAATCTCCTACTTTTCAAACCTCATGCTATTTTGGTCCCTGACCCCTGGTTTATGAATAGCTGGGGTTATCAACACTGGCGTTTGGCCCTGGGATGCACTGAGCAGCAGGGAGGGAATGGCTGGTTTGTAACTTGCGCAGTCACTTATCTACCAACAGTCCTGGGTGTCTTTTTACCCATGGTCTTGGCCAGCCAAGGCCAAAGGACACACCCATTAGGAGAGTAATTCATTCTCATCATGGGATTATTGTGTAGGCAGCAAGCAGGCAGCTATAGTGAGCCTAGAGTGGCTGGCAAAGGATGGGTTGTACCAAACAAACAAAGTTTTGGAAGCAGATTGGTTTCTTGGAAATGGCCAGGGGACACCCCGGGGGGGGGGAACCCCAAACTCCTCAACTGTCACAAGACAGAGAAACATAGGAGAAGCCTGTACAAATGTATGCAGAAAACACCGCATGGCCCCCCACCCCCTCTGGACATTGTGTGCAGGAGAGCTCCTCTGAAGATCCCCCCCTCCCCCCCCAAGGCAACTGGAAGAGAGCTACAGCTAATGGTGGCACGGGGCATCCATGAGCTCTAGCTGCTCAGTGGAACTCTGAGGCTTTGATAACATCTCGGACGTCCCAGGCTGCTCCCTCCCACCCCCCAAAAAACACTGCCCCAGGGAACTATGTCGGAAGGCTGGCAGCTGTGGGGTCATGAGGGAGGGTACCCTCTATTTATTGTAAGCTCTGCAATGGGGAGGGGCAGGAGGCAGGGCTCAGAGCAGCATGGGCATCTGCCCTGGGCACTTAGAGTCAGGCCCAGCATGATACTACCTAGTCTGCAGTTGGCAGGCCAGTCTGACCAGTTAAGATTAAGCAGAAACTGCACAATCCCTCTCACCTGAAAGATACCTGGATCCAAATGCATTTGCAGAGTGTCTGAAAAATCCCTCTCCTCCATACAATGCAGCTCGCAACCAACCAGAGGCTGGAAAGCAAGCACCTATTAGCCAAGGATGACTGTAAATCAATGCTGAACCAAGCTGATTAGAATGATGCAAATAAACAGCTCACCTCCAAGTGACATGCAATAGAGGCAGAGTCTTACAATGAGAATTGTTAGGCAATCTTAATAGGTGGGGCTAGTCTGAACACATTCATATTCCTAGACTGAACAACACTGTGGTACAGGTTCTACTAGCAAATGGCTACCACAGCAACTAATCTGCTGTGTCTGAGGTTTAACTGCAGAGGCTGACAGACCATGCACATGTAGTCTTCACACTCTGCCTCTCTTTACCTTCTTCCTCAGTGTTTTGCTTCCTCTTCTTCCTGGATTTGGAGTTCTTCTTGTTTTTCAGATCCAGAAGTTCCTTAATGCGCTGGGCAACTGAAAATCCAAAGTATGGTTAAATGAGTGACCGCAAAGCAGACTGAACGTGCTCTGCTTTCTTCACCTCATAGCATGCATGCAGTGACCCAGCATAGACAACTAAGGACAAAGGACAGCAAGATACCAAAACTGCCTACAGACATCAGCAAAAGCAACCTGCTCTGGTGCTGCACGAGGGGGCAGGCTGGCCTCAACTGGTCAGGGTACAGATGCTAGGAGAGCTGGAGGCCATGGCTGGGGAGATGGGGAAGAGAAGAATAAAATCTGTTTAAAGTGAAAGAGCCTTTAAGAACCTTGTGTCCATGACACTGGTATCAACCAATTCCAGAAAGGCCTAGGCTGGGGCTCAAAGAGATCGTCACTGAAATCCACTGAACAGGAAGGATACCGGAGGGAGGCTCCAGAAAGTCAAATCTCCTTCTGCAAGCGTCTTGCTTACAGATCAGCTGCACTCTCCCCCACCAAACACCGCCCCAACAGCGGTTAGCAAGACTGACCTAGTGATCCTACTGGCCCCTGCAGCACCAGAGTCTTGGAAAAGACAGGAAGAAAGTCCTGCCCGAGCCAGTTTACAATGCCTCCTGCTTTGTTTCTGCCCCTGAATTTCTGGCCAAGGGAAGCCCAGAGCTGCTACACCCATGGGAGGAAGCACTAATATTCAATGCTCCATCTAGGAGGGTGTTTATGGAGAACAAATGCTTGAACTAAGGTTACAATTCCCATTCCATTACACTCTCTACCCTCACTCATCCAGAAACTTCTCCTCTGGGACTGAAAACTCCAACAAAAATGATTAAAGGTCTAGAAAATATGATGTATTGAGGGAAGACTGAAAAAATTAGGTTTGTTTAGTCTGGAGAAGAGAAGACTGAGGGGGACATAACAGTTTTTAAGTACATAAAAGGAGAGGAAGGTAAATTGTTTTTCTTAACCTCTGAGGACAGGACAAGAAGCAATGGGCTTAAATTGCAGCAAGGGAGGTTTAGGCTGGACATAAGGAAAAGCTTCCTAACTGTCAGGGTGGTTAAGCAGTGGAATAAATTGCCTAGGGAAACTGTGGAATCTCTGTCATTGGAGGTTTTTAAGAGCAGGTTAGACAAACACCTGTCAGGGATGGTCTAGATAATACTTAGTCCTGCCATGAGTGCAGGGAACTGGACTAGATGACCTCCTGAGGTCCCTTCTACTCCTATGATTCTATTATTCTAATGCTTGGTCTCAGCCCACAGGAAAACCATTGGGAAGGTCTGAGCAAGCGTCCTGCAGCCATGTTTGCATTCGGTGAGTGTGGGGGAATATCCTTTACACCCTGAAACAAATCCACAGGACACTTTTGGCTGCACTTGAAATTTGAGATCCTGGGATTTGTCCTCACTGAACATCACAGGTTGGCAACACAGTGCACCTGTGTTCTTCAGGGGGGGTGTACATGGCAGAGGGAAATAGGCAAAAGCTAAGGCTGTGAACACAAGTTTCTGCAGCCCGCACAGGGATTCTGCTGGGAAGAATTTCTACACAAGCCCTGGAACAAGGATCGCCCACTGCACATGTGTGGCATACTTGATATTTTTGACAGAATGAAAACTTTCCCTAACCCAATGCAAGGTCAGTCCTACAGGGATTGAGCACCAGCCATTCCCTTCCCTGAGAGCCTCGCTCGGCATCTGAAGTGCTGAGTCAGGGGGAACTTGCCAGAATAAGGAGCCCAGTCAAGTCAGGCCCACTGACTTCAGTGGGCATAGCAGCTGCTCGGTGCCTCTGGATTTGCCTCTCGGGCTCCAGCAACAGCACTTTCCTTTAAACTCGGCATACAGCCAGTTATCACCGGGTGCTGTCTTTAGGGGCTTTGGGCAGCATCTCCATTACATCTCCAACAGCCCACTCTATTGTACCTTGTTCTCAAAGCTTCTACTCTTCCTCACGTCAGTCTGATCCAGTCAAGCGTGCTTCGTAACTTATAAAACTAACCCATCTAAATCAGAGACCTTTGGGAGGGGTGAAGTCTTGTGAGCAAAGGACAGGACTGGGAGCCAGGAACTCCGAATGCTGGCCTGACAAAGGCCCTGTGCCTTCGACAAGTCACAGCCTCAGTTTCTTTGCCAGCAGAACACCCCATGGGAGAAACGATTCGAGCACTTTGTGCGTGTTAGTTATGACTGTGCAGAAGCATTGCTCTTGAGCACTGAAGACGTGCCTATAAATACCTTCATCGTTAGCACTTAGTAATTTTGGATGGGGCTTTGATTATATCTGTCTGAGCCCCACACTGAAAGTGGGAGATACCGCAGTATGGATGGGGCCAGCGACTGGAGGTGCACCTTTGCACGGAGGCACGCCTTTCCCAGCATCATGGGGTGAGGCTCTGCTTATCACACACCTGGGGCTGCTGACAAAAGCCTTTGTCTTGTCAAGGCTGGCCTCAAGGCTGTGCGCAATGCAGCTGTCACCGTGTGGGTCCCTGGTTACCTCACCCACCTTGTCTCTCAAGACTGTAACAGTCAGAGAACCCCTGATTAGACTGTGTCTAGAACTGACATATGCCAACTCCAGTGGCTTGTATTCTTTCAAGACAGGATGCTCCTTACAAGATGTGCTAACTACTTCTGTTAAACCTTGCATTTTGCTGTGACCAGGGCCGGCTCCAGACCCCAGCGCGCCAAGCGCGTGCTTGGGGCGGCACGCCACGGGGGGCGCTCTGCCTGTGGCCGGGAGGGCGGCAGGCGGCTCCGGTGGACCTCCCGCAGGTGTGCCTGCGGAGGGTCCACTGGTCCCGTGGCTCCGGTGGACCTCCCGCAGGCGTGCCTGCGGGAGGTCCACCGGAGCCGCGGGACCAGCGACCGCCAAAGCACCCCCCGCGGCGTGCCGCTGTGCTTGGGGCGGCGAAATTGCTAGAGCCGCCCCTGGCTGTGACACTAGGAGTATCTTTGCCAGGCCTGAGCAAGAGCTCTGTGTAGCTTGAAAGCTTGGCTCTCACCAACAGAAGTTGGTCCAGTAAAACATATCACCTCCCCAACCTTATCTCGCTAACATCCTGGGACCGACATGGCAACACCACTATTGCATACAGCTATTTGTTTCATCAGATACAAGCTAGAATCACCAGGAGAAGGCCCGGACAGCAGCTGTGCTGCATGATGGAAGGACTTGCTTCCTACTTCTCTTCATAGAATGCAACCACCTTGACACTGGAAACTAATTAAAGGAATACCCATTTGCCTGTGACTGCTTGAGAAGTGTTTACTGCCCAGGCCCAGCAGTTCCTTGGAATGGCACAACCCTTATCCCTGCCTGCTGATAGCAATATGGCTGCAAACCTCCCTGGAGCTTGAGCATGATGACTTACCAGTATAACTATTCAGTAAGGCTGCGAATCATTCACGGAAGTCACAGCTTCCGTGACCTCCGTGAATTTTGCAGTGGCAGGTGCGGCTAACCCCAAGGCCATCCCAGCATCTGAGAAAGCCCCAGAGCCAGCCGCTCTGGCTGCTGCTCTGGCAGCCCCAGGCAGTTGGTCCCCGGCACTGCCCTGGAGCAGTAGTCTGGGCCCAGTGGTGGCAGGTGGGGGCCGGGGCCGCCCCCTGCCTGGACCACCATTGGCAGCAGGCGGGGGCCCTGGCTGTCCCCCACCCGGAGCGGGTGGGCTCCTGGCAGGAGCAGCAGCAGGGGCCCCAGCCCAGCCCCCTAGCAGCAGCAGTGGGGCCCCGCACTGCCCCCCCGTCCCTCCCCCAGGAGCAGCAGTCCTCAGGAGAGCTCCCCTCCCAGCAGGTAAGATTTAGTCACAGGTATTTTTAGTTAAAGTCATGAACAGGTCACTGGGCTGTGACTTTTTGTTTATTGCCCGTGACCTGTCCTTGACTGTTACTAAAAATACCTGTGACTAAAACGTAGCCTTACTCATCAGTATAAGGGTTATAACCTCCACCAGCTCTTGCCAGTTCTCCTGCACAATGCGGTTAATTATAACATGCCCCATAGCCCCTCATTCAGAGGGTATTCCACAAAATATGGACCAAATTCAGCTTTCAGATACAATAGTGTAAATCTGCAGTCCAGTGGAGTCACTTCAGATTCACACCAGCATAAGTCTCTCTCTAAGGCTTTGTTTACACTAGCACTTTTGTCAGTCAGGGTGTGAACACCCCACCCCCACCCCCAACCAACATAAGTTTCACCAACAAACGGGCCGGTCAGGACAGTGCTATGTCGGTGGGAGATGCTCTCCTGCTGACATAGCTACCGCCACTCATTTGGGGTGGTTTAATTATGCCAACAGGAGAGCTCTCTCCCGCCAGCATAGAGGGGCTACACGAGAGGTCTTACATTGGCGCAGCTGCAGTGGTACAGCTGTGCCAGTGTAAGGTCCATAGTGTAGACATAGCCTCAGTGTTTATACCTGATGCTGCCCAAATAATCAGACACTGCACAGTAACAGCGAAGTTGCATAGGCCCGACGCTGGCCCAATGCGTGATGGTGAATTTCAGTGCCATTAAACAGCTGTTGTGATGTGGGAGGCACTTACTCTTTTCATCATTGACCAGGTCAAGATGGCGGTAGATGTAACCTTCCAGGTAAGACTGAAACTTGGGTGATGGGGAAAAAAAGGCCAGACTGATGGCCATGAGTTCCCAGCCCCACGCCAGACTTCGGTAACACATATTGTCCGTAGTCTGCCTGATCAGCTGTATGTACAGTTCATCCCGTAAACCCTGTATGCTCCAGCACTTGGTAACTGTGACCAAAGCCACATGATTTCGGTCCATGCGGGCCTGGCGGTCACCCATGTAGATCTGCACCAGTTTAAACATTTCACATGCTTCCTTTTTAATGGTGTGGTTGCTCGTGATGAGCATTGGCTTTTTGATGGCGCCTCTGTTCCAAGAGAGCATGTTGGAGATGGAGATCCTTCGGCGGAAGATGCCCTGAGTGTGCATGTTCAGGTTTTTGGAAGCCCAGTCTGCCATGCTGAGTTGAGAGATGGGCTTCCGTAACGTGCTGTAGGGAAACTGATACCCCATGCTGATGGCAGGTTGCACGCTATTCTCCTGCTTGGAGTCTGACTCTATGGTTCCAGGCTGCAAGGGAGAACAGACAAGTTACAATCAAAAGCATTTTAGCTGAGTGTCTTACCCGAGTGAGGCAGATAAACAGCGTCAGCCACCCAACCTCCAGGAACTAGAGTCGTGAGCAGAGAAAAAACGTATGTTGGATGCAGTCCGTTGCTGGGATCTGCACTCCTCCAGTCTATCAAGACGTGGATTTCTTTCATCGGCCAGCATGCCACGTTCCTCCCCTGGAATATCCGGGCTCTGTCTCTCTGGCACACAGTACCTGTTGTACTCCTAGACAAAATGCTCTATCACCTCTTGCTATCCAAACCCTGCTTCTCCCCACCTCACTGAGGCTCCCTGAGAGGGCACAGCCCCACACCTTCCTCCCCACAGCCAGCACACGCTCATCATGCATGTTCCCCAGCAGCCCATGCCCTCCTCCCCAGTGAATGTAGTCACACATGTGGCCCTTCCAAAGTGCCTGTTACCTGCTTCATGGCCCCCATTGTCCACACAGACCCCAGGAACCTCCTGTCTTTGGCTGGCTCATGCCAACCCAACCAGTGTCTCACAGCTGGGTTATGTGCAATAAGCCACATTATCACACACGGGGGGAGGGCTCTGATCAGGCTTAGCATCATACACGGAGCAGCGGCAGGCCAGCTCAGGCTGTCCCAGACTACTGCCAACAGCATTTCAGGCTAGCCAGTTTTCTGGACTATTGTGTGCTTTTCCTTGGCTCCCGCAGCCCCCCTCCTGGAAACCATGGCCACATCTACAATGGAGCAGGACAGGCTGCGACAAGGAGCCTGGCCAGGGTCTTCACACATCTATTTGGGTAGCAAGGCTGCATAATGATACACCTAAAGAGAATCCCCTGGGAGAAGACGCTGGGTATCCTGTGGGAAGACAACAAGGTGCAGTGTGATAATGCCTCAGGCAGAGGCACAGGGGCAAGTGTTCTCATCTCCCCTGCAGGTCAGGGAGGACTAGCTGAGAGAGACCAGGAAGAGTACTGCCTTCTACCAGCCCCCACCTCCAGAGAGATCCAAAACGAACCTGCAACCACAAACCAGGGAGATGTACCCCAACGGCCCAAAGACTGCATCTGCACTGAAGCTGGGGAGCAGCCTCCCCACCTGGGTAGGCAGACTCGCGCTAGCGCGGCTTGAGAGCAGAGTTAATTAATCCATGGCCTCGGACCTGAAAGGGGCTGTTCTCTCTCTCCAGGAGTGCAGCTGCAGGAGCCTGTGTGAGATGCAGTGTTCAGTCGAACACACTGTGCCTCCGAGTAGACTCCACAGAGACTCAGTGAGGACGAACTCATGAACCTTCATCAAGTAGCTACCCTGGATTTGTTTTTAATAATCCACCAGGTCGCGGACTCCAAGGCCCAGACGAGATCATTTCATGTGTAACTGTATTTAAACATACAGTCAGCTGCACATTGACCCCGGCACCACCTCCTTAACTCCCCGCAACAATGGGGACCTCAGCATGCCCTGAAGGTCGACAACTCTGGGCTATTTCACACTAGGTGGGAGGGAATAGCGGAGCCCCAGGCCCGCACACAGAATGCCCTGCTGCTGCCCCTCTCCTGGTGGTAATCATGGCATTGTACCACAGGGAGAGGATCTCTCAGGTGGGGCTTTTTAGAATCATAGAACTGGAAGGGACCTCAAGAGGTCATCTAGTCCAGTCCCCTGCACTTGTGGCAGGATTAATTATCTAGACCATCCCTGACAAGTGTTTGTCTAACTTGCTCTTAAAAATCTCCAATGATGGAGATTCCACAACCTCCCCAGGCAATTTATTCCAGTGCTTAACCACTCTGACAGTTAGTTTTTCCTAATGGCCAACCTATACCTCCCTTGCTGCAATTTAAGCCCATTGCTTCTTGTCCTATTCTCAGAGGTTAAGAAAAACAATTTTTCTTCCTCCTCCTTGTAACAATCTTTTACATACTTGAAAACTGTTATCATGTCCCCTCTCAGTCTTCTCTTCTCCAGACTAAACAAACCCAATGTTTTCCAATAGGTCCTGTTTTCTAGACCTTTAATCATTTTTGTTGCTCTTCTCTGGACTTCCTCCAATTTGTCCACATCCTTCCTGAAATGTGGCACCAAAAACTGGACACAGTACTTCAGTTGAGGCCTAATCAGCGCAGAGTAGAGCGGAAGAATTACTTCTCGTGTCTTGCTTACAACACTGCTACTAATACATCTCAGAATGATGTTCACTTTTTTGCAACAGTGTTATACTGTTGACTCCTATTTAGTTTGTGCCCCACTATGACCCCCAGATCCCTTTCCACAGTACTCCTTCCTAGACAGACATTTCCCATTTTCTGTGTGTGCAACTGACTGTCCCTTCCTAAATGGGATACTTTGCATTTGTCCTTATTGAATTTCATCCTATTTACTTCAAACCATTTCTCCAGTTTGTCCAGATCATTTTGAATTTTAATCCTAGCCTCCAAAAAAACTTGCAACCCCTCCCAGCTTGGTATCGTCCACAAACTTGATAAGTGTATTCTCTATGCCATTATCTAAATCATTGATGAAGATATTGAACAGAACCGCACTCAGAACCAATCCCTGTGGAACCCTATTCGTTATGCCCTGCCAGCATGACTGTGAACCACTGATGATTACTCTCTGGGAATGGTTTTCCAACCAGTTTTGCACCCACCTTATACTAGCTCCATCTAGGTTGCTAACCCTCATTTGTTTATGAGAAGGTCATGCGAGACAGTATCAAAAGCTTTAGTAAAGTCAAGATATACCATATCTACTGCTTCTCCCCTATCCACAAAGCTTGTTACCCTGTCAAAGAAAGCTATCAGGTTGGTCTGACACGATTTGTTTTTCACAAATCCATGTTGACTGTTACTTATCACCTTATTATCTTCTAGCTGTTTGCAAACTGATTTCTTAATTATTTGCTCCATTATCTTTCCCAGAAGTTAAGCTGACTGGTCTGTAATTTCCTGGGTTGTCCTTATTTCCCTTTTTATAGATGGGCACTATATCTGGGATTGTTTAGTCTGCAGAAGAGAAGAATGAGGGGGGATTTGATAGCTGCTTTCAACTACCTGAAAGGGAGTTCCAAAGAGGATGGATCTAGACTGTTCTCAGTGGTAGAAGATGACAGAACAAGGAGTAATGGTCTCAAGTTGCAGAGGGGGAGGTTTAGGTTGGACATTAGGAAAAACTTTTTCACTAGTAGGGTGGTGAAGAACTGGAATGGGTTACCTAGGGAGGTAGTGGAATCTCCTTCCTTAGAGGTTTTTAAGGTCAGGCTTGACAAAGCCCTGGCTGGGATGATTTAGTTGGGTTTGGTCCTGCTTTGAGCAGGGGGTTGGACTAGATGACCTCCTGAGGTCCCTTCCAACCCTGAGATTCTATGATTCTATGATGTGCCTCTCTAAGTTCATCTGTGCTTTTGCACTTCAGTATCAGACGAACGCAACGCGAGCCACATGAGGCCACATCTTAAACTGGCCCAGAAGCTAGAACTGGTACAGAGGGTAGCTGTCATCTTGGTAGATGGGGCGGCTGTAGAGAGTACATGGCCCTGCACTGGTCACTTTTCAGCGTCCAGGTAGATTTTGAGGTGTTGGTTTTGATCTATAAACACCTATCTATAGGTTATAGACCTGTTTGATTTATAAACATCTATAAAAACCAAGGACAGGGTAGGCCCGTTACTCGTGGGGGGAATAACAACAGAAAATGTGGAAATGGCAGAGGTGCTTAATGACTTCTTTGTTTCAGTTTTCACCAAGAAGGTTGGTGGTGATTGGATGTGTAACATAGTGAATGCCAGGGAAAATGAGGTAGGATTAGAAGAGGCTAAAATAGGGAAAGAACAAGTTAAAAATTACTTAGACAAGTTAGATGTCTTCAAGTCACCAGGGCCTGATGAAATGCATCCTAGAATACTCAAGGAGCTGACTGAGGAGATACCTGAGCCATTAGCAGTTATTTTTGCAAAGAGATTACAGAAGACTGGAAAAGGGCAATTCCCTCAGCCTCTCCTCATAAGTCATGTGCTCCAGCCCTCTAATCATTTTTGTTGCCCTCCGCTGGACTCTCTCCAATTTATCCACATCCTTCTTGTAGTGTGGGGCCCAAAACTGGACACAGTACTCCAAATGAGGCCTCACCAGTGCTGAGTAGAGGGGAATGATCACATCCCTCGATCTGCTGGAAATGCCCCTACTTATACAACCCAAAATGCCATTAGCCTTCTTGGCAACAAGGGCACACTGTTGACTCATATTCAGCTTTTCGTCCACCGTAACCCCTAGGTCCTTTTCTGCAGAACTGCTGCCCAGCCATTCGGTCCCTAGTCTGTAACAGTGCATGGGATTCTTCCGTCCTAAGTGCAGGACTCTGTACTTGTCCTTGTTGAACCTCATCATATTTCTTTTGGCCCAATCCTCTAATTTGTCTAGGTCCCTCTGTATCCTATCCCTACCCTCCAGCATATCAACCACTCCTCCCAGTTTAGTGTCATCTGCAAACTTGCTAAGGGTGCAGTCCACACCATCCTCCAGATCGTTAATGAAGATATTGAATAAAACCGGCCCCAGCACCGACCCTTGGGGCACTCCACTTGATACCGGCTACCAACTAGACATGGAACCGTTGATCACTACCCGTTGAGCCCGACCATCTAGCCAGTTTTCTATCCACCTTACCGTCCATTCATCCAGCCCATACTTCTTTAACTTGCTGGCAAGAATACTGTGGGAGACTGTATCAAAAGCTTTGCTAAAGTCCAGAAATAGCACATCCACTGCTTTCCCCTCATCCACAGAGCCGGTTATCTCATCATAGAAGGCAATTAGGTTAGTCAGGCATGACTTGCCCTTGGTGAATCCATGCTGACTGTTCCTGATCACTTTCCCCTCCTTTAAGTGGTTCAGGATTGATTCCTTGAGGACCTGTTCCATGATTTTTCCAGGGACTGAGGTGAGACTGACTGGCCTGTAGTTCCCTGGATCTTCCTTCTTCCCTTTTTTAAAGATGGGCACTACATTAGCTTTTTTCCAGTCGTCCGGGACATCTAAAACACAAGGCCATACCTTTGCAGCCAGAGGCCCATGGAACCTGTCCACCCTGTTGGTGATTAGCAATTGCCCTCTACATCCCTTTGGGATCTCTCAGATAGGAAAGAACCCTATAGCTGCCCCACCAATTCCACCTAAAGTTCAGACGAGCCAGCCACACCTTATGATCAAGGGTATGTAAGGCAGCTGGCAGATCTAATACCACCAGCATGGACACATGGTCATTGTCTGCGGTGAGGAGGCAAACACAGAAGAGCACAAGAAGAGCAGTCTCTAAACCAAATCAGGTACAATCAGCGAAATACTGAGAGATTTGTCTTGCCACAATCTTCTCAATAATCCAAAAAGGGAAGGTGCAATTCTGGCTAGTCTGTCAATATGGGATGGTTTCTTGAGCCACACATGAACCCAGGCCTTCTCCAAGGCTGTTGGTATCCTGCCCTTCTTAATGGAGGCAAACAAGGACCTTTCATTCCCTGGCTGGCCTTCCCCAGTCAGAAAGGACATGGTTCTAAAACAGATTGTGGCTCAAAATCCTCCAACAACTCCAGAACCTCAGTGAGTA
Organism: Mauremys reevesii; assembly: GCF_016161935.1. Taxonomy (NCBI): domain Eukaryota; kingdom Metazoa; phylum Chordata; order Testudines; family Geoemydidae; genus Mauremys; species Mauremys reevesii. The sequence goes on along the minus strand of NC_052635.1, from coordinate 18,646,529 downwards.
ACACTGGGCAAAACTCACCAAGCAGATCCTGCCTCTGTCCCCCTAAGATCCTGCTCCACAAAGCACATTTTTAAAGCCCCCCCCTTTTTTTTTGCATCACAAGGAAGGAAAAAAAGCCACATGCATTTTTTTCTTTACAATTACCTATAAATTTAGGAGCACTTTAAATTTCAACCCCAGAGCTAGTCAGAACAGGATACACACTGAGATTAAGTTGGTTGTTTTCTTGCTAGCAAACAATGCTGAATTTACGTGTGTTAGACTCCTGTCTGGGCCTACCCTCTCCTATCCTAAACATATGACTCTATGGGGTGATAGATTAGCATGCGTCCCCCTCACTTGCTCAGCACCTTCTTCTTCTTTGTTTTTTTTTAAAACCCTTGATAGCATCTGTTCCTCCAGCTACTGTCCCATCTCCCTTCTCCCAGCATCTCTAAGCCCACTGAACACACTGTCCACAACCATTATCCGGAGCTCCTCTCCTCCAATGCCATCCTAGACCCTCTCCAATCTTCCTGTCACCCCTGTACCCTGCTGCAATGGCTCTCACCAAAACCTCTAATGACCTCTTCCAGGCCAATGCTGAGAACCAGTGCTCCCTCCTCATCCTCCTGGATCTGTCCACTGCCTTCGACCGGGCTTCTCTTCTTGAAAGCTTGGCATCCTTCAGCTTCCATTTCTTCATCCTCTCCTGCTTCTACTCCTATCGCTCTAGTTAATCCTTCAGAGGATCCCTCTCCTCCCTCTGCCAACTCTCTGTGGGGTTCCACAGGGCTCTGTCCTTTGTCCCCTTCTCCATTCCTTCCACACCTCATCTCTGGGCAATTTAATTCACGAACATAAATTCAGCTATCGTTTGTATGGTGATGACTCTCACATCTACCTCTACTCCAGGCCGTTTTCCTTCTGTCCTAGACTTCAGCCTGCCTTTCTGACATCTCCTGGTAGTCCAGACATCAGCTTAAGGTCACCATGACCAAAAGAGAGCTTTTAATCTTCTTGTCAAGCCCCCTCCCCCATCCCTCTTGTCCATTACCAAGGACAACCCCACCATCCACGCTGTCACACAAGCCTGTCACCTAGCTTTCTCTCTAGACCATCATACGCAGGCTCGTCTCCTGGCTGGCCTTCACAAATCTCATCTCATCCTACTTACACCCATTCAGAATGCTGCTCCAGAGTGTGTTTTCCTGGCTCATCCTGTTTGGCCACGTCACCCCTCTCCTGGCTCCCTCTTCTCCATCACATCCAAAACAAACACCTTCACATTCAGAGCTCTTCAGACAGTCCCTACCTGACCTAGCATCTTTTAGACATGCTCAAAATGTCGGCTCTGAACTCTACTCTGCCAGTAACATCAGACTCCTTCTCCCACTTCTCATGCATCCGACGAAGCGGGTATTCACCCACGAAAGTTCATGCTCCAATACATCTGTTAGTCTATAAGGTGTGTGATGGAGCAAGGCCGGATGGCTACAGGAAAGTACTGAGGAGCAGGTATGTTAGCTCCAGGCTAAGCAAATCCCTAGTACCATGGGAACCAAAATGGCAGTTGCTCCAGGCTAATCAAGGGACCTGGGGCCAATTAAGAACTTTCTAGAAGGCTCCGGAGAGAGCTACATTGATTGGAGCGCCTGCAGCCAATCAGGACAGGCTAATCAAGGCACCTGGTATAAAAAGGGGAGCTCACTCCAGTCTGGGGGGAAGGAGCCAGAGGAGAGAAGTGCGTGTGAGGAGCTGGGAGCAAGAGGCACAAGGAGCTGAGACTGAGAGGGTGTGCTGCTGGAGGAGTGAGGAATTATCATACCATCAAGCATTATCAGACAGCAGGAGGAAGGACCTGTGGTGAGGATACAGAAGGTGTTGGGAGGAGGCCATGGGGAAGTAGCCCAGGGAGTTGTAGCTGTCATGCAGCTGTTATAAGAGGCACTATAGACAGCTGCATTCCACAGGGCCCTGGGCTGGAACCCGGAGTAGAGGGTGGGCCCGGGTTCCCCCCAAACCTCCCAACTCCTGTTCAGACACAGGAGTTGTTGATCCAGACTGTGGGTTCCACCAGAGGGGAAGATCACTGAGGTGAGCAAATCCGCCAAGAAGTGCAGGACCCACCAAGGTAGAAGAGGGACTTTGTCACAGTGCCACAGGACTCTTTGCTGCTTTTACAGATCCAGACTAACACGGCTACCCCTCTGATACTTCTCCCACTTGTTACATTCAAACAAGCACCTTCCTGCTTCCTCTGCTGCTGCCCCTGTAAGCACCCTCCAAACCACCTCACTGTCCTCCTCCAAATCCCTCCTTTGCATGCAGCCTACAAAGAACATGACAACAGTTAGGCAGCTGAAGGGCTGAGATGCTGCCTATTATGCTGACTAATACCAAATTGTTGTTTCCTTGTGGTTCCCAGTATGTATCCACCTGTTCTCTTATGTCTTAGATTGTCTGCTCCTTGGGGCAGGGACCCCTTTTTGTTCTGGATTTGTACAGCACCTACCACAATGGGTCCTGGTCCATGACACCACAATACAAACAAGTAAATAAAGGCAAGCAACCACATTCAGAGCTACGTACTTGGTGCATGGGACCCAAACTCTGCTTTCCCTTCGATAATTCCCACCTATCGCATCAGACACCTGGTCTGAAATAGGATCCTCCACTTACAAAACTGCAAGATTTTGCAATCTGTTGTTTCTTCCCCAAGAATATACAGCGTCTGTACATAAAACTCTTCTGTACAGTAAGTAATCCATACCCAGCAGTACATGGCATGGTGCATTTGGGTTAGAACTACCCCTATCAATTAGCAGCAAGTGATTTAACTGAAATAATCATTGGTACATACCTGAGAGGATGTTCGTGCTGCATCTGATGAAGCCAAACTTGTCTGACTCGTCACATTCTTCTCTAAAGAGTCCATTTTCTCATAGGTCCTCTTGGACCTCACTACGTCCTGTTGCGTAGCTGGGTCATTAGAGAAGCTCCCGCTCCTCTCCAGTCCCTGTCTGTACAAGGACCTGTTACTAGAGGTCACGTCGTCCCTTGAGCGCTGGATGACACCTTTCTTCAAATGGTCTGACTGAAACCTAACTTTACTGCTCCCTGTTGAGGTGGCGTTTTCCAGCATGTCGGCATCTAGGCTTGCTTTGCTTCCCCTGAAGGCTGCTGATTTCCCCACCACGGCACGCATCTCCGCAATCAACTTATCGTTCAAAGCACTGAGTTCACTGCTGCTGCCCACTGAGCCAGGTCTTCCCTGACCTGCCATTTGTCTCCTTCCTTTCCTCTTTCGTAAGCTCGGAGAAGGGCCTGTTGAGTAGCCAGAATCCTGTTGACTTATAACAGTAGGGTACTCTTGAGCTTGTGGGCTGTTCTGTTGACTGTGGTGAGCCTCCATATTCTTGAGAACATTGGCTTCCAAGACCCTCCAGGACTGCTTGAAGCTGTCCTTTGAAGAAAGCAGACCAGGCTGTGGTTTAGCAGGGCTATCAGCTACCACCCCAGGGCAGTGAAGAGGTTTGGATGACTGGTCAACATTGACCATGTGTTTAATATATTCCCTTCCAGCAGGGCTGTATTCTGTGGTGGAAGGGTTTCGCACATGGTTTTTTCCAGCTTGTTGCTGTTGCATACTTGGGTGCTGCAATAATTTGGTTGGCTGGTGCTGCTTTTTTAAGCTGTTGCTTGGAGATATTTGTGGAGACGTCCCATTCGCATTTACACTCTCGGTGTCCATATCTACAGGAGGTTCATCGTAAATTGGGGAATCTAATGATGGCTCATCATATATAGGTGCTGGAGAGGCATATTTGGGAGATGCAGGCTGTGGTGTCCCTGTTTCGCTCCTTGGCGGAATGTGACAAGGAGGGCCATTCCTTAGCACTAAACAAAACCCACCATTCTCTGTCTTTTTAATCTGCATAGACGGTTTGGTTTCCACTGGAGAGGCTGGCTTTGCAGCAGCTGGGGTCTGGGCTGTGGACTGAGGCTGGGCATATGGGACTGGATTTGGAAGCACAGATTTCTGGCTGTTGGCTTCTGCAGTAGTCTGTGGCTGCAGTGAACTGTTCGATGAATCCTGCACTTGTCTTAAACTGTTAACTTTAACCAGCATGGCCGCTTTAGTGCCTGGCAAAGGCTGCCAGCGGGTAGGAGTGTCCCTGAACAGAGAGAAACACAAACATAGGGAATTATTTAGGAAAAGAAGAAAACAAAAATGCAATTCAGAACTCAGGTCTAGTGGGGGATGGGTGAGCTGGCCTCAGCTTTTACCCAGACATCAAATTGAATCTCCAAGGTCTTGCACATAAACTCTGCACCCCTCTGGGGCTGTTTCCTGGGCATTCGACTTCTAAAAACAGGAAATACAATATTTACATGAGAAAAATGCCTGACTCATCACATGACTCTGTTCAGCCATTCGAGTCAGGTTCTTTGTACTTGTTGCCTCTTCAGAGGTCTGAGACAATGCTAACCCATTAGAACACACATTCAAATCTGGCAGCCAATCCTGACTGGCTGGCTAGAGGCGAATAAGAGATCTGCCTGACCGCTCCATCACTTGCAATGTTACATGGAAAAGCAGCCAAATGCTTACGCTTCAGAAACTTCTGCCTTGATAGCGATGCTTCCAGCTGAAGGCATTCAGTGCCAGACAGCCCCTGGGGCAAACCCTGGAAGTCAGTGGGAGCGACACCAGGGATGACTGAATGTGGCTCACAGAATGCACGTTGCACCCTAACAACGTAACCAACCGCTAAGGAGAAAATCCTTCCAAACTCTCCTGTATGCCTCAGTGGCTTTGTGGGGAACCCTCTCACCCAGCCCTCAGATCAGCTCCTCTTCCCACTGTGCTCTGGCTTTTTTAAAACAGCCCCATCTCCTTCCCTTGGGACAGGCCCAGAGCCCTGTGACGTTAGCTGTATGCTTGGGAATGGCTTGTAGATCCCCCCGGGAGTGCCAATCCCAGAGGCATTGTTTCGCACTGCGATAACAGCCTAGACTCAGGTGGGAATCCAGTTTAGAGGCAGGAAAGTCTAACTCCACTGCACGGCCTCGACAGAATTGGCCTGGCTTGTGAAAAGGAAACCCGAGCCTACATCTGCACAGCACCACACAGGCCAGGAAGAGCAGGTGTCAGGCATGTGCTGAGCTGCCACGCTGGTGCCGTGGGCAAGGCCTGAGAGAGCCAGAGGCAGGGTAGTGACATGCTACTGTTCTTGTTCACTATTACATGTGGGGTACATGATGCAGTGCCACAGACAGAGCACCAGGAGCTCACAGCATATGGCACAGCACCTACAACGAAGAAACCAGAGCAGGGATGCAGTTCCCCAGCAGAGATCCCCTGGGACCAGCAGGTGTGTACTTCCACCCACAATGGCCCCGTACGGAGAGCAACCTCCCCTGTATGAAGTTCTTACTCAGACACCTCTCCCCAGGGTCTGTGCACTAGAAATAGCTGCACACACCTCTAGCAGGGGTAGGAAGCTCTGACTGCGGGAGGAGGCATCTGTCCTAACAGAGGGAGGCGGCAGGGGGCGGCCTCCCAGGGAAGCAGGAGAACCTGTCCTTTACCCAGCTGAATTTCTGTATTTAGTACTTAGAGACATGGGGGACACAAGCAGGGGCGGCTCCAGGCCCCAGCACGGCAAGCGCGTGCTTGGGACGGCATGCCGCGGGGGGTGCTCTGCCGGTCGCCGGGAGGGCGGCAGGCAGCCAGCCTTCGGCGGCATGCCTGCGGAGGGTCCGCTGGTCCCGCGGCTCCGGTGGACCTCCCGCAGGCGTGCCTGCGGAGAGTCCGCTGGTCCCGCGGCTTCGGTGGAACCGCGGGACCAGCAGACCGTCTGCAGGCATGCCTGCGGGAAATCCACCGGAGCCGCGGGACCAGCGACCGGCAGAGTGCCCCCCGCGGCATGCCGCCATGCTTGGGGCGGCGAAATGTCTAGAGCCGCCCCTGGACACAAGAGACATTCCTCAGAAGGGTGGTGGACAAACCTCTGCCCTGCAGTCTCACTCACTCAGGACAGACCCCTCCTTTACCATGCACCCCCAGCAGCCCTCTGCCATCTGACTCATTTGAGACACAACCCCCAAATCCAACCTCGTTTACAGTCTTGTGGCATTGTCTAGAGATGTTCCCACCACTTGGAACGGTTCCACTGCCCCCTCCACTTTGGGCCTAGTGTGTCTGCCCAGCGCCACCCCTTCCCCCTGCAGGATGGCCTGTCTCCCCAGTCCCCTCCCTCTCAGGATGCTGTGTCTGCCCATGTCCCCCCAACCCCCGATGACTGTCTGCCCCGACCAGGATGCAGTGTCTACCCAGTGCCACCCCCACAGGATGGCCAGACTGCTCTCCCAACCCCCACATGACAGCGATTTACCATATCTCTCCTGGAACAGCCCCTCCTTTAATTGTACCCACATGATGTCGTGATTCCTGCCTCTCATCATGAGGCCCCAACAGGAGGATCTGAGGCTGACTGGAGACTGCCTGTGTGCTCTGCACTGGGTGCAGCACCAGACTGATTCCCAGGGCGCAAAGGTCGCCTGCAGAACGTTAGCAGAGTCCAGGGCGCACTGGCAGAGGGCCTGGCTCCAGCTCGGTGACAGACACGTCAGTGCAGTGCTCTGGGGAAGAGACACACTCTGGGAGCAGATTGGAAGGTTTGGGTTTAGCCCTGCTGTAATGATGCCGTCAGCTGCTCGCTCTCATACAGACAGCACCCAGGCCTGGGCTCTAAGGATCCCTCCATTTACAACCCCTTACCCCAGCCTCCAAACCACAATCCATCCCACTAAGCACCAGACTGGCCTCGCCTCTCGAAAACACTCAGCACCGCCCCACACTGAGCGGAGAGATCGCTGCTGTGCAGCACCCACGTGGGGCACAATGCTACTCAACCTGCGTGTGCCCAGCCCCTGCCAAGCAGGAAACGAGACAGGGAATGGAATGCAGCCTCCCGCAAGGAATCCAAGGGGAGACAGCCTCGGAATCCAGGCCAGGAAGCCAAACCTGGGTCCCCTGAACAACAGTGCAGGGCACTAGCCCCGAGCACTGGTCCCCCTGGTGTATTTGGCTACCTCAGGCCTTGGCTACACTGGCGCTTTACAGCGCTGCAACTTTCTCGCTCAGGGGTGTGAAAAAACATCCCCGAGTGCAGCAAGTTACAGCGCTGTAAAGCGCCAGTGTAAACACTGCCCCAGCGCTGGGAGCGCGGCTCCCAGCGCTGTAAGCTAATCCCCTCGGGGAGGTGGAGTACCTGCAGCGCTGGGAGAGCTCACTCCCAGCACTGGCGCCGCGACCACACTCGCACTTCAAAGCGCTGCTGCAGGAGCGCTCCCGCGACAGCGCTTTGGAGTTTCGAGTGTAGCCAAGCCCTCAGCTCCTCTCTGACAACACGCTCTAACCCCCAGCCAGGGTGCCAGGTGTGGCCAGTGCTCTGAGCAGTGTGTGTCTGTGCTCTGCCCACAGGAACATAGCTGCATTAGCTCTGACCCTCTGTGCCCACGACTCCTCCCTTATGGGCTAAGTCCCTGCAATGGCTGCAGTGCTGGGCAGAGTGCTGAGGCTGGGGCAGGGGCAGGGCAGGAGAGCTCAGTGAAGGACAAAGATGGCATTTGCAAAGAACACTCTGCTCCAACCCGCCCTGGGTCTGGCATCTGCAACCAAATCTGTCGCCCCATGACTGCAATGAGCCAACCCCAGCATACACGCACCCACGCTGCGTGCACCCATACATACCCATACCACGTCTACCCGTTCACCCATACAAACCACGTGTACCCATGCACACCCTGTGCACGCACCCTCACCGCACGCACATCCACACCCACAAACCCTGCATGCACACATGCACCAACACACCATGCATACACACCATGCGCACACACTCACAAACATTCCATGTACACGCACCCACACCCACACCACACACACCCAGCCTGCGCACACACCCCCACATGCACACCCCCACCCCTGCACCCTGCGAAGGCACACACACTACACATCCACACTGCACACACATAGCAACAATACAAAGCCACAGCAAGCTCCCCTGGAAGGCAGTGCCAGCAATGCAGGTGTCCCTAGACGGGGTTCTGCACTGGTGGGAAGAACCAGGGCAGCAACACCGGAGAGGCTTTCAAATTAGCATTTTCCTCCCTCAGAGTGAGCTTTGGTTGATTTGGTCTTTACCTACAGCTAGGTCAGGAGCAGAGAGGCGACATCAGCCAAGGGACACATTAAAAGCAGCACCAGAAACATTCGCCTGTTGATTCAACCTGCAGCCATGTCAGGTCAGTTCCTGCATCCTGTTGCCTTGCTAGCCGAAGGCCCAATGAAAGCAGTGTAATGCAGGAGCAACTTTAGCCCATCTTGCTGGCCTGGGGCAATGGGCAAACCTGCCCAGATCAGAAACACCCACACTCACCTTCCCAACAGGAACGCTGCAGGAGAACATCCTGACAGAGACATGCCATGCCTCAGTGCAGCCCCGAGTGCTTGGGGAGGAGAACACAACATCTTCCTCCCTCCCAGCATCAAAAGAGCATCTCCCACCTGAGCTGGCCCCTACCAGCAGTTGCCAGCTGATCTCCCCGAAGGAGAGCACAAACTGCGGATGTGTGTAATGGGGAAGCATGAAGCTCCAATCACCACCCAGGCGGAAGGTGATGGCTCTGACGTCTGTGCTCCAAGGGAGAGTTCCAGGCCCCCCGTCCTGGAACTGGGTTCTGAGCTCAGAATGTCTTTATGGACTGTAACAGTCACACTTAAACTGCAATATCAAAACATCTACTTCCAGGAGTCAAATCTGGTGGCAACAAGCAGTGGAGGCTGCTCAGAACTAGCTTTACCCTCTTCAGCCAGGCCCAGTCTGCTCACACTCACTGCTGTCAGCAGGCACTGAACATGTCTGCATCGCTTTGCATAACCACTGGCAGCTATCAGCAGGCCCCTGGCCCCTGGCATTAGGCAGAACAATGCCATTGCTCCAAAGGCGCGGCTTGTCCGCTGCATGCAGAACACTTTTCTGAATTTCACTTGCAGAGAAAAGAGACAGATGGAGGGCTGAAAGTTCTGCCCAACTTTGTCCTGCAAGACTGTGGGCTGGAGTGCTCTAGTCATCTCTCAGGGAAATGAGAAATACCTTACATCTCCTCCCTCTTGATCCATGCCCGGCAACTGGCCTCCTCACTTCAGGAACAGGTTGTTCTGTACATAGAATATCAGGGTTGCAAGAGACCACAGGAGATCATCTAGTCCAACCCCCTGCTCAAAGCAGGACCAATTCCCAGACAGATTTTTACCCCAGTTCCCTAAATGGCCCCCTCAAGGATTGAACTCACAACCCTGGTTTTAGCAGGCCAATGCTCAAACCACTGAGCTATCCCTCCTCCCCACTCAGTGCCAGACAAACTGTCAACATTCAATACTAAATAATAACAACAGGCCCAAACAGCTTGCAGGGTGGTTCTGCTGATGGTCTCAGTAGCCCACTGATGGTACTTTTCACCACCTCCGAGATACATGACAATGTACTCTCCAAAGAGCAGTTATTTGGAAAGGCAAAGCTCCATGAACTCCACAGGAGCTGGAGAAGAGCACTCGCCCTGCAGCCTTTGAACAGCTGCAGCTCAGTTATTGTGTTATCCAGTAAGTAGCAGCTTCTGTTCTGTAAGGAACATCGGCCTCACCCTGCCTCCCAGTGAGTCGAGCAGCACCACTTCCTGAAACCAAGTTCTGCGAGAGGCCTGCGTATCAGACTGTGTGCATGTCTGACACAGCAGACCAGACACGATCTGATTCATTTCTCCGGAGATATTAGAGCTGTGTGTACTCCGGAGGATAATCCTTCGTCCTAGCAGGAAAATGCTGATCATGGGCTTCTGTCCCATCTCCCAGCGCAAGCATTCCCTGTTTGACTCTGCAGACAGAGAACTGCTTTTGGACCTTCAGAACACTCCTTCCCCAGTCCTGGGACAAACTCTCCCAAGTGACAGTGAAGGAGCAGAGCCCAGAGCTTGGTTCCCTGCACCTTTTGCATTCACATTAATGAGGATACGGAAGGGGGAAAAGAGAGAGTCTCCAAAGAGAAACTGCTTCCTACCTGTGAGAGGGGTTTTCTGCGTCAGATGGCTACAGGCTCCCACACTTGCTCCACAGTCCTCCAGAGGACCAGCCAAGGACCCAGAGGACAGCCTGGGACCCAAGAGTTTGCCTCCTCTTTGCCCCAAGTCATATGTTTATCAGACGACAGGAACAGCTATTTTCTTCTTCTCACACCTTGACATTCCCCAGGAAATAGCAGCCAGGGTGGGGCTTTTGCTGATACAGCTGAGTCACAAGAGAAAGCCAGCTTACAGGGAGGAACCAATTTCCCTATCAGATCCACCAAACTGGAAAGGGAGGAGGGAGTGCATCACTAATGATATAACAGAGCTAATGGGGTGCACATCGAGGTGAGTGGGTGAATTACAGACTTCACCATGTGCCACTGCTGCACACAAGTCTCATTCTCCCAGTGTAGCATCAGAGGTGCCCCTCTCTCTACTCCACAGCAGTGGCTAAAGATATGCAAGGACCAGCCTGGGGCAGAGCATAATCGATCTCTTCCAACCAGCCAGAAAGCCAGGGCCCTGACTGAGTGAAGGTATCTTACACACTCTTCTGCCCCTCCAGCACATACAGCATGTTCCCCAGTAACAGACCGACAGGAACTCTGTCCTTAGGCAGGTGCGATCTGGTGGGATAAGAGAAACAGGCAATGTCATCGTCATTGTCTCATAACAGAGGAAACCCTCTGGGGTGATGGGTTAACCACATCCACTAAAGCCACTGAAACTCTCAGCGTTTTGGTGTCAAAACTGCTCTCTCTACAGAGCTCTGAGCCACAGACAAGACACTTCTAAAGCTTTGGACACTACAGAACTGCACACCCCCAAAACTAGGAACTAAGGGGGGGAAAACACTGATGCTCTGTTACGAGAAGCCATATCTGCAGAGAGTTCAAATTGTCTGTGCTCACACACGCAAGGATCCTCTGCCCTGGAGACAGACTGATGGGAAATAGCAGGCAGCCCACCCACAAAAATGGTAGAAGAGCAGACAGAAATCTGGCAACCAAAGTTAGTGTGTAGTGAAGATGCTGAATCAACCGATTTTGAGAAGCAGCAGATTAGGATGGTGAGGCAGTTCAAGTGCTTCTGTTTTTTTCCTGCCTGTCCTTCCTGAATAAGCTATGCCCAGTATTGCAGATTTACCCCTGCAAGTCTCTGATGCCAGTTACGTCATAGTATAGCTTGTGTACTAAGACTTCCAGTTCTTCCTTATTCCCCATACTCCTTGCCTTTGTGTATAGACACCTAAGATGTTAAGCAGATTCCCCACTGTTTTCCCTCTTGCTGCTCCTATGAACCCATTGTAATTTCCCCCATCCCCAATATCTAACCCTCTGTTCCAGTCACCTTTTTTATACCTACCTCAGGGCTTTTGTCACCTGCCCCCTTTGAACCCAGTATCTGTGTTTCAAAGAAGGGGTGCTCACAGCTCACCAAATCAGGGAAATGAGGGTGATGGGGTACCTGTGTAAGTGCTAGCTATGATTGACTGGTATTACGGAGCAGACAGCTAAAACATCAGCAGTAAAAGATGTCATAATAGAAAGCTTCTGTGCTCTCTGCTAGCACCTGCACAGCCACAAATGGTGTCAAAAGAATGTTAGACTGTTCCTTATTCCACGGCTGGGAGAAGCAACAAGGGTGAAACCTGGTTCTGTGTTAACCAGTGAAAAGGGAACGGAACCAGCTCTCATGTTGTGCAGTAGAACGGAAAGGGGACTAACTGAGGAGAGGAGAGGGAAAGCGAATAGCTCTGAAAAGGAAAGACAGGGAACTTGTAGGAACTGTGACTGGTGAGCAGGTAAGGGTGGGCTCCCACATGAGACGTGCGACGGCACAGCTGGCCCTTTCAGTAAGATGGAGAACCAGCAAAGAGGGAACTTGCATATGAAGCAAGTACGTTTTGAGAGATAAAAGCAAAGGGAATGCGAAAATGCATGTATGTATGTAAGGTCTTGGAAAAAAATTTGAAGGAGAAAGTAGTTAAGGACATTGAGGTCAATGGTAATTGGGACAAAATACAACATGGTTTTACAAAAGGTGGATCGTGCCAAACCAACCTGATCTCCTTCTTTGAGAAGGTAACAGATTTTTTAGACAAAGGAAATGCAGTGGATCTAATTTACCTCGATTTCAGTAAGGCATTTGACACGGTTCCACATGGGGAATTATTAGCTAATTTGGAAAAGATGGGGATCAATATGGAAATTGAAAGGTGGATAAGGAACTGGTTAAAGGGGAGACAACAATGGGTCGTACTGAAAGGTGAACTGTCAGGCTGGAAGGAGGTTACTAGTGGAGTTCCTCAGGGATCAGTTTTGGGACCAATCTTATTTAACCTTTTTATTACTGACCTTGGCACAAAAAGCGGGAATGTGCTAATAAAGTTTGCGGATGACACAAAGCTGGGAGGTATTGCTAACACAGAGAAGGACTGGGATATCCTACAGGAAGATCTGGATGACCTTGTAAACTGGAGTAATAGTAATAGGATGAAATTCAATAGTGAAAAGTGCAAGGTCATGCATTTAGGGATTAATAACTAGAATTTTAGTTATAAATTGGGGAGGCATCAGTTGGAAGTAACAGAGGAGGAGAAGGACCTCGGAGTATTGGTTGATCACAGGATGACTATGAGCCGCCAATGTGATATGGCCGTTAAAAAAGCTAATGCAGTTTTAGGATGCATCAGGTGAGGTATTTCCAGCAAAGATAAGGGGGTGTTAGTACCATTATATAAGGCACTGGTGAGACCTCATCTGGAATACTGTGTGCAGTTCTGGTCTCCCATGTTTAAGAAGGATGAATTCAAACTGGAACAGGTTCAGAGACGGGCTACTAGGATGATCCGAGGAATGGAAAACCTGTCTTATGAAAGGAGACTCAAAGAGCTTGGCTCGTTTAGCCTAACCAAAAGAAGGTTGCTCTTTATAAATATATCAGAGGGATTAATATTAGGGAGGGAGAGGATTTATTTAAGCTTAGTACCAATGTGGACACAAGAACAAACGGATATAAACTGGACACTAGGAAGATTAGACTTGAAATTAGACGAAGGTTTCTAACCATTAGAGGAGTGAAGTTCTGGAACAGCCTTCCAAGGGGAGTAGTGGGGGCAAAAGACATATCTGACTTTAAGACTAAGCTTGATAAGTTTATGGAGGGGATGGTATGATGGGATAGCCTAATTTTGGCAATTAATTTGGCAACTGATCTTTGATTATCAGCAGGTAAGTATGCCCAGTGGTCTGTGATGGGATGTTAGATGGGATGGGATCTGAGTTACTACAGAGAATTCTTTCCTGGGTGCTGGCTGGTGAGTCTTGCCCACATGCTCAGGGTTTAACTGATCGCCATATTTGGGGTCGGGAAGGAATTTTCCTCCAGGGCAGATTGGCAGAGGCCCTGGAGGTTTTTCACCTTCCTCTGCAGCATGGGGCACGGGCCACTTGCTGGAGGATTCTCTGCAGCTTGAGGTCTTCAAACCACAATTTGAGGACTTCAATAACTCAGTCATAGGTTAGGGGTTTGTTATAGAAGTGGATGGGTGAGATTGTGTGGCCTGCATTGTGCAGGAGGTCAGACTAGATGATCATAATGGTCCCTTCTGACCTTAATGTCTACGAGTCTATGCTTTATGGGGAGGAGGGGATCTGTTTGCTTTGCCATCATGCTGGAGATCTGGGATTGCGCTGGGTACTGGAACCAAACCCAGCGGGACCCGACTGCAAGCGTATGGATGGGCTGGAAACAGCCCAGCACCCTCAGGCTCAGGTGAGGCAGTCTCTGACCACCTCCTGCCTGGGAGCTTGGCCCGGTGGTGGCTACATGTCCCACTCCTGCCAGCCACCACCACCTTGCTGAGCTGTATGTGCTGCAGAGCGAGTGTGCTGATGAGCTGCAGTGCCTCTCACTCCACAAAACACTGCGCAGCGAGTGGGGGGCAGCTGGGAGAAGCTGGGCATGAGGCCACCACCGCACAACCTCCCTGGGCAGGCAGCAGATGGCAGACATGGGGCAGGTGGCCACCACTGTGTGACCCCCGCCCCCCGGCCAGGCGGCCATCACCACACGACCCGCCAGGCTGGCAGTGGATTGGCAGACGCTGGGCACACAGCCACCACTACACGACCCCATGGGCAGGTGTGGGCCGGAGACAGATCATGACCATGGAGTTTGGGGAGTGGGAAGCCCCTACCAGACCAAGCCACAAGAGCGAAGAGGCAGCGACAGTTTCATAGGGAGCAGCCTGGGCAAGGGGGAACCAGTTGCCCTTCGCCTGCACGGAACTGGGCCGAGGAACAGTCTGTGGGCCAGGAGCAGGGCCAGGAAGTGAATTAGCCCTAACAGCTCCATGGAGGAAATGAAGTAAAGAAAACTGAGTCCAGGATGGCAGGCAGCCCCATGCAAACCGACCCCGATCTGTATAAGGCTTGGGTTTGCGTCAGGTATGGAAACAACCCTCCCCCTTCTGCCCCCACTTGGCTCAGTTTGGGTTCAAACGGGCTGTGGCCTACTCGGGTTCAGGCTGGGCCTTAGAATTAGGCCCGAACAGAACACCCTGCTGGGAACACTGCACCTTGGACCTAACAGAGAAGAGACTAGGAGAGTCACAGCATGCAAAGGAGGTTTCACAATACACTGCCACAACTGGGCTGCAGGCTGCCCAAGCCTTCCCAGTGCTAGTGGGCCCCAACATGTGCCTAGGCCATCTACAGGCTACTCCCCTGGACGTGGTCAGCATGGCCAACTGGAAAGGTACACAGTATCCGAACTGGGGGTGCAGCAGGGGCAAGCGAATGGTGCCTGAACTCCAGTGACTCACAAGGAGAGCACAGGAACCTGGTCCACAGCCCAGCAATCTTTGTATTGCTGACCCTTCATGAGCCCTGAACTAAGCAACTTACATTAACCAGGGAGGCAGAGCTGGGTGGGCCAGGTGGGACTGGAGCCAAAGTAAATGTGTTGAAAAGCAGGCACTGGAATAGCAGCTGCCTTCAGCTCCCATTTATGCAACTCAGAACAATTACCAGGGGTCACTGTACTGAACTGCAGTGCAGCTTTGATCTGTGGTGAGAAGTATTTTGGGTTGTTTTTACAATTGAAGAGGAAACACTCATTCAGCACAGAGACTACAAAGAAACAAATGAGCTGCATCCTGTGCGAGAAAGGCTAGGGGCGTGAGCAGGAGGAGCAGCCTGTTCTTTCAAATGGAAGCTGTCCGAGCACACAGGGCTGCTCTGGAAAGAGCGCGTAGATTATCCAAGGCCTAGGTCTGAAATGGGCTCCAAGCCCCAGGGGTGGTTACATTTCTAAGGGATTGCCACCTAGGTCTGGAACAAAACCGAAGAGACTATGCAGTCTGGTATCAGAGGGGTAGCCGTGTTAGTCTGAATCTGTGAAAGCAGCAAAGAGTCCTGTGGCACCTTATAGACTAACAGACGTATTGGAGCATGAGCTTTCGTGGGTGAATACCCACTTTGTCAGATGCAGCCTGGGTGAGCTACAGGAGCCAGAGCTCCTGGGGAGTGCTCATCACGTTGGCTTTGGGCAGTCACATTCTCTAAGCTGTTCATTCAGCTCCATGCAGCTAGGTCTGTGGGGGGTTTCTGGGTCTAGGTTAATAGGCCATGTCCTTTCTTGCTGCCTAGCTCATTTCAAGGCTGTTGTTACAGAAGCAGATTAACTGAGCCAGAGGCAGAAACTCTCATTAGTTTCCACAATTGTCCTCCAGCTTTTGACTCCCTCCAGGGGTTCACCAGGTGTTGAGTTCAAGTTGATTTCTCCACTACTCCCACTGTCTCCCTGGAGAACAAATGCTCAGTTCCTGTGCAGTCTCACCTCACCTCCATTCCCTTCACATCCACCCATGGCTGTAAGTGAGGCTAGGAACTCACTCCCTTCCATGGAGAGCAGGCCCTGCTAACAGCACCATTCCCTGGGGCAAAGGAATCCAGGTTCACTTTCCAGTGTGCTTTCTTCTGCCTGCTTCATAGGAAAGAGCAGGCAAAACCTGCCCACGTGGTGAGTCTCAGGGAAGAGCGACAGAAAGGGAAGGGGGGAGTCATTTGATTTGTAAAAATCTACAGAATCATAATTTCAATGGTGTCACCTTCTGTGGTGTGATTGGGGGTGAGGGGTCTCCCCTCGCTGGCTCCCCGCTCCAGGTCCTCCAGTTGGATATTTTGATAATGCACTGGTGTCGGAAATGGGTCGAGTTGGGGGTCGTTCGAAAGCCTTTGCTCCCATGAACGCAACGGTACCAAACAACAACTTGAGAACCGTTATATGGAGATATAGTCAATAAAATGTTTTAAAATAAAAGTTTTTAAAATTATACTTCAAGCAACACATCCCTGTGTTACATAAAAAAGGTAGTGATCTTTTGTAATCCCAGGGAAGTTAGCCTTGACATGTAGGGCTGAAAACAGTTATTCAGCAAAGTCATCACCAGTGCTGTCTCCATATAGGGCACCGCTACTGCCATACCGATCCTTGTCCATGCCCCACTCACACAGCTCCATACAAGGCAGGCTGCTGGCCAACCATTTGCAGGGTGGTGAGCATCTGGTCTTTTCGCATGATCATTTGGTTGGCTGATGGATTGATACGGACGCACATGGTATTTCACACATAACTGGTGTGATCAGTCCATCCACCGAGACCCATCCATGCCTGATAAGGGATGGTAGTTTTGGATGCGCTTGATCATCCCAGAGCCATTCCCTTGCTTAATAATTTTCCCGCTTGATAACAGGTATAAATGCACTCCTTGTCAGTCGCAATTTTTTCCATGTTTGCTTCTTGAAACGCATCCGCCAATGTAACTCTGCAAGTGTCATAATGTTGGTCTTCAAATGGTAAACTAAGCCTATGAACACCTCCAGTGCATTTAGAACCTCATCAGTGACTCTCTCAGCTGCTCAGAGCACCTTCAGAGTGAGGAGAGAGCTTTCCGAGGCTGAAGCAAGTGCCAGAGGGAATGATCCATGTATGCAACCTGCCAGTCAGACTTGGTAGCCCCATGATTGATGTTCAAATGCAATGGAACATTGCATATGTTGCAGGTGAAAGGCAAACTAATACACATCTTGCATGGTCTTCCTAAGCCAGCACCTATTGACAATGTGACCTATGCCAGCAGAGGCCTTCCAGCATAGCAAACATAGTTGGTTTGGCTGAGTTACAAGCTCTTGGAATACCAGAAACTCTAAACACCTGCTGTGATTTGGCTGAACACTTCATTATGAGGTATAGAGAAAATACTGGAACTATGACAATGACTGACCATGCTGTAATGTAGCACGGTGGGACCTTTGCCATCTGCTCTCTCTTCAAGGAAGTCTAAGTTATCAGCAGCACAAAATATAAACCTGCCCTTGACAAGGTCAGCGGGGGAGGGGGGCAGGGACGTACAACCCTTCATTCAGTTCTACATGGCAAAGCACCTCACAGTACTTTCTGTAGTTAATGGAGGAGCCAGAACTGTGCATAAGCCACACAAGGAATCTGCTACAGGTTTTGGAATGAACTGTTAAAACAACAGCCACTTGTAGCAGTAGACTATGCACATGCCGCACAATTGTCGTGTATGTGTTGGAAACCTTTCACTCAAGCCCTCGTATATGGCGCTTTGTGATAAAATGGCAGCCTAGTGTTCCATCAGCTTCCCATCATACTTGCTGGTGCTGAAGTCACTGCAACCACCAATGCACCACCTAAAGGAGTAGTACAAGTCACACAGTATTATTCTTTCAGTCTTGGCATTTGAAACTCCCACGTACTGCAGGACAAAATGCTTTTCCCTAAAAACTTAGCAGCTGCAAACAAAGTCTTCATACTACTGTTGACATCAGTGCGTCTTTTACAGCTTAAAGGATATACACTGTGATTCATTTCTTCGTATAGGATTGCCAAAAACTAAACAGATATTAGTCCATATTACCCACAATTCACCTTCAATAAGTGCCTTTCTGCTAAGCATTTGTTCCTCTTCAATCCAGTTCAAAGCACATATTTCTTTGAACTTAGCCTCTACGTCAGCCATCACCACCACTTTCCCATCCATTAGAACCGCTCCAAGGAAATGTATTAACTCCAGCTGAGTTGCACAGTTTGCAGCAGTAAAATCAGTATTTGTTTCAGTTGCTTTTTCTTTTTGACACAACACATTACAGCCATTCTTGGTGTACCACTCAATGTGATATGCCACGGGCGTCTTTTGGGTCAGTGTGCCACTTTCCTTTACTTTCCATTCAATGTGCTTGCAGAGTGACAGCTTCATACAGTTTCTCACCTGTCTCATGTGTTGAAACTGCTTAATGGATGGCTTCCATCTGACCACAGAAGAAACAAGTGTTCTCGAAATGCATGCCATGTGCCATAGCATAAGGTGAGTCTTGCCCACAGCTGGCACTTGTCCCAGCACTTTCAACTGTTTTCTGATGCTCAATGTACTTCCTCTCCAACCTTGCCAAATTCAGCTTATGGGTGCGCTTCATACAGCATTTAAGATATCACCGAGCATTGTGTTTAACCAAGTCTACTATACTGGTAGTCTCCAAAACAGCAAGCTACTAGTCGATACTCTTCATCTCCCCATTGATGCCTAAAGATGGTCAAGACCAAAATAAAACCAAGGATTGTGTAATAAATGAATTACAATCCCAAAGTAATCATGTTATGTAATGTAGGTTATGTGACTATGTGCACATCATTTGTGGATGGATACCAGTCATTTCTAGCTTGATGCTGACCTCTTAAATGATGCCTCATTACAATTCTTTTGGCATAATAGAAAAAGCTGACAATCGGTACCACTGAACTGCTTTTTTTTTGCCGATGATGGCAAACCAACTTGGAACACTCCCTCCATTTACAGTAATCTAACATTCAAAAAGTTAATCTGGTCTCACGTTCAAAGCATTAACTGTTAACACAGCACTGTCAGTTGAGGCCCAAAATGTAACTTTGTGAGGGCTGCATGTTTAACATGCCTGTATTAAAGTATAATTTTAAAAAGTCGACTTTTAAATATTTTTCAACTATCGGTCTACATAATTGTTCTAGGTATGTCATGTCTGGTACCACTGGTGTTTGTGGGAGAAAGGGCTTTCAAATGATACCCAACTCAACCCACTTCCAACAACACTATTATCAAAATGTCCACCAACCAGAGGACCTGGGAGCCGGGAGCCAGCGAGCAGCGAGCCACATCAGAGGGGACACCACTGAAGTTGTAATTCTGTAGATTTTTACGAATCAAACGATACCTTCCTTACCCTTCTATTGTTAACATGCCCAAGGAATTACACATGCTCCCAAACTACAGAGAGAAATGGAATCACAGAAATGCAGGGCTGGAAGGGACCTCCAGAGGCCATCTTGTCCAGCCGCCTGCGCTAGGTGTCTGCATAACCTGTTCTTGAAACCTCCGCTGATGGGGGAGCTGTGAACATGACGACACTTGGGGGACGCAGTGTCTTGTTGCAGATGGACACACCGAAAAGGGCAATGTTTATTAGGGAAGGATTAGGTACTTGGACTTTGCTAGTCCCTGCTGGCCTCCCCGGCCGTCTGCTTGTACTTTTGGGGGAGGGAGCACTACCATGGCTGTGCGTTTCCTGGTTTGCATATGGCTGGGGTGGTTTTCCTGTCATACTAACATCCTACCCAGTGATCTCTGGAGACGCCTCAACAGAGCATCTCCTGGGTCTGGAACATATGAGTCTGGGCTTTAGCAGAGCCCCATTATGCGAGGACACAGGGAGCAGAGCACCCACCAGGGCAATGGTGACTTTACCTCCACCTTAAGCAAGAGCTTTGTACCACAATGTGAAGTAGAAATATAATCAGCAAATGACTCAAGGCATCTGTCCTGGGAGTTACTGACAACTGCCTGTGGGGTGCAGGGAGATATCTGTGCCGTGGACTCCCAGACCCCTCGCAAACCAGAGACCTTTGGTAAAACGCAGTGTGCAGGGGGACAGGGATACTGTTTGAGACGTTTCCCTAAAATGTTACCTTCTCCACAGCCATTTCCACACTGGCATTCAAAATCTTGCCTTGGCAGCTCGCACTGCCTTTCCCACAAGACTATCCAAGCACCCTGAAAATGCAGGGTATGGAAGGGGTAGAAGCTGGGAGTGGATGACAGGGGATGGACAGGGGTGACCTAGCGATGCAGCAGGAACACAGCTAACACCGAAAGGCCTGTCCTGAAGCAGCCTTCCTCGTGCAGGGCTTTAACGTTGTCTACACTACAACAAAACACCCACAGCTGGCTCAGGCTCACGGAAGTAGATGCTAGGAATCCGGAGAACATTCCTTGTCCAATTATAAAGATTTTAAAAAATCAACATACTTTAGGTCTAAAATGCTGAACATAAGAACGGCCGTACTGGGTCAGACCAATGGTCCATCCAGCCCAGTATCCTGTCTTCCATCAGTGGTCAATGCCAGGTGCCCCAGAGGGAATGAACAAAACAGGGCAATTATTGAGTGATCCATCCGTGGGAGCAGCTGCTTATCTGATCTGCAGGCTATTTGCATTTAAGAGTGAATGAGGGGTCGGGGACGTGGTCAGAATTTGCAAGGCAGGGAGCTGACACAGTGTCGGCTCCAAAAATCCCCTCTCTCTCTCTCTCTTTCCCCCGCCCCACTCTCCCTGTCACACTCCACCCCACCCCCCTCTTTTGAAAAGCATGTTGCAGCCACTTGAACGCTGGGATAGCTGCCCATAATGCACCACTCCCAACACCGCTGCAAATGCTGCAAATGTGGCCACACTGCAGTGCTGGTAGCCGTCAGTGTGGCCACACTCCAGCGCTTTCCCTACACCTGTACGAAGACAGCTGTAACTCCCAGCGCTGCACACCTGCAAGTGTAGCCAAGCCCAACAGTTCCTCAGATTTGTCACCTAAAAAGAATAGCTCAGGTGTGGGAATCTCCCTCACATCCTCTGCAGTGAAGACTGATGCAAAGAATTCATTTAGTTTCTCCACAATGGCCTTATCCCCCTTGAGTGCTCCCTTTAGCACCTCAGTCATCCAGTGGCCTCACTGATTGCTTGACTGGCTTCCTGCTTGTGATGTACTTGAACAACAATTAGAGATGTTGATGGGAAAAGGTATGAAAAGGAAACAAAGACTGAAACAGTCCAAACAAATCAGCTTACTGACAGAACTCAAGATCATGCTTGGTAAACACGAATAGTGTGGGACCAGAAATCTGTGAACCAAAATTGGTGTGTTGCAAACTAGGCCTAACTGGTGGACAAAATAATGAGAAATTTCTGTCCCACCATTCTTTTTGTGGGTCCTTAAAGAATCTCTGGGGAGAAAAATTGGCTACTAGAGCAAGCTATAAAACTATACCTGGGTTCAAAAAAGAATTAGGTAAGTTCATTGAGGACAGGTCGATCAATGGCTGTTAGCCAAGATGAGCAGGGTCACAACCACATACTCTGGGTATCCCTAGCTGGGAGCGGATGACAGGGGATGGATCACTCAGTAATTGCACTGTTCTGTTCATTCCCTCTGAAGCACCTGGCATTGGCCACGGTCAGAAAGCAGGATACTGGTCTGACCCAGTATGGCCATTCATATGTTCCTATGTTAGCTTCACCATCATGGCTGCTACCCCCACCATTTTGGGGGGCCTTCATTGTTCTGATCCTGAGAGATGTCCTGACCAGACCAGGACAGAGAGAGGGACCTAGATGACATCTGGGTGACCGTCAAACAAGATGCTTTTTCCTTCTAAAACCCTCTCCGCCTAAAGGGAAAGGGAACAAGGGATGTTGTTAAAATGAAAACCCTATTTAATACTTAACATTTCAAACACTTAACAGTTTCTCCTTCTTTCCTTTACCTTTAATAAAAGGTTAAAAAGGATGTTCAATGGTGTATTTACCATGGAACTAAGCAGGCTGAGCTCTCTGGATACCAAACCTTGTTTAACATTTGATGCTGGATGGCGACTGGGTTACTTAAACACCGTTAGCCCATATAGTGTATCGAAGTGAATACCCTAAGCCCATATCTGAGTTATCATGGGGATATCTGTGTGAGAGATGCTGGGAGATCTCCCAGGACTGTAGTTCTTTAGCTGGAGGACCCCAGGAGGTGTTGCTATCCCAGGGCAGCCTCAGAGGCTCACTTTGAAATGAGCAGTTAGTAAATCTTTGATCCCAAATATGACTGAAACTGCAACTGGCCCACAAAGTGCAAATGTGCTAAACGAACGTAATGAAGGATTTTATTCCTGCTCTCAGTGCAAATCTCAGCACTTGCTGACACAATTGAGTCACTAGGGCCCTCCACACTCCCACAGCAGGTTCGATTTCTGCACTGGGGCAGGCCTGCGGAGACCACACAATAGTGCTGGATGTGTATCGGCCATGCGCCCACAGAGCCACATACTGCTGCTAGGGAGCCTGTGGTCTCTAGGAAGTTCAGCTGGGACCCCAACTGTAGCTTGTGGGCAGATAATGGGTAGAACTCCTGAAGAATGAGTGGTCAGGAGAGGTTCCTCAGGCCCAGCTGTGCTCCTCTGGGTCTCAGCTTCTCCGGGCTGGGAGCTCTACAGGGCAGGGCAGTTGGGACTCTGCACACGGCTTGGCAGGATTTGGGGTCACAAGGAATGAAAATAAACAAACACTCCCAAAAGGCTTCCCCCACCAGTGGATTGTGGGGTCTCTTCCCCAACTGGCTGGGGCTGGGCCTGGGCCTGCCACACAGCTGGAGTTCAGGCTGTCCCTTGTACAGAGTCCAAGTCAAGCAAGTGCCAGCTGGAGGGGACGGACACTCCTTGGGGTGGGCTCAGCTGGGACTCTCCCCAATCTCTGGCAGAACTGCCCCTGCTCTCAGATCTGAAGCAGTCAGTCCAAGGGCTGCTGTTTCACCTTTCTATTTCTGGCACCATCTTCCTCCTGCTCTTCTCAAGCCTCCCACACCTGCTATGCTGAAACCTGAGCCTCTCCTTCCTAGGACAGCCTGACAAGCTAGAACAGATGCAGCCTAACACAGCCCCCACTCTCAGGCCTGGTCTACACTAGGACTTTAATTCGAATTTATCAGCGTTAATTCGAACTAACTGCTCAACCGTCCACACCAGGAAGCCATTTAATTCGAACTAGAGGGCTCTTTAGTTCGAATTTGGTACTCCACCCCAGCAGGTGGAGTAACGCTAAATTCGACATGGCTAGCTCGAATTAGGCTTGGTGTGGATGCTAATCGAACTTAGTAGCTCCGGGAGCTATCCCACACTGCACCACTCTGTTGACGCTCTGGACAGCAGTCCGAGCTTGGATTCTCTGGCCAGCCACACAGGAAATGACCCGCGAAAATTTGAATTCATTTTCCTGTCTGGGCGGTTTGAATCTGACGTTCTGGTTGCACATCAGGGCGAGCTCCGCAGCACCTGCAACGATGCAGAGCTCTCCAGCAGAGGAGTCCGGGCAATCCCAGAATAGAAAGAGGTCCCCAGCATGGACTGACAGGGAAGTCATGGATCTGATCGCTGTGTGGGGCGAGGAGTCTGTGCTCTCGGAGCTGCGCTCCAGCAAGCGAGCGAAGACCTTCGAGAAGGTCTCGAAAGCCATGAAAGAGAAAGGATACAGCCGGGATGCGATGCAGTGCCGCGTGAAAGTGAAGGACCTAAGACAAGGGTATCAAAAAGTCAGAGCGGCAAACGGACGCTCCGGAGCCCAGCCCCAGACATGCCGCTTCTACGAGGCACTGCATGCCATTCTAGGTGGGTCTGCCACAACTGCCCCACCAGTGACGGTGGACTCCGAGGACGGAATAGTGTACCGGGACAGTTCCTCCTCGATGTTCGCCGATGGGGAAGATGAGGAAGGGTCTTTTGAGGACGGCGCAGGCAACAGCGAACCCACTCCCGCTTTCCCTGACAGCCAGGATCTCTTCATCACCCTCACAGAGATCCCCTACCAACCGTCCCCGCCCATTAACCCGGACTCGGAATCAGGGGAAGGATCAGGCGGTAAGTGCTACAAACAGGGAAACATTTATTTTTTAAGAAACAGGTATATAAAAAATAGAAATACTATATAAAAAATTTTAAATATCAAACTATACAAAAAGTAGGTCAACACATATAGGAATCGAGCAATAATCCTCTGGGGACAGTTAAAAAAAGCTCTCAGAGAGCAGCTGGAAAAGCCTCAGCAGGAGATTCCTTGGGAGAGGTGCCTTATTGGGTGCTCCGTGGAAGCACACTCTTCCACGCCAGGCCATCCTAATGTAAAGGGGAAGCATCGCCTCGACAAGCTTGGCAGCATATGGTCCTGGTCTGTGCAGGGCTTCTCTTAGCATCCGCTCTCTCGGAGTCCGAGTGACACGCCTCAGGGTAATGTCGTTCTGGAAGTGCTGCATCTAATTAGGGGAATTAGTGTACTGTTACTATTGTGAATGGTAGACTTTTACTTTGCATAAGAATGACCCTCGCTTAACAGCCACGTGTTGGAGGCCACAGAGGAAAAGCATACAGTGATCTTTCCCGTGCACTGGCGGGAGGGTCTTCATAAGGCTCATCCTTTCTGCTTTGCACATTGTCTTTAGCAGGAGAGCACAGCTAACCACTAACTGATAAGCAGTATGTACTGTAAGGCTTACCAGGACTTTGTGCAAGAGGATGCAACTGTCTTTCCTCGCTTGCGCTATCCAGTGCAATGGCGCCGCCAATGAGAGCGTATTCCGAAATCTCGGACTAGTTCTGAGATCTCCTGAGACTTGGTTCCCTCTTTGGTCTTGTTAACTGAAACTGACTAGACTGTGTTTACTGTTGGCAAACATGTATGTGTTCAAGGAAATCACCTACTTTTTCGCATCACACAGCTTGGCTCCTTCCCGGACTGCCCCAGCATCCCCTCGCAGAGGCTGGCTCAGATTAGACGCCGAAGAAAAGACTAGGGACGACATGTTCCAGGAACTGATGGCCTGCTCCAGAGCGGAGGCGGCAGAGCAGAGACAGTGGAGGAGACCCTGTGTCAGCAGCATCGCACACACATGGAACGGGAGGATAGGTGGCGGCAGGAAGACCAGCAGGCGACTCAAACGCTGCTTGGTCTAATGAGGAGCAAACGGACACGCCCGGCGCCTTGTAGATGTTCTGCAAGACCGCAGGCAGGAGGAGAGAGCCCCCCTGCAGTGCATCTGCAACCGCCCTCCAACGCCAAGAAGTCCTGTCCCCCCCTCACCCAAAGTTACAAGAAGGAGGGGCGGTAGGGGCCGTGAGAACTGTCCCTGCACCGCAGCAGACCGATAATGTTCGAGACAACTCTCGCGCTGTAAATTTGTACAAGCTCTTTCCTTACAGCATCAACCAGTCCCAACTCCAAGTTTAAACCCCCCACTGTGTACTACATTATTAAAAGCGGTTTGGTGTTACTCACTGTTTCCGTCACGTTTCTCGTGTCAGAAGACTTTCTGTGGGTGTGTGTGTGGGGGGGGAATTGTAATTGCAGTGCATAGCCCACAGTGCCATGGTACAGACTTGGGTGCAGGGTCAACTGCAGGGCACACACAGACTGCAGTCACTAGGCACCAGGGACAGTCTGTGTGGTGTATGCTGCCCCGGGTTTTTCCTTGATGTGTATGCTTGTCCAGGGTCCTGGTGCCTGCCATCCCCGAATGTAAAGGCAGGCTTCCCTTCACATGCACTTCGACCGTAGCCACGATCCTCCCCGGTGCCCTGAGCCCCAAAAAGAGCCCTCATCCAGGGGCAGATACTCACCCTTCCCCCACACCCCTCACCCCTTCCAACGCCCAAACCCACAGCCGTCATGTTAACCCCTATCCAAAGACGGCACCCCTCGCCCCTTCCTGCAAACCCACCCATTCCTGCAACCCTCCCCCTACATGCACAACCACCGTAAACCGTCCCCCACCCCACAGACCTATGTAGGAGCAGGAGGCTGTCCGTCCTCTTTTGGACAAGCGGTCTGTACATCAGTGCACACCTTACCCAGCACAGAATGCTTCCATGTTTCAATCAAGAAACAGAAATGCAAAGTCAACGAAAGATTTATTATTAATTACTGAAACATGTCCTTAGTTTTAAAACGTCCTTTGGAAGTGGGGGAAACTTGGTTTGTGATCAGGCTCTCTTAAAATCAAGTGGACAGTCACAGGTTACCCTGCTCTGCGAGGAAACTCGCTTTCAAAGCCTCCCTGATGCACATCGCTTCCCGCTGGGATATTCTCTCGGCACGGGTGTCTGGCTGATCGTAAACAGCAGCCAGGCGATTTGCCTCAACCTCCCAAGCGGCCAAAAAGGTCTCGCCCTTGCTCTCACAAAGATTGTGGAGCACACAGCAAGCAGCAATAACTACGGGGATATTCTTTTCGCTGATGTCCAAGCGAGTCAGTAAGCTCCGCCATCTCCCCTTGAGACGTCCGAAAGCACACTCCACCACCATTCTGCACTTGCTCAGCCGGTAGTTGAAGAGTTCCTTCTCATTGTCCAAGGCGCCTGTATAGGGCTTCATGAGCCAGGGCATTAGCGGGTAGGCCGGGTCCCCGAGGATCACTGTAGGCATCTGCACATCCCCAACCGTTATTTTGTGGTCCGGGAAGAAAGTACCTGCCTGGGCGTCTAAACAGACCAGAGTTCCTGAACACACGCGCGTCATGAACCTTGCCCGCCCACCCGACGTTGATGTTGGTAAACGTCCCTATGGTCCACCACAGCTTGCAGCACCATTGAAAAGTAGCCCTTTCGGTTAATGTACTCGCTGGCCTGGTGGGCTGGTGCCAGGATAGGGATGTGAGTCCCATCTATAGCCCCACCGCAGTTTGGGAATCCCATCGCGGCGAAGCCATCTATGATGACCTGGACATTTCCGAGAGTCACTACCTTTGAGAGCAGTTGCTCAACGATTGCGTGGGCTACTTGAATGACAGCAATCCCCACGGTAGATTTGCCCACGCCAAAGTGGTTCGCTACTGACCGGTAGCTGTCTGGCGTGGCAAGTTTCCAGAGGGCTATGGCCACTCGCTTCTGCACACTCAGGGCAGCTCGCATCCTTGTGTCCTGGCGCTTCAGGGCAGGGGACAGCAAGTCACACAGTTCAAGGAAAGTGCCCTTACGCATCCTGAAGTTTCGCAGCCACTCTGTGTCATCCCAGACCTGCAGCACTATGCGGTCCCACCAGTCTGTGCTTGTTTCCCGGGCCCAGAATCGCCGTTCCACACCATGAACGTGACCCATTGCCACCATGATCTCCACTGCCCGGCGTACCCTGGTTTCTGAGAGGTCTGTGCCACTCTCCTCACCGCGCTGCCGGAGCCTCCTCGCCCGGTTTCTCAGCAGCTGACTGTGGAAGAGGTGGACGATAAGGTGCGAGGAGTTGACAACGGCCATAAGTGCAGCGATGATCGCAGCGGGCTCCATGCTCGCAGTGCTGTGGCGTCCGCACTGTAACCGACCAGACAAGGGCGCGAACAGATTTCCCGCCGGCGCTTTCAAGGAAGAGAGGGAGGGCGTGATTGACGGTTCAATGACGACACTAACCCAAAACCACCCTCGACACATTTTTTCCCCCAGCAGGCATTGCGAGCTCTACCCAGCATTCCAATGGGCAGCGGGGACTGCGGGAACTGTGGGATAGCTTCCCACAGTGCACCGCTTCCAAAGTCGATGCTGGCCCCGTGAATGTGGACTCAGAAGTTCGAATTTGTGTATTTAGTATGGATACACAAATTCGACTTATTAAGGTCGAATCCACAAATTCGACTTAAGTAGATTCGAAATAGTCCTGTAGTGTAGACAAGGCCTCACTCTCCCTTGGGGGCAGAGGAATAGCCCAGCAGGGCTTGGGTTGGAGAGCTGTGCACAATCACAGATAACTCCGGCCGCTTGTTTCACCCCAGGAGTGCCTCACTCTTTCCCACAGGATAACTGTGCTGGCAAGAAGCTGACTTTGATTTTGAAGACACTGGTGTCTATCTTCTCTCTCACGTGCCCATCACCAGGTCTGAGCTTGAACATGGGCAGTGACTTCACGAAGGCAGCGAGGGAACAAGGATGGAGACAGAAATTCCACTACCCTTCCCCATTCTCTGGAGACTGGGTGTAACATGTCTTCCCCAAGCTGGGTGACAGCTTGCCTGACCCTCCAAGTGGCAACAGGAACTTTTTGATTCCCGTGAACAGCCACATGTGCATGACTCTGCGGCCCCCTCGTTCCCAGTAACTAAGGAACGTTTGCCTTCAGAATCAGTGGCCCTTGAAAGGATAAAGTGGTTTCTACTTTGCTTTGCCAATCAATCTGCACCTCTGTTGTTGTGATTCAGGGCGCTGGAGTGGCTGCACTGCTCACTCGTGCTGAACACAGCAGAGGCAGGTACTGTTTGCTGACTGGAGCATTGTGCTGGAAAAGGAGAAATCACCGTGGTCTTTTGGGGTATGTCTTCACAGCCCACAGCAGCGAGCCTCCCAGCCCAGGCCTACAGACTCGGGCTTGCGCTGCCGCGCTACTAATGCCCGTGTAGACGCTGCAGCTCTGGCTCTGAACCCACCCCCTCCCTAGGCTTCAGAGCTGAGCTGCAGCCCAAGCTGCAACATCTACACTGCTATTTACAGCAGGGTAGCGCAAGCCCGAGTCTGTCAGCCCAGCTCAGAGACTAGCTGCCATTTGCTGTGTAGACACACCTCAGGGGTTAGCAAAGCCCAAGGCACCTGCTCTGAGATGGCGAACGCACCCCGCCTGGCACAGCTGGGGACCCTGCTTTGGAGGCAGGGCTCAGGTAGCACTGGGAAGGACAGGGGGAGAAAACACAAGGGGCCAGAGTGCGTGACCAAACAGTGTGCCTTCCCCACAAGGCCTCTGGGAAACACAGCAGCATCCCCGCCTGAACGACCAGCTGCCAATTCCTGCCAGCCACTCCGCCCCAGAACGTCATCCGGGTAGCAAAGGGCCATCTCCAGAACAGGCCGCTGGCCCTGGCGGGAGAAGGATGCAGCACAAGGGGCCAACGAAGGGAGAGACTCTTCTCAGCACAGGCATTGGGAGAGCAGGTGATAACTGCTAGGTCTTGAAGTATAAACAGAACCAGAGCATGTTTCAACTGTGTTCCAACCTTAGCTTTTAACCCAGTTAGGACGTGGGCCAGCCCCACGTGTGCTGAATGGCCAGGCTGGATACCTACTACCCGGCACGGCAGATGTTATAACATAGAACATATAAAGAATTGTTTCCTGGTGGAAAAACAGACAGAGCATGAAACAGACGAAGGACAGAGCAATTCTCCTCGCTGCAGGAACTGTGGGGTGAGGTTCTCTGGCTTGGCTTATGAGGTCAGACTAGGGGACCCCAATAGTCCCTTCTAGCCCATCTATGAAGAGAGATGAGCAGACAAGAAAGGGAAGAAAACCGTCTAGTGCAGGGGGCAGGAGAGAGAGCCAACCCACCATCTGCACTGTTTCTAAAGATAAATGCCTCATTGTCTTGGGTGCAAATACTTATGAAGATGCCATGTTACAACCAATATTGTATCTGATTTCTCTTGATAGGGCCCTAGGACCATGTCCTGCCTTGGGAGGAGGGAGAACACGTTTGTGTCTTTGTCTGCGGGGAAACACGCAGGCAACGGAAATCAGGCAGGTGTCTTACTATTACTACACTTACTACACTCTTACTATTGTAATAGATACCCAGGCAGGCTCCCCTAGTGCAGAATGCCAGGGCAATGCCAGCTGGACACTTGCTGCTTCTGGCAGCAGTACTGGGTTTGGAAATACTTGACTAGCTAACGAAAGGTAGGAAGTTACTCCTGGAATGTCTGACGTTTGCAGGGGAATTACTCCCAGCCACTGGAACCACGGCCTGCCTATTCCTGCCTGGCAAACTCCAGTCCTGGGCACGCACTGAAAGGTCTGGAAGGTACGTGCCCACATGCAGTGGAGCCCTGGGCGACTCCCCCTGCAGGACACTGGCCTTCACAGGCGAGTTCGCTTTGTAGAACAATTTTGAAAGACAGACCGGTTGTATCAACTGTACTGCTCCCTCCCGGTTCTCATCCTGTGCTCCTCACCATAGAGTCTGAGCACTTCACTGCTCCAGCACTGACCCACCACCCAGGCCTTCTGTAGCCTCCCCGTCCCTCTCAGCTGCCTGCCCTAGGCTGGAAGAGCCCCATAAGCTGCTGCCACAGGGTACGACCAGGATGGACTGGGCAGAAGAAGCACTTCATTGCTGTCCCT
The DNA here is from genome assembly GCF_016161935.1 of Mauremys reevesii. Taxonomy (NCBI): domain Eukaryota; kingdom Metazoa; phylum Chordata; order Testudines; family Geoemydidae; genus Mauremys; species Mauremys reevesii. The sequence goes on along the minus strand of NC_052635.1, from coordinate 18,616,187 downwards.
CTCCCAGAACCAGGCTGCCTGATACAGAGAGAGGTCATGATGCCAGCTTACGGTTCTTTCACGGCTCAGTGTGGGAGAGCCTGCTCCCTGGACTTCGTGCTGTGCCTCTTTTTGCCTTTACAAAGGGCTGAGATGTGCTGTGCTCTGCAGAGATTGCCAAGGGAATCCAGCCAGTTAAATGGCTGAGCTGTGTGAGTGACCCATCAGCAGAGCCACAGGCCAACAGGAGAGATGTGGCCAGTTCTGGAGTAATCTACAGCACAGGAGAGCAGGTCCCTTTTTGAGGGGGATTTGGACCCCCAAGTTCTGCTCATTCTGATACATTGCTGCAGTCGGGAGGCGAGGGGTGGCCAGGCGGCTACGCTGCTCCCTGCATGTCGGGAGGAGCTGGAATTGGGGGTGCAGCCTGGACTGGGAGACTCGGGTGCACGCCGCTGGTAACTTCCAGTCTGAGTGGCTCAAAGGCCAGCAGTCGCTCAGGAGGGTAGTGTCGGAGTACTCCGGAAACTCTCTCCATCAGGAGGACATGCAGAGGGAAGCAGTGGAAGATCCCTGAACCCAGCCCTGGCTCCCCCCCAATCAGAGTTTCAGGTCTTTCCCCGTCTTGTCCCAGAGGATTCATGGGAGCCCATGGCAGCACAAGAGCCATCTCCTAAGCTGTGCCAATGTAATGAAACAGATGGAGAAAGTGCAGCCCCGCAGAAGGAGCCAGACACTCCAGAGTAGCAGCAAATGGGAAAAGTAGAGAGGTCTAGCTGGCCCCTTGCCTCCAACTGGCCCTCTGAAAATGGAAGGCAAGCTAGGGGCCATGCCCAGTCCTCTAGCCCCAGAGGCTGCTGTGAGTGGGGGAGGAATGTGACGGGCGAGCTCACCAGGCAGAGCACAGCACATACCACAGTGTTGGGGAGACAGAGATGTGCAAAAGTGCGATCTCAGAGTCTCCAGCTTTAGGGCCCATTGATTTCAACCCACAATCTAGTCAGGGCACATTAGGAGTTTTCCCCCAGGAAATATGGTTTTAGGCAACACCACGAACGAGTCTAGCATACAGCAGGCTGTTCACTAGGACCCCTGGCAGCAACACTGCCAGACTCCGCCGGACATGCACTGGCTCAGAGAAAACTCACTTGCCAGGGGGATTTGTGCCATGATTTTGCAGGGAAAAAAAGAGTCTGTAGCACCTTGGACCCATCTCTCCTTCTTCCCTGCAACTCCTGCCGCGCAGCACTACCCCAACATGCTAGATGCCAGTCACACAGGCAGGAGGACATTGCCTGCCCCAAAGAGCCAGCCATGAACGAAGACTGGCTCACAACAAGGGTGACTGTGTTCAGCTATTGCAAATGGTAACGACACTGGGCTGGGAGCCAGGAGACCTGGGTTCTGTTCCCAGCTCTGCCTCAGACTTCCTGGGGGACTTTGATCAAGTCACTTGCCCCTCTGGGCTGCAGCTTCACAAGCTGTGAATCCCCTTGGGAATTTACACTGCCCATATCTCCACACTACCTAAGCACTGTGCACAACAGCAACACGAGCCCAGGAGAAGGCCTCCTGGGGAGTCTCCTGACCTCCCTACCAGGGCTTCAGTCCTTCACGGCGCAGCGTGCGTGGAGCGCCCCATGCACAAGGCAGGAGAGACGTGCCCGTGTCAACAGCAGGGCTGGGGGAGTGGGAAAGCAGGGACAACCACTGGCAAAATCCCAACAAGAAACACACTCGCTTGTTGTCAGATCAGTTCCTCGGAGTAAAAACAAAGCCTCTAGCCAAACACACTAGCATCCAGTTATTGTTCCTTGGCTGACGTGTGCAAGTGACCGTGAGCTCTGCCCCAGCTCCTTGGCAGTGACACCCCTCACGGCAGCCCCGCTAGGCTGGCAGAGAGAAAGGGCTGGGGCAGGGTGACAGGAAAGGAACCTGCCAGCCCAAGACCCCGGTGCAGTCCAAGAGGCTCTGCCCCCAAAGGTGTAGTCTCCCGCCTGGTACCCTCTACATAAGGAGCTGGTAGCCTGCATCTGTGGCTCGGTAGCTCGGCCTTTCCTGGCAGCCGTCCAGCAAGGGGGAGCGAATGATTCATCCTGAGTTCACCCTTAGATCTAATTCTGGCATTTCACCCCGATTGCAGCGCACTGAACGCAGCCTGCTGTCTAGCCGGCTCTTCCCAGCAGGGAGCCCAACCCCCAGCGCAGCCAGCCCAGCTTCCCAGGCTGTGTCCTCAGTCCCCGAGTCCACACCCAGCAGCCAGTGCCTGCAGGGCAGAGAGCTGCACAGCAGTTACACAGGAGAAAGTTGTAGGCAGTACAAAGCCTTCCCTACCTTCCAGGGTCTGGCCTCTTCTCTGCACTGCTCTGCCCCGTGCTCTTCTCCACCTCCTGCAGCAGGGCCGTTTGGACCGGGCTGTTTCTCCCATCACTGCTTGCACTGTCTGTGTGCTGAGGCCCCCTGCAGCCAGACTGGGACCTGCGTTTCATGGCCTGGAGCTGTGCCAGCGGCACAATGTCACAGCCCTGTGGCCGGTGCCATATGGTTTGCTGGGTGATGGCGTTGTAGTAATAGAAGCGGTTGTTGTTCTGGTCAAACAGCTCCCACCACTGCTTCTGGTCCGACTGGCGAACTCTCAGGTTGGGAGGTGGCTCCCAGCCACACTCACCGGTGGCCAGGTTGACATACATTCGCTCCCGAGAGCGGGGCTCGATGATCTCCACCCAATCCGAGCTGCAACAGCAAAGAAAGGCACAGTCAGTCTGGGCTGGGGGCACAAGGCAACAGCAATACCCCACGGGCATGCAGCCAGCTGCCTGTCAGTCCCTGGGCCAGGACTCGGGGTAGGAACAAGCAACCAGGCTCTGGATCAGTGTTACAGTGACCTGTGTGAAGGGGGAGCTATATTGGGCTGACACCTTTTTGGTGGAAGGAGGCCTACACAGCGTTTCACATCCTGCTTATTGTTTGGAGCCACAGGACAATAAAGTCCAGGCTCCGTGTTCAGCTGGAGGAGCATGGGAGGTGTCAGGTTGTTACAGTCGCTCCAGGACCACAGGCAAAGGGAGGCAGCTGTTCAATCCTTAACAAAGACACCTCTTTCCAAGACAGCATTAGTCACTGACACAGGTTCAACATGACCCCAGGTTTTAAACAGTGTGACCAAAACCCCCTTTCCCACTTAGCTCCGCATTCCCTTGATTAGCCATTTGTTTCATACGCACTAGTTCTCCGGTCACTATGAAGCCCTCTGTCCTCAAGAGGGTCTGATTTCTAGTGTAACAGCACAAGAAGAAAAACCTCTTTGTTTTCAGCCTGGTCTTCCAGGCGCTATCAGAAAACAGCAGAGAAGGGCACATGCCCTTTCAACAAAGGGTCTAATAGCTCAGGCTGCCTTTCTGCTGAGCTGATGAGGAGTTGCAACAAGCCAGAATGGCAATGGCAGGGCAGAGGACCCAGAGGCTGGGGGCATTCACGTCTGAGTGCCAGGAAATACCAATCCGTGGCTCTCACATGCATAAACAAAGGTTCCAGGTGTGACCCAAGTGTTGCTGCTTTGTCAGGGAACCTGCAGCCACCACATATTGCACAGCTGCAGGAACTAGGGCCTCAGGACCGGTCTTGCACACAAGACTGGCACCTGCCTAAAGGTGTGAATTACAAGCTATGTTGTTCGGGCCAGATCTGGTGAAACAGAATGCTGCTACTTCAGATTCAAAGTGCCCTATTTTGATTTAACTGAAGTGGGATTTTTACCATTGAAGTTAATGGGAGAACTAGGTGTTCTGCACTTGGCCATTCATTTAAGTGCCTAACTTTAAGAACATAAGAACATAAGAAAGGCCGTACCGGGTCAGACCAAAGGTCCATCTAGCCCAGTATCTGTCTACCGACAGTGGCCAATGCCAGGTGCCCCTGAGGGAGTGAACCTAACAGGCAATGATCAAATGATCTCTCTCCTGCCATCCATCTCCATCCTCTGACGAACAGAGGCTAGGGACACCATTCTTACCCATCCTGGCTAATAGCCATTTATGGACTTAGCCACCATGAATTTATCCAGTCCCCTTTTAAACATTGTTATAGTCCTAGCCTTCACAACCTCCTCAGGTAAGGAGTTCCACAAGTTGACTGTGCGCTGCGTGAAGAAGAACTTCCTTTTATTTGTTTTAAACCTGCTGCCTATTAATTTCATTTGGTGACCCCTAGTTCTTGTATTATGTGAATAAGTAAATAACTTTTCCTTATCCACTTTCTCAACATCACTCATGATTTTATATACCTCTATCATGTCCCCCCTTAGTCTTCTCTTTTCCAAACTGAAGAGTCCTAGCCTCTTTAATCTTTCCTCATATGGGACCTTCTCTAAACCCCTAATCATTTTAGTTGCTCTTTTCTGAACCTTTTCTAGTGCTAGAATATCTTTGAGGTGAGGAGACCACATCTGTACACAGTATTCGAGATGTGGGCGTACCATGGATTTATATAAGGGCAATAATATATTCTCAGTCTTATTCTCTATCCCCTTTTTAATGATTCCTAACATCCTGTTTGCTTTTTTGACCGCCTCTGCACACTGCGTGGACATCTTCAGAGAACTATCCACGATAACTCCAAGATCTTTTTCCTGACTCGTTGTAGCTAAATTAGCCCCCATCATGTTGTATGTATAGTTGGGGTTATTTTTTCCAATGTGCATTACTTTACATTTATCCACATTAAATTTCATTTGCCATTTTGTTGCCCAATCACTTAGTTTTGTGAGATCTTTTTGAAGTTCTTCACAATCTGCTTTGGTCTTAACTATCTTGAGTAGTTTAGTATCATCTGCAAACTTTGCCACCTCACTGTTTACCCCTTTCTCCAGATCATTTATGAATAAACTTTAGGGTCCTGTTTCTGAAAGTCTTGGCCTTCGTCCCCATGCAGTTTGACCAAAGGGTCTTCAGTCTGCCCGTCCTGGAGGCCGCTCAGAAACTGTATTGAATTAAAAGCTCAGACACGGCACTTGGTTCACTTTCATCTGAACAAAGGGCTGCAAGAACTCCTCTCCCCTGCACAGGTGAGTCAGGAAGGAGAGGGCTGGATCTGGGCAGGCCAGCCCATAAGATGACGCTGGAGAAAGGTGACTTCAGGTCAGTTCTTTCATGGGAAGGAGCTGGCAGGACTTTCCCGGAGAAGGTGCAGAACCAGAACCAGTGGTGGTGTGCTGGTAACAAGCATGGCTGACAGTGTGCTCAGAGTACAGCACAGCAGCAGGTGCCCAAGGCCAGACCGCAGGGATCTCATTTACAAGGGTCTCTCTGAAGGTTTGGCCTGCTGGGGAAGCCAAGGAGCTGGAGGAGTTTCCCTGCAGGGAGGAGAAGACACAAGCCCTACGGAAGTGAGATACTGTGCACCACTAGAATGCACAGGGCAAGCAGGACAAGTCAAAAGCTCAGCTGATCACAGAGAGCAGGACTAACAACCCGTCCGCGATGAGCTCTCTGCCTGGGCCCTGAGCCGGTACAAAAGTAAGTAGCCCGGCCAAACGCCCAACAAATGAGCATATTGGGAAAGACATACAACACCCAGCACTAGGCCCAGTATTAGGCCTGGGTAATGGGCAGGGGCCAGGAATGCTGTAGCAATGCTGGACTACATCTGCAGATTGTTCCCTAACATCTGCATTCGTCTGCAGGGGCTTAGCCTCACTTGATGGCTCTTCCCGGGAGGATGTTTAAGAGCCCAGCTCTTTGATATTAAGGTCAGTGTAAGGCATTAGGCTGGTCAGTCAGGTGATATTTGTTAGCCACTGGGGGTAACCGGGCCAAACGATTCAGAAAACCCACCATCTCCTTCACAGGTCCCACGCTTGGGCACTGGCAGTCGTTTTACCTCTCTTTCCAGTTAACACCTCCCCCCAGCATTCAAGGCAATTCTCACTTTTGTTAACCCAGGTAAGGATAGCACTGGTGGGCCTGGGAGTGACAGCCTCTTGGTTTGGAGATGAAGACCAAGCACAAAAATCCCCTGGTGCCTGTACCGCGGTCATGGAGCGGCACAATTACACACTGACAAGGGCCCATTCACAGAGCGCAAACCAAATCAACCCCCACACAGCTCACCACCGAGTTGCAGATTAACCCTTTCATGTATGTTCTAAGTTGTAAAATGCCCCTATTGCAGCTGGCCCTGGGCACCGTAACGTGTTAAAACACTGCCAAAAGCCAAGCCAGAGCTGACAGGAGTGCACTTTGTATATAAACTCCCGTCCTCGTGCCTTTGGGCCAGAGAAGAGAGAAGGGTAATTAACTAGGGCCAGTCCGACCCACAGGAACAGCACTTTCTAGCAGAGGGCCCTCCACAGAGAATATTCTGATCTCAGATCCCAACAGTTTACATCTAGAGGGCAAGAGCCAGCTTCACTGCTGAGGCAGAGCATGAGCAGGATGCAGCCCCTTGGACAGTCAGGATCCACACACACTAACAGCAGCTCCTTGAATGGCACCTGGAAGGGACCAAGAAGCCACTCATGCACCAGGCTCTTTATGACCACTCCCGATCAGCTGTTGGAGCTTCTGGCTGGTCTTCACATGTAGCCCCATGGAGAGCATATTGCAACCTCCAGCCTGGGTCATGACCAGGCCCTATGGAACTGCAGCAAGGCCCATGCCAGAGAGAAATGGTCACAATCACCACACCAAGACCAAAGCCACTTAGAGAGTCAGAAATTATCATAGAAACAAAAAGAAGGGGCCCATATTGCTAACCACTTCGAGGGCAGCTGGCCCATCCCCACCAAACTCCAGCATGTCCCCAATCACCCAGGATTACATCCACCTACCAAGACAGCCCAGGCAGCTTGTTTTCATTCATGTCACTGTCCCAGGAGAGAGACAAAGCTGTGTGATATCAAAGCCCTCGGGGCACCACACTCCACCCACCCCCCACACCCCACTCTGCTGGCCTCCCGTACAGATCAGTTCGGAAAGGGGGAGACAGGGGTCCAGCAGGAAGCAAGTAGCCTTCCACTCACCTGCAAGGCCACTTCTCCATCCAGAGGCGGGGGTGTTCGCATCATTTATAAACACCGAAGTAGAATTAAGGATACTCCAGACAGGCGTCCAAGGCTGACCCACTAGCTCCAGTATTCACCCCAAACTTAGGGTGCACGTGCCTCTCCCCACCGCAGGGAGAAGCATAATGCTCAACCTACGTGACCACCATACACATTGCCAGGGTAAGTCACCACCTGAGCGCCTCTCCACAGACAAAGCTAAGTACTCCCGGTAAGCTGCTTTGGCTGCGTTTGCTCTCAAATGGCCCTCAGCAAAACCTGCAATTGGCTCTCAGCCAGCTGTCAGGACTCACGCCGAGCCTTGATCTCCCGCAAGGTGCAGGCTGCAGAAGGGAGTCTCAGGTTATTTTAATCCTAGTTATTGACTAATTCAAATTTGTACATTAATACCGAGAGGAGGGGACACTACTGGGGTGTGTTTCACTAGAGCACTCTGTCCTTTCTCCACACCCGCAGAGAGGATCTCTGTCCTTTCAGCCTGCATGTGATCTCTACAGTAGCAATGTGAACAGACTGGGGGGCGGTGTGGGCATCAGGAATGCCAGCCAGGAGGCCACTGCAGGACTCAAACAGGGAACGGGAAGGGCCTAGCAAGATATAGCTGTGTGGACAGAAAGAAAAGGCTAGATCTCAGAGACGTTATGGAAACAGCGGCCAAGTGTGGACACAGCCCAGACATGAGGGCGAGAGAGAGGAAGGAGCCAAGATATGGGCATGAGTGACAGGGTGGTGTTGTCAGCAGTGAGAACAGGTATTTGCATGGCACTTTTGTAGTTGGCATTGCAAAGTATTTATGTGCCAGATATGCCAAACATTCATATGTCCCTTCATGCTTCGGCCACCATTCCAGAAGACATGCTTCCATGCTGATAACGCTCGTTAAAAAAAAAATGTTAATAAAATTTGTGACAGAACTCTTTGGGGGAGAATTTTATGTCTCCTGCTCCTTTGTATTCTGTGTTGTAATTGAAATTAATATATTTGAAAATGTAGAAAACATCTAAAATATTTAAATAAACGGTATTCTATTATTAACAGTGTGATTAATCATGCAATTAATCATGATTAATTTTTTTAATCGAGCGATTAATTGCAATTAATCTTTTTTATTGCTTGACAGCCCTACTTATTAGTGAGATAAAGTGGGGGAGGCAATATTCTCTATTGAACCAGCTTCTGGTGGTGAGAGAGCCGAGCTTTCAGGCTTACACAGAGTTCTTCCTCAGCTCAGGTAATATTGCGTCTGCCTCACGCAGCAGCTTGGTTTGAAGAGGGGCACAAACACCAGGAAACACTTCCCAGCACAGCGAAATCCACTGCACTGGGGCAACAGCCCTCCAGGTCTGCAGCGGGAGCTCCACCTCCAGGGACATTTCAAACTAGAGGGGGCAGCACACTAGCAGGAAGCTCCCTGGGTGTAACAGGGGTTCTTAAACTGGGGATCAGGACTCCTCAGAGGGTCGTGATGTTATTACATGGGGGGCCGCGAGCTGTCAGCTTCCACCCCAAACCCCGATTTGCATCCAGCATTTATAATGGTGTTAAATATATAAAAACATTTTTTTAATTAATAAGGGGGGGGGAGGTTTGCACTCAGAGGCTTGCTGTGTGAAAGGCGTCACCAGTACAAAAGTTTGAGAACCACTGGTCTAAAACATCTTTCTTGCTCTAATGTGCAGAGCTCTCAGTTCCACACTGGTGTACACAGGCTCCCCAGAGCCCTGCTCACCATGCGTCAATAAACAGCAATCAACATTATCTTACCCATTTCAACTCTACCCAAGGGCTTTCATTTCATTATTCTGAAGGCTGTTCCTCCCCACCAGACTCTTACAGACTGGAGGGAATTCAGATATTCCTCATTTCCACTCTTCTTCTCCCCCCGCACCCCATTTCTTTGGGGAGGGAGTGGGATGGGGGGATATCTGTCAACTACTGGGGTCCCACAGGGATCATTCACAGCCAAACACTATTCCATAGCTATCAATGATCTGAAAGAAACCAAAAATCATCGCTGAGCAGCTGATGGGCTGATAAACCGTGACAAGGACTGAGCAAAGTGGATCAGCTGGAGAACTGGGCTCATGCAGACGTGTTTTAGTGCAGCCAAATGCAAGCTCACACATCCCGGCAGGAGGAATGCAGGCCATGCTCGCAGGCTGGGGGGACTGTATCCTGGAAAACAGTGACTCCGAAAGGGGCTCCGCAGTCCTGGTGGAAACCAACTGAACAAAAGCTCCCAGCACATTGGGGCTGAGGGTAACATGAGCCCTGGCTCTCTAACCAGGGGAGGGCAGAACAGGAGGAGTAGAGAGGTGCACTGATTCTCTGCATAGTGCTGGTGAAGCCATTGCTGCTCCAGCATCTCCAGTTCTAGCGCGCACACTACAATACTGAAAAGTGGAGGATGAGTCAGAGGAGCTGGGCTGAACTGGGGAGAGTCCAGGGCTCTGGATCTCCTGAGGATGGAGTTTGCTGAGTGTTCCTGCTTTCTGTGCTAACAAGCTCTGTTCTAAGTTGTCTTCCTGATAACTAATAAACTTTCTGTGTTACTTGCTGGCTGAGAGTCACTGCTGATTGTGGAGTTAGAGGCAGGGCCCTTTGAGGCGTGTGAGGCTTCCCCAGGTGTCCCATCCAGCGGGACTGGCTGCGGGGAGCCCATGGATGGACAGGGGGCTGAAGGCTCGAGGTCAGACCCAGGAGGCGCTGAAGCCAAGGAGGTTTCTTGACCAGGTGAGTGCGCGCCCTGAGGGGAGAGATGCTGGAGTAGAGTCCTGCCTGACTTCATTCAGAGCCGTGTGAGAGCGCCAAGCCTGTGACTCCGTGACAACAACCTGTGGGGCTCCAGGAAACCCCTTGACCTCAGCCAGAGAAGGCAAACTAGGGAACGTGAAGCAGGTGTCTTCCCAGAGGTGATGGGCAGGGTACTCAGCAGGCTGGATTCCAGCCTTCGCCCCCGCCCTACAGGAACTGGAGAGGAAGGAGAAGTCTCCCTTCCCTCCCCAGAGCTCCAGGCTGCCAACTGGCAGAAGAGCTGAGGCAGTCTCCACCTGGAGGTTTAACAGTGTCATCCCTACAGCCCCACCCTGTCTCTCCTTTCAAGCATGTTGTGCCCCTCCCGCAACGTACATACACAGCACAGCATCTGCTTCCAGCGGTCCAACCTGCCTTCAGGCCAGAAGAGCCACCCACTCCAGAGAGAGTGACCTGTGCAAACTGCACAGGACTCCAGCTAGCAACAGAAATCCTGCTTGAGAGACCTCCACATGCCCGCTGAGCAATAAAGCCCAGACTCCTGGACTTCTCTAGGCTGCACAAACCCACTAGTCCAACCCTTTCACGGCAGCAGGGCTAATCCCTATAGGAGTGTTCACCCGCCTCATGGAGCTGACATGTGGGGCTGGAAAGCTCTCTCTAAGCTCTCCCCTAGTGACCGCACAGCCGGCTGGCTTGGCTCACTTCTGAAGTGAGGACAGCAATGCAAAAGTCAACTCCTCCTGTGGCAAGACTTTCACTGTCTGGCTCCTCTCCGCCAAGCCCAGGAAAGCTGTCATTTAAATTTAAAAATAAAAGCATGGGTATACATCTCCACAGCTAATACGCACACAGGCATCCCAGCAGCAAAAATGACAGAGAAACCAAGGTAAATATAACTCCAGCCGGCACCCAAAAGGTTCCACTGCCTCTGAAAATAGGCACTGTGCAAACAAAGCAGCATCTGTTCAGCATGAGACGTGGACTGGTCTGTGAAAATACAGAACAAATGGCTCACTGCCACCGTCCAGGTCTGATCCTTTCACATCAACACACAGCTCCGCTGGAAGCCTGCAAACAGCCAGCCATGAGTAGGGCAGGGAAGCCCCCCTCCAAAAGCCAGCTCCCAGGGTGGTGGAGCATGCCCTGCGGCTGGGTAACTCTGTGACACAGGAGGCATGGAACAGAAGACTCCAGTGGGCTCTGCCCACTTTCGGAGGTAGGCAGCGCCCACAGCACTCACTGAAGTCAATATGAACTGTGGGTTCCGAACCTCAGCCACCCACCTTTGGAACCATTGCCTGTGACATTTTAGAAAAAGCAATGTTGTAAAGAACCCACTGGCCTCAACTCATGCCAGCGCTAACCCTCTGCCCCCGTTGGGAAGAGCACAGGCTCCCAAGGCTCCATTCTGGAAAGACAGGGCTCCAGAAAGGAGAATTTGGCTGTTTCCCTCCCGGGTGCAGAAATAATTCTCACTCCCAGTCTCCTTGACATCACAGATTTTACATCTGGCCCCCCTATCAATTAGGGAGCTTTCCACCTACTGCAGATCTTGTCAGCATGCTTCCAACTACCCAACTGGAGCCTGATTTTACACTGGGTCTCAAGGCTGCTGCAGCAGCTGCTGGGAGCAGAGCTTTGGCCCCTTTGCAGAGAGGACAGCCAACCCCCTGAGGAAGGCTGGCCAGAACGGAGGGTGCATTGCAGGGGCTCACTATGGCTAGACGCCAAAACTAAACAGCTTCCTGTGAAACCCAGGCTGCATCTCTGGTGCAGAGGCCGCACAAGGAAAGGAAACAGGAACCTCAAAACAGCCATGACTTCTTGGGAGAAACTCAGCGAGGGGGCAGAAGGAAATCCCCTTAGATGCAGTGCTGGCTCCAGGCCATGGGTGCACCACAAGGGTGAAAGATAAGTGGATTGCATAACCAAAGCAGCCCAGCCAGAGCTAGAGGTATAGCACTACAGACCTGTGCCCCAGCTCCTGGAGTCACATGATTACAGCTGAAGCTGAGCTTTCAGTTAAAAGAAAAAGTAATTTTCTAGCCCTCATGGTTGTAAAGAGAAACTTGAAAATGTGACCCGAGCATGACTACCATCCCTGTGACATCTGCCTGAGTGTGCCGAGAGCCTGAGACAACAACTCCAAGAGAGAGGAACAGTCCCATGCTTCTCGATAGAGTGTTAATATCAAGCCCCTGTGCCACCACCACCCCAGTATGTGCAGAAAGAGAACAGTGCAGGGGCCCACTCACCAAGCAGATAGAGCCTGGCTGTTGAGGTAAGTAGTGGAACACCCCCTGCCTCTGTGGGGTGGGAAAAGGGTCCCCTCCTGCCACCCTTGTAGTTGCTCTAGAGTGATAGGGAGCCCCTGCAGCTGACTCCAAGGGAAAGGGTGACCCTGCTGTTCTGAGGAGGGGGGCTGCTGCTGCTCCTCTCAAGGAGAGAGAGGGTCTACTGTTAATGAGGAGTCCAGTGGCACCTTAAAGACTAACAGATTTATTTGGGCATAAGCTTTTGTGGGTAAAAACCCACTTCTTCAGATGCATGGAGTGAATCTGAAGAAGTGGGTTTTTACTCACGAAAGCTTATGCCCAAATAAATCTGGTAGTCTTTAAGATGCCACCGGACTCCTCATTGCTTTTGTGAATACAGACTAACACAGCTACCCCTCTGATACTTGGTCTATTGCTGCCACCTCTGTGCCCCCAGAGTAGTAACAGGGCTCAGCTGTGGGGCTCCACCCAGATACCTTAACCCCACCCTTAGATGCCTGTCCCAGGCCCTTACAACTGGATGGGAACATTCAGACCCTCACACAGGCTGCAGCCACTTGCCTCATGTTTTATTAAGGGCCAAAGGCCATGGACAACAGCCCGTTGGGAAAGGCTGTTCTGGATGTGGCCTGGGCAGCCCAAAAGTCTTAGGGGGCAGGACGACCAAGCTTCCTCATTCTTGCTGGGGGACCCACCCCCTACCCAGGGCCTGGAGCAGCAGGACAGGTTCTCCTGGGGCTGCCCTGAGTGGCAGGGCACAGGGCATTAAGGACAGCTCCCACCTCACAGGACAATGCTTTCTACTACCACGGCCGGCCGCTGCTTCCTGGTGCCCACCCTCAAGCAGGCCTAGTGGAGACAAGGCAGCACATGGCCAAAGGCTCATTCCTCATTGACTTTACAGAAAGATTAAAAGCCCCAATCTCCCATGTGACTCCACTACGGCGTCTGCTCAGCTCAGTGAAACTTGAGATGAGCCGTTTGGCCTTTCAGGGCCTGGGCATTTCAGACCGACAGTCAGCAAAGTAGCCTCCCTCCCTCACCTTCCCAGGTGCACTGCCCCAATCTGGGACTGACTGCCAGAGGGGCATGCAGCACCAGCAAGCACTCATCCTCAGTCCCTTGCCACACTGATCAGCTTTCAGAGAGGCCAGTTCTTCGGGCTCTGCAAGTCTAAATAGAAAGGAAAACAAAGATGAACCCAGCCCAACTCTGCTCCCATCCAGCCTCAGTTTAATTGCATGCTATGCCGTGCAAAGCAACAAGCGCCAGCTGCCCCCAGGGTATGTCTGCAGGTTCACTGCTTTCAAAAGCCTGGGAACCATTCCAAAGCTGGGCTTTTGGAAATACTGTACCTCCATTGAAATGAATCTCTGAAGCCCACATCCTGGCTCTTTCCTGTCCAGCCAAAAAAAGATTTAGCACAGAAAATAAACAGCAAGTTTAACAATACCTCACCGAGAAATTATTAGAAAAAATATTACAGCTTGGATCACAAGCCTCCTAGGAGCAAGCAATGCTGTGCATTCCTGACAAGGAGCTATGCACTCAGCTACAGCAGCAATCTGACCTCGCAAACTAATTATCTTTTGGTAATTACAACTCAGTTCCTCTGCATGCCGAGACATTTCCTGTGCAAACGTGGCAAGATGTACTGAACAACACTCCTGGGCCCCTAGATGGCACCTTTCATCTGAGGATCCCCAAGCGCTTTCCAAGCATTAACACCACCCCATCTTCCCCAGAGGTAGTTGAGTCAGGAGTAGAATTGAGGAGCTCTGCTTTAACAGCTAGATGCACTCCCTGAATTCCTCTTGCTATTGGGAAGAGGGCACTGTGATCCTGTGATCCGAAACACCGGGAGATGAAAAGGCCGGAAACACCGGGAGATGAAAAGGCTCAACAGATGCCTCCTCACAGGCAGGGGCAACTGTCTGGAAAGTTTTCCTCTTAAACATTAAAAGAGATTCCCACTGTTCCCTCATTTCCACCAAACAAGGGAAAAGCTTCTGGGGAAGGATTCCCATTGGCAGACACGCAGTCGGCAGGGATTAGGCAGCGAGGGAAGCATTATCAGCAGACTGACAAAGCGACTGCTTGCCCTTCATGCACAGCTTCAGAGCAGGAGGCAGTAAATACTCAAGAGAGTCAGCAAGGCCACAAGAACTAGTCCAGCAGCAGCATTACTTCCACTGCTCTGCAAGGATCCTGCCCACCAGCCAACAGGCAGTCTCCAATCCTCTTAATGCCTCCATGAGACAACAGTCTCTGAGGGTCATGGTCAGAGCCACAACGCTGCTCCCCCTCTCTAAAGGGAGGTGACATCAAGGATGCACTTTCCAGGGCACTCCCAAGCTAAGATGGTTGTTTCCAGACCAATGGGCCTCATCTACATTAGGAAATGGTATGTCTGAACATGGGGCTGGCTCTAGTTAGTACCTATCTGGCCCCCAGCACCGCAGCATCTGAGCACCTCACAATCTTTAATGGATTTATCCTCCCAACACCCCTGCCGTGCTATCAGCCCCATTGTGCAGAGGGGGAACTGAGGCACAGGGAGACAAAGTGACTGGCCCCAGGTCTCACAGGAAGTGCATAGCAGAGCAGGGAATTGAACCAAGGGCTCCCGAGTCCTGAGCAACCAACCTCTGGTCCCTCTTCCCATAGGGCTTAACCATACCCAGCTAACATGCTGGTGAACACGTTGTTCTACATGGACCTCAGAAATAGGGTTGCCAACTGTGGTTGGATGTATTCCTGGAGGTTTCATCACATGACACAATCTTTAATTCCTGGAGCCTCCTGGACAATCCTGGAGGGTTGGCAACCCTACCTCAAAAGTCCTGATTAGCATTGTCAGCACACAGGACTGTAAGCACAGGTAAAATGTGGTAGTGTAAACAGGGCCACAGGCTCTGGGACAGCTGAATCCCTGGTGTGGATTACAGTGTAATAGGACAAATAAAGCTGAGGGCACCACGGGCCCGCAGGCAGCTTTCAGACCGTGGTAAATCACTGGGGTGCACCTGGCAAAGTCTGAAAGACAACCCCCTAAATCCCCAGGGGACCAGATCGATGCTAACCACTCTTTCCCCACTCTCACAAGGAATAACATCACATCACTAGTATTCTGACTAGCTCAAGGATGCAGCGGAACTCCCCGCACCATCACCACTGTCTTCAGTGCTTCCTCTCAGCATTAGCAAGAAGGCACTAGAGGAGTGGAATGGGCTGAGAGTTGGCAGCTGCTGCCTGGGCCGTTGGTGCAAAGAGAAGAGCAGCCCAAGAATGAGAGCACTCTGCAGATTAGAAACGGCTCTGACAAATCATCATACTAGGGCTGTCAAGCGATTAAAAAAATTAATCGCAATTAATCGCGCTGTTAAACAATAACAGAATACCATTTATTTAAATATTTTGGATGTTTTCTACATTTTCAAATATATTGATTTCAATTACAACACAGAATACAAAATGTACAGAGCTCACTTTATATTATTATTTTTATTTCAAATATTTGCACTGTAAAAAAACAAATAGTATTTTTCAATTCACCTAATACAAGCAATCACTTTATCATGAAAGTTGAACTTACAAATGTAGAATTATGTACAAAAAATAACTGCACTCAAAAATAAAACAATGTAAAACTTTAGCGCCTACAAGTTCACTCAGTCCTACTTCAGCCAATCGCTCAGACAAACAAATTTGTTTAAATTTGCAGGAGATAATGTTGCCCGCTTGTTTACAATGTCACCTGAAAGTGAGAACAGGCGTTCACATGGCACTGTTGTAGCCAGTGTCACAAGATAGTTACGCGCCAGATGCGCTAAAGATTCATATGTCCCATCATGCTTCAACCACCATTCCAGAGGGCATGCGTCCATGCTGCTGATGGGTTTTGCTCGATAATGATCCAAAGCACAGCAGACCGACGCATGTTCTTTTTCATCATCTGAGTCAGATGCCATCAGCAGAAGGTTGATTTTCCTTTTTGGTGGTTCAGGTTCTGTAGTTTTCGCATCTGAGTGTTGCTCTTTTAAAATCTCTGAAACCATGCGCCACACCTCATCCCCCTCAGATTCTTAAACCTTGGGTCAAGTGCTGTAGCTATATTTAGAAATCTCACATTGACAAAATGCAAAGAAGGTACCAATCTGCTGTGAAAGTGTTCTTAAAATGAACATGTGCTGGGTCATTATCCAAGCCTGCTATAACATGAAATATATGGCAGAATGCAGGTAAAACAGAACAGGAGACATACAATTCTCCTCCAAGGAGTTCAGTCACAAATTTAATTCATTCATTTTTTTTTTTAAACGAGCATCATCAGCATGGGAGCATGTCCTCTGGAATGGTGGCCAAAGCATGAAGGGGCATACGAACGTTTAGCACAGGGCTCGGCAACCTTTCAGAAGTGGTGTGCCGAGTCTTCATTTATTCACGCTAATTGAAGGTTTTGCGTGCCAGTAATACATTTAAACATTTTTAGAAGGTCTCTCTCTATAAGTCTATAACCTATTGTTGTATGTAAAGTAAACAAGTTTTTTAAAATGTTTAAGAAGCTTCATTTAAAATTAAATTAAGATGCAGATCTTATCAGTTTAATGCAGTGGTTCTTAACCTGGGGTGCACGCACCCCCTGGGGCAGGGCTGGTGCAAGGATATTTTGCACCCTAGGTAAAACTTCCACCTTGTGCCCCCCCCCCCCACACATCGGTTCATTGAGGGGCAAATCCCAACGAGCCATTATAGAACCCAGGGGCCAGCCATGCCCAGGGGCTGCTCCCCAGACCAGGTTCCCGCCTCCCTGCCCCCTGAACTCCCCTGGAGGGTGCACAGACCCCCCCGCAAGCCCTCCCCACCCCACCCAGGTGGCCCCCAGCCCGAGTCCACTCACTGGCTTTGCCAGGCTTGGGCCGCTGCAGCAGCTCGGCAAGGAGGAGCCGCTTTCTAGAGGCACCGGGGAGCCAGAGTGACCCGCTTGCAACAGCAGTGAGCCCCAGCCATGGAGGAGCCAGTGCGGTGCAGGGGGGCAGCAGCCCTGCAAAGGCAGCGGCGCCGCTAGCGTGGGGCAGCTGCGCCCCCTGCCCCTCCTGCTCAGGCTGCAGCCCGGCACCCCCCAAGGGGCTCCTGCAGGCTGCAGTGGATGTATGCGGGCGCCAGCCCCCATGCACCCCCCAGCTTCCCCCTCGTCTAGGGTTACCATATTTCAACAATCAAAAAAGAGGGGAGAGCCCTGCCCCAGCCCCGCCGCCATCCACTCCCTCCCACTTCCCACCCCGATTGCCCCGGTCAGAACCCCCAACCCCCCCTGCTCCTGGGACCCCTGACTGCCTCCTCCTGGGACACCCCCCACCCTAACTGCCCCCCTAGGACCCTACCCCTTACCTGTCCCCTGACTGCCCCAACCCTTATCCATACCCCTGCCCCCAGACAAACCCCCGGGGACTCCCACGCCCCATCCAACCACTCCCCACCCCGATAGGACCCCCAGAACTCCCGACCCATCCAACCCTCCCCCTGCTCCCTGACTGCCCCCTGGGACTCCCCTTACCAGGCCCATGCCGGTCAGACGCTGGCTCCACATGGAGGCAAACCTCCATGTGGAGTGCTGAGGCAGCGGGGGGTGGGGAGCTGCGAGAGGGGCAGTGGCGGCTCACACTTCCGGGAGCCGCAGAACCCGAGCGCGGTGAGGGGCGAGCCGGAGGGCGCGCCTGCCCAGGTTGCGGCCTGGTGCCTCCCCGGGGGGGTTCCTGCAGCGGATGCATGCAGGCGGTGGTCCCCGTGAGCCCCCCGGCTCCCCTTTCACCGAGCTTGGGCTCTGCAGCTCCTGGGAGTGTGAGCTGCCGCCGCCGCCCCTCCCACAGCAGGCTCAGGGCCCCGCGCCCCAGCAGCTCACACTCCTGGGAGCCACAGAACTCGAGCACAGTGAGGAGGGAACCACGGGGCGCGCCTGCCGATGGTCTGGGGTCCCAGTCGCTGGCCCTGCTCAGCCTCTGCCAGCCTGATGTTCCATTCATTCGGCCGGCCGCGCTCTGAGCGGGGCCGGCAGACGGAACCCTGGCTGGCAGCCGCGGGCCAGGCAAATTTGGCTCACGTGCCAAAGGTGGCACACGTGCCGTAAATTGCCGACCTCTGGTTTAGCATATCTAGCACATAAATACCTTGCAATGCTGGCTACAAAAGTTCCATGCGAATGCCTGTTCTCACTTTCTCACATTATAAATAAGAAGGCAGCAGTATCTCCCGTAAACGTAAACAAACTTGTTTGTCTTAGCGACTGGTTGAACAGAAGTAGGACTGAGTGGACTTGTAGGCTCTAAAGTTTAACACTGTTTTATTTTTGAGTACAGTTATGTAACAAAAAATCTACATTTGTAAGTTACACTTTCACAATAAAGAGATTGCACTACAGTACTCGTATGAGGTGAATCAAAAAGTATTTTTTGTTTTTCATTTTACAGTGCAAATATGTGTAATAAAAATAATAATAGAAAGTGAGCACTGTACACTTTGTATTCTGTGCTGTAATAGAAATCAATGTATTTGAAAATGTAGAAAAACATCCAAAAATATTTAATAAATTTCAATTGGTATTCTATTGTTTAACAGTGCGATTAATCATGATTCATTTTTTTAATCGCAATTAATTTTTTTTGAGTTAATTGCATGAGTTTGCTATTAATCAACAGCCCTACATCACACATAATGTATGCAACTGCTCCAGTGACTGGGCATTAGCCCACATCAGTCAAGCTGTGAACTGGGAATAGAACAGGATTCTTCAGCCAAAGCTACACAACTGACTTATAATTTTTGTTTTGGAACAGGCTACCTGTGTAGCTAGTGAAACCAGCCAGACTGCACAGCTGCAAACTACTTAAAACTTTTACAGCTAACTTTGCAGTGTAGGCTGATCCCCATCCAGCAAGGGGAGCAGGGGTAGATCCCCGATGCTATCACTTTCAGAACAAGAGGATCAGAGCTGGGACTACATAGGACGATGCGGGCACCACCAGCGGCATCTCTCAAATGAGCAGGCAGCCAGAACCCAGAAGGACATACCATACGTGGGACAGCCAGGAAAGGGAACACGCAGTCTAGGAGCCTCACGAATGCCCTTAGTAAAGAGACCCATTCATGATCACACAAGGAATAATAAACAAGATGAAAACATTTGCAGATGACTCAGAGCTATTAACTGTGAGGAATGTCAACCTGACCTAACCAAGGTAGGTGAATGGGCAAGCAGAGGGCAGATGCAATTCAGCATGCAAAGGGCATGCACACTGAAGGAAATAATACACAACTATTCACAGCTTACTAGGTTCTAAATTAAAAGGAGCAACTCAGAAAAAAGTCTAGGGCATCAGTGCAGGTGGCTCAATGAAGAACACCGCACAACCTTAATTCAGCCCCCTCATGCATATGCATTAGGATACAGCTTTTAATTACATACTCATCTACTATTTTTTCCACAGGATTCCTGCCCCAGTGAGCATACAGAATGGATGGTGCTCACTGCATGAGCCGCTATATAATATTTTGTTCTATCCTCGTTGTTTAATGAGTGGCCCTGGGGTTCATTTTACTGCGTATTATTCAAAAGGTGCTCTGAGGACAGAGCTATTCATTTCCTTGTACGTTTTTCTATCATGCTCATCGCTATAGTATCTGAGTGCTTCACAAACATTACAAAATGTATTTTCATAACTCCCCCTGTGAGGTGAGGGAGTATTATCCCCATTTTACAGACGGGGAACTAATGCTCAGAGAGATTAAGGTTAACAGTGTCCACTAACTTCGGATGCCCATTTGAGGTGACCAAGACCTGTTTTTTCCACAGCACAGTTCACCAGCGTCGGAACCAGAAGTGTTCAGGTCACAAAGTTGAACACTCAAAAGTTAGGAAATGCCAGAGGCAACCATATGTGCGGTGGGAAAAACATGATCATACTGCTAAAGGTCAAGATACACTATGACACGAGATCAGATGCATTCCTAGCTATCCATAGCAATCCTAAATAATTGCATGATCAAAATTGCATTAAGTTTACACATTCTGCTTAATAGATTTTGTATTGCTTCTATCTGCTACAGCCTGATGATGGCATTCGTTAGGTTTTCTAAAAATAAACAAATAGATTTTTGATATTTTATTTTTTATAAAACATTACAAAAAATCATTTATATAATTCTCTTCTATGGGACATGTTTACCTCCTGACAAAGTTGTTTATTGTTATTTTTATTTATTTTGCAGACGCCTTTTTCCAAGGAGATTTACAATTTAGGGTTACAATTGTTAAAATATGCATTATATAGAAACAAGGACAATTCGGCTGTAATGTTACAGAACTGCAAGTTACAATTCAATAAATACTATAATAAACCTCTACCCCGATATAACGCTGTCCTCAGGAGCCAAAAAATCTTACCGTGTTATAGGTGAAACTGCGTTATATTGAACTTGGTTTGATTTGCCGGAGTGCGCAGCCCTGCCCCCCCGGAACGCTGCTTTACCACGTTATATCCAAATTTGTGTTATATCGGGGTAGAGGTGTACTAATAGTGCAGCATTAATAGTGGAGTATCTGCAGTAAAATGATAAATGCAAGGGAAGTACAATACATGGAAGTGCAAAAATAAAATGCAGTCCGATGTTTATAACTAAAGTTGTCTTTTTTTTTGTTTCTTCATGTTATAATTATACCTTAAATATTATAATGTGGCTACATTTTGCATTCTGGTTATTTACATTACACTCTGTGGGATTTTTAAATAGTATTTTAATTCCCCCGTCACTTTGGCCTTGGCCCCTCCACTTCTACAAAGGTTCCGGCGCCCTTAGCACAGATCCCACTGGCTTCAATTGCAGCTGTGGGTGCTCACCACTTTTGAAAACCAGACCCAGGGTCTCAAATTGGGCACCCAGAAAATGAGGAAAACGTAATCGGTGACCACTAGCTCAGTTTAAGTGACTTGTCCAGCACCACACATTAACTCTGTGGCTGAATCAGGACCAGTTCTCCAGGGCACCGTGTAACTGCCTTAGCCATGAGACTGAACTCACTCTTCGTATAATCCCCTACCTCATTCACTGCACACCCTGCAAGTTCTGCCAACAGATGAGGTAGAATGACAACAGATAACTGCCTCCTTTACTCCTAAGGGAATTCTGCGCCAAAAAAATACAAATACTGTGCACAATATTTTAAAATTCTGCAAATTGTCAAATAAATGTGGAGGCTCCAGCATGGCATTGGGGAGCACAGGCCACTGGTTGCACAGAGGTGGGAGATCATTGTGAACCCCCGCACATACCCCTGGGACACAAGACTCAGTAGGGAGGCTGCACCCAACCCTGACACAGCGCAAGGTCCGGGCCTGCCCCAGAAACACCCCTGGGCCTTGCCCCTCCGTGCCAGATGCACAAGGTGTGGGCAGGCAGGCTCAGCAAGGCAGCTGTGATACTCTGTATCTTGGGGGAACTCCCTGCACCCCCATGTTTATCCTTATAATATGATTGTCTGGTATCCAATGCAAAGTTTGTCATGTCGGTGTCTTCGGAACGCTCGCGATGCATTGAGCATTGTTGTTATAGTAATGTTATAGGCTGTAATTTCATGTATATAGTTATGAGGCTGAAAGTGTGTCCTCATGGCTTAAAACAAGCCCAGGCAAAACTCTCCAGGAACAGAAGGGCAGTTCACATATCATCAGTGCATGTACGGGACAAACCCAGCCCAGCCTCACAGGAACAAAGGACACTGGCCTAGGCAACAACAAAGGATTTGTTGGACTCTCAAGTGAGTCACCCCCCACCCCCTTCCCTTGGCCAGTTTGGGACTGCGATGATGTAATGCTCACCTGACTCTGAAGGGGGGGTGGGGCAAAGCCAAGACGGAAGAAAGAACATGATAAAAGGGAGAGACGTTTGCCATGCTCTTCCTCTCTTTTCCACTTCCATCTACAGACCCCACCACCACCACCAAGCGACTGAAGCACTGATCAAAGGGGTTTGGGGCTCAGTGGTGGGGGGGGTCTGGGTGTGGGGGGCTCAGTAGGGGGGTCCAGATGCTGGAGGGGTGGGGCTCAGTGGGGTGGGGCTCTCGGTGCAGCTGGTTGGGGCTTGGTCAGGTGGGGATGCAGGTGGCTTGTCGGGGTGGTCCAGGTGCAGGGGGAGTGGGGCACGTCAGGGGGGTGATGCTCAGTGGGAGGGTCTGGATATGAGGGGGTCTGGATGCATGGGTGCTGGGCAGATGGGGGAGCATCTCCCTGTACAGTGGCTCCTCCCCCTGCAGTTGAGGAGTGATGAGTGCAGGAAGCACGGGAGGGGGAGCAGGAGTTTGCAGAGCTTCTTACAGCTGGGGGAGAAATCTGGGGGTGGGTTTGACACAGCTCCAGATGCCATGCAGGGGAAGAGGAAGTCCCATCCTCCCCAGTTCATCTGGGACCAGCAACTGAGCCTGACGCAGGGTAGGGGCCACCATCAGGGTCTTCCTCAGTCTCGCCCCCTATCCCACAGTGATTTACCTCTCTGCCGGCTGCTCTGGGTACCCGAAACATACTGCTGGGGAGGGTCGCATGACTGTTATTGTGGCTTCTCTTTGCTTCCCCATCAGAAAGTCATTTTTCTGCAGGGAAGCAAAGAAATCTGCAGGGGACATAAATTATGCATGTGCACAGTGGCGCAGAATTCCCCCAGGAGTACTCCTTCACGGCACAACCCTGATACATTCCCAGAGCAGATCCATCCTGTGCACTGAATGAGAGGGGAAAAAATAGTATAGTAGAACCTCAGAGTTACGAACTGACCAGTCAACCACATAGCTCATTTGGAACTAGAAGTACGCAATCAGGCATCAGCAGAGACGGTGGGGGGGGAGAAGCAATTACAGTACAGAACTGTGTTAAACATAAATTACTAAAAAATAAAGGGAAAGTTTAAAAAAAATTGACAATGAAACTATTTCTGTTCTTGTTTCATTTAAATTAAGATGGTTAAAAACCACATTTTTCTTCTTCATAGTAAAGTTTCAAAGCTGTATTAAGTCAATGTTCAGTTGTAAACTTTTGAAAGAACAACCATAATGTATTATTCAGCGTTATGAACATTCTCCATTCCCGAGGGGTTCGTAACTCTTGAGGTTGTACTTTTTTCAGAGTAGCAGCCGTGTTAGTCTGTATCTGCAAAAAGAACAGGAGTACTTGTGGCACCTTAGAGACTAACAAATTTATTTCAGCATAAGTATGCATACTTTCACCTTTTCATGTTCTCTGTATGTATAAATATCTCCTGTCTGTGTGTTCCATTCTATGCATCCGAAGAAGTGAGCTGTAACCCACAAAAGCTTATGCTGAAATAAATTTGTTAGTCTCTAAGGTGCCACAAGTACTCCTGTTCTTTTTGAGGTTGTAGTGTATGTGACAATGTAACTAAAGACTGTATCATAATGCTTATGCACATGGGGGGGGAATTAAGGTTGCCTCTGGCATTTCCTAACTTTTGAGTGTTCAACTTTGCGACCTGAACACTTAACATCTTTTTGTTAAATGTAGTTTCTGACATTTCTTGAAAACTTAAAAATTGTAAGGTTTATTTCTTCATCACATAGAACCACAGTGACCTCTGAGCACCAGTCATCTTTAGATCCACAGCACAGTCCTCTATCAGTAGTGCTAATGGAGTAACTGGTAGCAGTAGTAGCTTGTCATCCTCTTTGTGGACCAGCCACTAATGGGGGATGAGGTACCTGATGATATGTGCTGATAGCAGAGGAACGTGGAGACTCAGGAATAGCGAGTTCAGTCCCAGGTTCTGTAAACAGTCATGGATTCTTCTGCCCCAATCTCCCAACCTCTCCCTGTCCTCTTCTGCTCCTAATTCACTCTCCCCAGACCCTGCCCCCTCTTCTACTATCAAACTCCTCTGGCTGCTCCTGTCCATGGTTCCTCCCCACTCCATGGCTCCTGCTCATCCTCCCCTGCTTTGTTCCTATCCCCCATCCCAGTTGTCTGCATCACTTTGCTCCTGTTCCCCACTTTTCAGTTCCTTCCCAGTGCCCTGTATTCTCTGCCATCACCCTACCCTATTCCTAGCCCCTCTGCATTCCAGTCAGGCCGCTTTCTCCTCCTTCAGGCTACCTGGGCACCAGCAGGAAAGCCACTCTCTGCTGTCAGTTCCTGTCCCCTGTGCCACTACAGCACCTGGCAGCTAGGAGCAGCAATTGCAGGGAAAGTCATGCTTAGCCCCTGTGGGATGGAACTTCCTCTGTGAGGATGGCACATGCAGTCTGGTAGGCACTGCGAGAGGATGGAGCATGCCCAGAACAGATAGAATCATAAGGGAACTTAGCAGCCAAACTCTAACAAGTCTCTATTGAGCATGTGCAAAATGAGATTTCGCTGGGACTTATAATTTGGCCAAAATTGGGTGTATTTTCTCAAGGACAGCACAAGGCACATCCTTGACACCAAGTCCCTTCTCCAAAGCCTGGAGGCACTAGAGTGTCTCAAAGGAAAAGGGAAGTTTTTTTTTTTTAACATGGGCAAAAATAACATTTTCCCAACCCTACTCTGAGACACAGCTGAACTGTTTTAGCTGAAACTTTAAAACAAAAACAACAAAAACATCCCTACATGAGAAATTTCAGCCCAAATAGTTTCAGTTTGTCAAGGTTATGAGCAACTGAAACCAGGGTCTTATAACAGGAAGCGCTGGGCAACCTTAACTAAAAGGCAGCACTGCCAGTCCCCAGAGAATAATGCTCCAGACAGAGCACAGCCTGGAGCAGCCAAAGGACAGCAGTCTCTCACACAGACAGGAGACTCATGTTGCAGAGGGCCTGCTGCTCTGGTGACACTGGGACAGAGAAAGCACAGCAGCAGCAACAGCAGCAGCCGCCCCAGCCCATTGCACTGGCCAAGAGGAGCTAAACACTGCTTCCTCCATTGCTGGCTATCACAGCCCCACTGGCAAAATGAGCTCCATTCTCCACAGAGCTCAGCATGCTGCCTCTGTAGCCTTTCCTGCCCCTCTGGACTGGGAAGGAGGGACAGAACGAGAAGCTCCCACCCCACCTGAGGCTAAACTCGTTGTATCCTAGGTTTTGAGAGCAAACCCCCTCCAACACTTCAAACCTGTAGATCA
Source organism: Mauremys reevesii (assembly GCF_016161935.1). Classification (NCBI taxonomy): domain Eukaryota; kingdom Metazoa; phylum Chordata; order Testudines; family Geoemydidae; genus Mauremys; species Mauremys reevesii. The sequence goes on along the minus strand of NC_052635.1, from coordinate 18,590,960 downwards.
CCCAGGCACCTCAATCTCATTAACCTCCGAACCCGTGACAACAAATTATTCTCCCGTTAGAGAACATGCATGAGTAACTTCAGGGAGAAAGCAGCTTTTCTGAGGAAGCTGCAAGGGATGGCAGGGGGTAAAGGGAGTGGGATGGACTGAGGGTTGGTCTACAGTGCAACTAAAAGCCTGCGGCTGGCCAGTGCCAGCTTACTCAGGCTCGCAGAACTTAGGCTATGGGCGGACATTCGGGCTCAGGTTGGAGCCCAGGCTCTAGGATGGGGTCGGCAACCTTCCAGAAGTGGTGAGCCGAGTCTTCATTTATTCACTCTAATTTAAGGTTTTGTGTGCCAGTAATACATTTTAACGTTTTTAGACGGACTCTTTCTATAAGTCTATAATATATAACTAAATGATTGTTGTATGTAAAGTAAATAAGGTTTTTAAAATGTTTAAGAAACTTCATTTAAAATTAAATTAAAATGCAGAGCCCCCCGGACCGGTGGCCAGGATCCAGGCAGTGTGAGTGCCACTGAAAATCAGCTTGTGTGCCGCCTTTGGCACGTGTGCCATAGGTTGCCTACCCCTCCTCTAGGACCTTGCAAGGTGGGAGGATCCCAGAGCTCAGGCTGCAGTCCCAGCCTTAAGTCTACACTGCAATTACCCAGCCCCACAGCCCGAGCCCCACAAGCCTGAGTCAGCTGGCATGGGCCAGCCATGGGTGTCTAATTGCAGCATAGACATACCTTGAGTTACTGAGATTATAATGGTAAAATGGGGACTCAACCACACAATTACTGTGTGTAACTGACACACAGAACCTGATATTACTTTAGGTGCCAGTTGTTTTCACAGGTGCACTCCCACAAAGACAACCTCATCTTGAAGCAAAAAGCTGTAGAGCCTCAGAATAAGAATGGAAAGTTACACATCTAAGGCAGTGACATTTTTAAACATATGGCATTAGCAAAATAATGGCCTTCTGTCTTGTTAAGTTTAAAGGCTGCCAGTCATTGATAAGCCAAGACACAGAACCCCTTGAAAACCCATACAACCCACTGACATAGTTTAGAAAGGAACTGGCTATTTCTCCATCAGCAAAGTCCACTAGACACTGGTGGTTAAATGTATCAAACAAAGATAACTCTGTTTTCATCACAACTTTCCTATGCTGGTTCAGTTTTCAGGCAATCTCTCAGGTTGCAGCTGTCCCTGTCTGCTTTGTTAAAAAAAATTAAGTAGGAACAAATGCAGAGGAGCTCTTGAAAGTATTAACTGTCCAAGCCTATTAAGTGTGACTCAAGTTAGCCACTACAATGCTGGGATAGTACAGGAATCTGGCAACGAGCCAGAGTCAATAAGAAACGTACAGAGTCCACAGAGGACCAAATCTCAACTGCTCTGATCACAGCCCAAAGGAGAACAGCTGGTTCAAGAAAGAGCTCTGTATGGAGGGAATGGGTCACTTCTTGTGATTTTCTCCAGTCCTCACACACTTTTCCTGGGGCAGGGAAGGGAGTGGGAGTAAACCAACACTTGAAAACCTAGTAAAAAAGCTCATGATGTGTCTATGAAATTCAATATAAACTCATCATAACTGATTCACTTCAGAAACACTTTTCTTCTGCATACATAATGAGCTGAACACATTTCCCAAAACGAAAACAAAAAGTACAGTTCTGTAGATGAAACACAATATACAATAAGGCCCCAACCTAACTAGTTAGGCCCCTGCCATCTTTGTATTTGCCCTTAGATACCTGTACACTTTTATCGGTTTATTTGTTTTTTCAGCACCTAGCCTGTGGCAAAGCTCAGACCAATGCTAAAAACACATTCAATTGATGCTGAGTGGGCTAGAAAGAAGTGAAAATTGAAAAGAACCCATTTAGTCTTCTTTGATTTTACTGCCGCAGATTTCCAGCATTTTGATGCAATAACCGGTAGAACAATTTCCTTTACAAACAATGGCCCAGATTCAGAAGCACGTGCTTAAATGCGGTCTTGAGTAGAGGTATATTCCTGAATCAGTGGCACAGATATGAAATAGAAATGTGGAGCTTGAATTTTAAATGCTATAAGAGAAGAAAGGATTACATTCCACAGCTATATTTCAGCTTCCGCTTCCTGTTCTAGGTAGATCCTACAACCCTGTAAATGGCATCAGCTAGTAGGGCAAAGTAATGGAGAGGTTCTTCTCTGAAACTTTTAATTAATTTATTTATTTTGTCCTTGTGGGTTCCAGTTCTTTGTCATTAATTAGATCAAGCAGCTCTCCAGAGAGACTGTGATGGTAGTATCATCTGTACATCAAGTCTCTCTGACACTTCATTCAAATCCTTTTGTAACTTTAGAGCCTTTCGTCTCATATTTTGTAAAATGTGTGGTATGTTTGGTATTTTAAATCAAACACTGCCTCATGTTCAGTACAAATTTCAACAGTCTATGGTAGCTGCATACAAGTGTAGAGAATCTTCCTGAGAGTCATTGGGAAACTGGGAAATTACTCTTTATTTCAGTCCAACAAACATGAGGCTGATGGTGGTTGAAGACAAGGTACTATGGACTTGTAGGACTAGTTGTTTCTCAGTGAGCATTAAGTCTCCTGAACACCCAGATGCCAGAAGCTTTGGATGGTTGCAGACGAGTTCTCATCATTTTAATTTTATTTCTGTTGTCAATGCAAGTGTCAAAGACCTCCTTGTCACACTTTTCTCTGCATTCTTGGAAGCACCTTCAGCAAGCTGAACACAATGTTCTGTGGTTTTCTTTTTGGACACAGAATCAATAGTATAAGTAGGGAAACATTCGCCCCTGTGTGGTTGGAATCTTGTAGCCATTATCAACTCAGTGACCAACCATATTGTATTAGTGTCAATGTTGATTCCTTTAATTCTTCCTCTGATTTTCCCCTCCATTTTCACACTTGCAGCTACTAGTAATGGGCTTGCAAGTTTACATGGGTGTGGAGGACTATATTGAAGGCAAAGAGCTCCAATCCTTTCTTTGCATTGCTCATTCTGTGCTACCCTGAAGGAGAAGTAAAAGAGCTTTTCAGCTTTCTTATCAAGTTCAAATCTTCGTCTTTCAGTTGTTTCTATGGCATAATCCTCAAGTGATCTTTGCTATTTTTGGGTGTTGAAGACAGACTGCTTCTGACTGAAGCTGATTTTCAAGGGCTGCTGGAAGCCCTGACGCTATCATTGAGGACAGAAGGAGCTGCACGTCTCAGGACCTCTGAAGAATTAGGCTGGTATTTAAGTGACTTCTTTTCAGCACCTACATTTGAAAACGGCCTTTTTAAAATTATTGTTAAAAGCTAAAGCTATACAGGGGCTGAAGGAGCTACGAGAAAAGTCCTGGTCCAGTAGGCCACAGCAACGGGCTGAGTCCAAGCCAGGTGGGCCCAGTGAGGTGAAACACCTTGCAGAGCTGGGAGTGGCTCCAAGCTCCATCTGCAGTACATTAGGATGTAACCTCTTAGAGCTTAGGACTTAGGCTTTCATAATGGGAATCGTTTTTCTGAAGCCAAGAGAGGCTGGTCTTGGGAAGGTGCTTCAGGATTCTGAAATTCTGGCCATGGTGAGCCTCTCAGAGCTGCTTCCTGCTCCTGAGGTTTGTACAAGTGCACTAACACAGGTGTTTTTCCCCAGAACTCACGGTTCTGTATTTTCAACAGCTGTCAAAATGGTTAAACTGAACTTTGTGCTTGAGCAAAGGGTACAAAGTCAACAGTGTTAGACCAGCTGGGAACCAAGGCCAATGCGATGGATTGTTTGGGTCTCACTAGGCCACATTATGCTTAAATTGCTGCAGGTCTTTTCTCAACAAAACAAGAGCCAACCTAGCTCAGTGTAAAGCCTTATGCTTGCTCTTCCAATCAGGCAGGGAAGTAAACACCATCTGTTTGTATTGTTCTGTATAAAATCAGGCTGGGTTTTCCTACTCAACAGCCCAGAGGGGGATGCTCCAACTCCACTTCACTTGAAGTAACTGCAGAGTGTGGAGTGGACTGGCGCAGCTAGGCAGGATCTCCACAACGCAAACTCCAGGAAATCCATGTGTCACTTCTCTCCAGGACTGATTTACAGTGATCCTATCCCCTGCATTGAGCACACGAGGGAGAGGGCGAAGACACTTCCTAGCTACAGAGAATAGTTATTATTAGCCACACAACAAGTACAGATATTAGAAGCTATGCTGCAGCCGTTACAAGTTCCTGGCTGTGTCTTGATATTATCAGTTGTCATGACAGTAACTGCTGTACATGGTGTAGTGACCAAGATGGAACACTAGGATTCTGAGAAGAAACATTGCTTCCTCCAGGTTTCTCTCTGAATAAAAGACTAAATAACTGAAAAAAATACACAGCACAGCTGTAACAGATCAGACTCCTGGACCCTCTAGTCCAGAAACAAACCTCCTGCTGCTCAGATCAGACCACTGGTCTCTCTAATACAGTGTTTGTCTAGTTTTAATGCCCTCTTCCATGCTACCCCTACAAAACCCCTATCCCAGTACAGCAGACACCACCTGTAACACATGGCCAGAAAGGATTAAGCATCCTGCAGGATAAATGACCCAAATTCAACCGCTAGGGACATATAAGATAATGTTTGTGGTTTTGTGTGTTTATATATATACAGTTAGAGGTTAACAATGTAACCAAAGAGTTCCTGACTATGCTGTGTTCTATTAATTCAGAGATCAAAAGGAGATCTTAACATTTAAATGAATTGTAAATATATTACTGGATTCATCTCTCTTTGAAATGTATAGCAAATCACCTGCGAATGGTGGAAAACAGGCAATTGCCTTAAGTTAATCCCTGTAGCTAATTACTGGTGATGCTTAAGAAATAGGTCTACTTCAAAGTCTCCATGATTGCCTATTGTTCGCCTAAGGACTCCATGCTGTCAAGAGAATGCCTGGAACTATATAAAGGTGTCTTGGGTCCTGATCCTTTCATCTCAGATCTGCTTGATGCTTTATGCAGGGGCAGCCTGAGTCATAAAACTGAGATCTCCAGTCCCACCTGGATCACCCTAAATATGAACATTGGACTATAACCTACGGACAAATTCTGAAAGAACTCTTTGCAACTACAAAGCTCACCATCTCTACTATGAATCTGATCTCAGAACTGTACTCATGTCTGTATGTATACTGATCTTTTAACCAATACACTCTCTCTACTTTTTTAATACATTTTAGTAGTTAATAACAATTGGCTGTAAGCGTGTATTTGGGTAAGATCTGAAATAGTCATTAACCTGGGAGGTAATGTGCCCGATCCTTTGGGACTGGTAGAACTTTCTTATATGATGAATAAGATTTTCAGTAATCCTCACCATATTTGACTTGGGTGTCTGGATGGAGGCCTAAGGCTGGGTTGCTTTAAGGAAACTGTTTTGGCTTCTGGATAACCAGGAAGGTATTATAGAAGGTATTTTAGACTAGCATGGTGGATCTAAGTACTGGAATGACCACCAGCTTTCGGGATTGTCTGCTCCATTTTTTGCAGTTTGTCCTAATTAAGTAATCTCAGTGTGGCTCCCCTCAGACTCCGGTCACACCACCCTTCCTTCAACTTCCTTCTCAGTATTAACCCACATTGATAAAAATGCCATCATCCACTGGTTGTGTGTGTGTGTGTGTGTATATATATATATATATATATATATACACACACACACACACACACACACACACACACACACACACTTATTAAACTTCAAAACAGAATCTCTCTCTGGATCTCTCAATGCATTTGGTATTAGTCTATTTAGATGGAAAGAACTTTAGGACACGGTCAAGTGTACCACATTTCACAAGATGTTCTGTCACAGCTGAGCTAGGCTCTTTGTTCTGCGGCATCAGCAAGTCTAGCAATATTTGAAGGAGGGAAGAGAGAGAGGGAGAATTAAAATGTTCTTTAGACTCGGGAGGGAGCCAGGAGACCATGAGTTGAAGCTTCACCTTTTCCACTCACTGGTGCACATCACAGCCACTATTATTGAACAAGGTCTTGTATCCCTATCCTAGGAGACAGGCAAGAGCCATTGCCGCATTTTAAAGATTAAAGTAAATGAGAGATTACATAAAGTCATTTCTGGCAGAGTTGGGAATAGAACTCAGGTCTCTTCACAGGCCACACCGAAATCACATTCTTACACTATCACCAAGGGTATGTCTACATTGCAATTAGATGCCTGCGGCTGGCCTGTGCCAGCTGACTCAGGATCGCAGAGCTTGGGTTGTGGGGCTGTTTAACTGCTGTGTAGATATTCGGACTCAGGCTGCAGCCCAAAACGTCTACACTGCAATGTAACAGCCCCGGAGCCCGAGCCCAAGTCAGCTGGCATGGGACAGCCACCAGGGTCTAATTGCAGCGTAGAGACCCCCAAGAAAGAGTGTGTCACAGCGAGGTGCAAGCTATCATGTCTGTAACCGTTGCACTAATCACAAGCTCACACTCATCACCTACCTGAACAAGGGACACTGATTCCTAACGTTCCACGGCTAGTCTACTACAGAGATGTTGTAGTCACTGGCAAGGATGTAGGGAGGTGTGTCATGAATGAGGCAAAGGGAGGGAGAGAAGGAAAGCATGGTCCTGTGGTTAAGGCACTAGACTGGAGCATACTGGGCTCCAGCTCTGACTCTGCCACTGACTTCCTGAGCTGGACAAGTCACTTACACCAGAATTTTCCAAAAGTGGCTGCTAATTGTGCGTTCCCAATTTTCTAGATGCCCGATTTGAGATGCTTCGGGCCTTGTTTTGAGAACAGCTGAATGCTCATAACTCCACGTGAGGTCAATGGGTGCTGCAGGTATTCAGAGCTTCTGAAAAATCAATTGCCCCACCAGAAGCCTAGGCAAGAACCTCCCTCAAAACCCACAGCCCAACCGGTACCAGACTGCAAAACAGGTTTGTTTTGAGTTACACAATGGATCAAGATTCTTATAACACATTCATAGTTAGAGACCATTATAATCTGTCAAGTATGATCCGATGCACAACAAAACCCAGGTGTTCCATATTTTGTTTATTTGTCACACCTTCTGATTGTTTATGCCGTATCTCAGCCCCTCCTTCTCTGACTTGTCACAAAGCACTCTGCTGGCACTGAACAAATAATGCATCATCATAACAACCTGCCTCAGGTAGTAACCAGCATTTAATGCTTGGGAGGGAAGGAAAAAAGACCTGTCGTGGCACGCGTGCAGTGCTACACAACGCCTTTAAATTATCAGCTTATGCCCTGCAACATGAAGCTTGACACAGTAAAATGGGTAATCAGTTTGCAGAACTACAAAATTTCATTAGTGGTCATCCCAGTTATGCAGCCCTCTTTAAAATCCTGTCACAGAATGGGACTCTGGTCTGCTGCAGTGAGGGATTCCATAGGCTGGTGAAAAGACATGCTGCATAACCAAATATTCCCTTTAAATCACAACCCACACTGGGAATTGCAGAAAGTGAAATAAAAACCTTGTACCTGGAGTTCAAATAAATATTCACATACTTAGCAGCAGCTTTTGTAAGAATCAAGAACGTGGGTCTGGAACCCACGGCTATGGAGGCCCTAGATCTCTGACACTCACGTGTCACCACCAAGGGAGACAGGTAAAGCAGTACCTCACAATCCTGAAAGGTTCGGCCCCAAAGGAAATCCTATCAGAGCACCTGCAGCTGCTTGATTGGCTTGCACCCACTACTTAAGCCAGGAAGTGAGTGGGTTGGGCTGTCTGAGCAATGGTGCTGCTTACAGCTGCTGTGTTGGACTCTGCTCTTGCTTGCTTCCAAGTCTGTTCTTGACTCCTGCGCTACTATCGACCGTCTCCTGGCTCGCCCCTGCCCTTGCTCCTAGCTCCCACCTTGCTCCTGCTCAGTGCCTGATCCTCGCCTCTCCTCCAGTTCCTGCCCTTATGCCTTGCTTCTGACCATGGGCTACCAGCCCTGGCTTTGACCCCCAGCTCCGACTGCTGATTCCAACTCTGGCTCAACCCCGGCTCTGGCATGTGGAGTCTGTCCCTGGTTCTGACCCTCAGTTTCGATTCCTGATTCTGACTCTGGATCTACCCCAGCTCTGGTATGTGCCAGCCGACTGGTTCTTTGAAGAGCCCTTTCCAGGAGCCTGAGGGCCAGCAGCACTCCCTGAGGTTTGTATGGGCTGTTGCAACAAGGCTTCCCTGGATCTCCTGTGGCTAGAGTATGTGGCCCACCATCTCTGCTGCAGTGTCTCATGGTTATTTCTCGCAGGCGAACTGAAACAGAAGATGCCTGAAGCTAAAAGAAAAGGTCTCCATGCACCTGCGGCCTAGCAAGACAGAACTGTGCTGAAAAGGGTCAAAGATCAGGCTGTGACCAGGAGAAAGGACAAGGTTCCTTTCAGTTCTCAGTTCTCCCTCTCTAGACTTTTCCCATGCAGCTGTAGGGCTCAGCCCACACATACTTCCCACCTGAATGGCAGTGAATTAGCAAGCAGATATTTTCTTTATCAGGGGAGAGTTACTCTAACACCTACTCTCTGCAACTGAAGCCACGTTTACACTTGAAACTTTTGCCAGTATAGTTATGTCAGATAGGAGTGTGATTTTTTTTTAAACAACATTTCTATGCAGTAAAAGCCAAGCGTGTTCAGCAGGATAGCTTATTTCATTGGGGAAAATGAACTCTACTAAGGCCTGGTCTACATTACGAAGTTAGATCAATGTTAGCTGAGTCATTCATATGTCAATACTTAATTTCCTCTCCCACCCATGAAAGCTCTCCATTATGCCGACATCATAACATCACCTTCCCGAGTGATGTCGAGCCATGATCGATGCACTGAGCTCAATGCAGTGCGAGTGTAGACACTGCGTTACCTATGCCAACTCTAACAGGACTCCAGCAGCTGACCCCCAATGCCTGACACCGACCACTCTGGTCACAATTGTGACTCCACTGCCCGGGGTCACGGAGACCAGAAGGCTCCCTATTCCCTTTAAAGACCTGGCATTTCAGAAATTTGCTTTTCCTGATTGCCAAGCTTGGTGAGCACATCTAGCAGTTCTCCATTGTTGAATGCAACTGCCCAGCTGACCACGCCAGCTATATACTCCGGATGCACTCCAGCCTGGAGGAGACAAGATACTCAGTATCTTGGGCCTTGGGGAGAAGAGACCATGCAGGCACAGCTATAGTCCAAGCACAGAAATGTGGACATTTATGGGCAGATTGCTTGGGGGATGCAGGAGAAGGGATACGACAGAGACCATCAGCAGTGCTGCATGAAAGCCAAGGAACTGCAGCAGCCATACCAGAAGGCCAGGGAGGCAAACAGTCAATCCAGTGCTGAGCTGAAGGCCTGCTACTTTTACAAAGAGCTGCGTGCCATCCTTAGCGAAGACCCCCACCACCACGCCGCAGAGCACTGTGGATATCTCCAAGGAGCCAGAGTCACGGGTCCCTGCCATGAACAGCGATGACAAGAAGGAGGAAGAGGAGCAGGATGGGGCCATGCAACCAGGGGTCCAGCTATACCATGAGCCAGACCCTGTTTTAGACTCCCCTGCAGTCCAGACCATCCCAGCAGTCGAATATGGGTGAGCCCGATGCAGGGGAAGGAACCTTGGGGGAGCATGTAAAAATATTTCCCATTCCAGCGATGTACTGATGGCACCCCCAACGTAACAGGACACAGTTATCGACTCTTCATATCCCGTGAATCCTCCGGAGAGATCTTGATGAACCTTCCATGGCAGGGCTCTGCAATCATCTCCCGAAGATTTCTAGGGAGGGAAGCCTGATTTCTGCCTCCACAGTAGGACACTTCTCCACACCAGTCAGCGATAACATCAGCAGGCACCACTGCAGTAAACAGGGTAGTGACATCGGGCCCAGGCAGCTTCGGAATGCCACCAGCAGCTGTGCTCTCTCTGCCTCTGTCCCCCTCAGGAGTGAGAGATCAGCTAAAATCACCCCCCGCCTGTGGAGAGCAGTGGCAGTGTTCAGTGCCATTGTCCTGTGCTCATAGTTCCATATAACGGCAAAATTCCCTGCACATTTCCCTTGCTCCAGCGGGCCATACTCACCATGGCTAATACTGGGGGCGTGCGGTGAACAAGTGTGCTGAAGCAGCAGTGTCAATAGGCAAGTTTTGTTTAATATGTTAAGGGAAAAAAAGAAGGGAGTTCTGAACCTCTGATTTTACTTTCTGTTGTGACTAAACTGGCAACGATACCTCTATGTGCTTTATCTGTAGCTGCTGCTGTTGTGGTTTTGAGGGTTTCCCTCTCCACACCTGCAGAACACCTGCGCCAGATAAGGCAAGAAAGAAGGGGACTTGTGATGCCATGTTCCATGAGCTCCTGCAAGTCAATGCTGCATCAGACCGTGAGCACAGGGCCTGCAGGATGAACACTGCAGACAGCCTGGAGAAGGAAAGAGCAGACAGGAGAAAGGCCCAGGAGTCCCAGCAGGAAAAACAGAGGGAGATGCACCAGGCCATCATGGGGCTTCTCCAGCAGCAACCCACAGATGCTGCAGGCTCTTGTGGACCTATGGGTCTCACAGTCACAGCCCTGCCTCCCTTTGCAGTCCGTAAAAAACTCCACTGCAGAACCTGCCTACACCCTCCTCAACATTCCACACGGCTTCAGGAGCCGCATCCCTACCCTGACCACTCCACATCGGGGGACATTAAGGACACCCACAGCTTCACATACACTGGCCTGTGAGAGCCACGGCTGTTGTTTGTGTAGATAAAATGGACATGAATGTTCATTACCCTTAATAAATTAATGGAACAGAACTTACGTTTTTAATGTATTTGCTTTAAAATTGCACAGGTTTTGTTACTCAATAACCTTTATTAGTTCACAACGTCCGCTCTGGAGTGCCTGGTGGTCCTGAAAGCAACCATTACTTGTTATTGTACAGTCTGACTCAACTCCTAGGATCACTGACAAACACAGTGTTATAAATGTACAGCAAGTACTACAATGTTAATAGGTGCACTGACAGTTTTATATTCATAGATGCTCACCAAGCACCACACAATTCCTAACAGGCCCCAAAACAGCAGGGCCAAGTAGAACACAGTACATACACCACAGCACATTACTGTGACTCACTGTTCAAGTGCTCTTTCAAGAGCACCTTCAGCCTTACAGCTCCACATTTCTAATAGTCTTTGTATCTGGCTGTTCAAACTCAGCAGACAACTGCTCCATCTCTGCCCTCCACATCAGTAGCAACTTCTCCCTCTTTGCTTCACAGATACTATGCAGAATACAGCAGATAGCTTTAACCATCGGGATATTATTCTCACAGAGATCCATTCTTGAGAGTAAACAACACCAGTGTCCCCTTAATCTACCAAGAGCTCATTCAACTGTCATTCTGGACCTGCTGATTAGGTAGTTGAATCTCCTTGATGCTGGCAAGGTGGGCAGTGTATGGCTTCGTGAGCCAGGGGAGCAACGGGTAGGCTGGATACAGGACTAGATAAATCATTGGTCTGACCCAGTATGGCCATGCTGATGTTCCATGTTTCTTGGACCCAGAGAAAGCACTCCACCATTAGCAGCTGCTCAATGAATGCCACCAACAATCTCAAATTGGTTCTCACTATGTCCCACAGCAATCTGTCATCCAGAAAAACATCATGTTCCCCACTGCTTCAATTTTTCTTAAAGCTCTGCAAAGATCATGTGTCCTGTGCTTGCAATGCTTATGAAAACAGTGCAGTGACATGCAAGCTCCATTATTCCGGCAGACAACAAGGAGGGCTGCACAGATTCATGGCATTTTTAAAAAAGGCATGACAATTATGGGATATAGATTACATTATGGGATGGAGACAGCTGCATGCTGGGAAGTTGACCCCTTTTTCCCACTCACCACTGCATGACTTGTTTCCGCCCCACCATACATTGCCAAAATTTCCCAAAAGACAATGTGCTTGATGGTGGTGGGTTGCAGGCTGGGATACCTACTCATGGTGCACTGCACTGTGCATTGACACAAGCATTCCTGGGGAGTATGCGCAGCGCCAACGCAAGGGCTAAGCATGCATATGCACAAGCAATATACTAACTGCAGGTTTCAGAGTAGCAGCCGTGTTAGTCTGTATCCGCAAAAGGAACAGGAGTACTTGTGGCACCTTAGAGACTAACAAATTTATTTCAGCATGAGCTTTCGTGAGCTACAGCTCACTTCTTCGGATGCATAGAATGGAACACACAGGCAGGAGATATTTATACATACAGAGAACGTGAAAAGGTGGAAGTATGCATACCAACAGGAAGAGTCTAATCAATTGAGATGAGCTATCATCAGCAGGAGAAAAAAACAACTTTTGAAGTGATAATAGAAGGTGTGAGGAGAACTTAACTGCAGCGGCTTTATGATAATGTAACTTGCATCAGCAAAAGTTTGTAGCACAGATATGGCCTAAGAGGATTTGCCTGTATAGCTATACCAGCAAACCTTTTCCAGTGCAAACTAGACCTTGCTCTCCAGCATCTCAAACCAATGCTTTAAAAAGAAATCTAAATTACAGCTTTGAATGAATTGAGTCACATTAGACGGGAGGGGCCTGCCTACACCAGAAAACACTCTAACTCTATTTAGGAGACATATAGAAGGAATGCAGTTGTAATAGCCTCAGCAACCTTTTAAGCTGCAGTGTAGAAAGTGATGCAGGCATTTTAAATCAGATCTCATTAGAATTAAGATATTTTTGCTTTGGTGGAAAATATTCTAAGACAGACCAAGCTGAGACCATCAGTCTCATATTCTGATGCAGAATTGCTGCTAGAGGTCCAAAGATTAAATGTCAGCAGAACATTAATTATAAAGTAACTTCCACAGTTCCCCAAATCTGTTTCTTCTGAAGACATTTCACTATCTGAACTAAAGACAATTAAACTATGCTAGCAGGCACTGAGATATCACAGTGAGAGAGACCTAAAACAGACAGAGCTCTTCCAAACACTCTACATTACAATAGGAATACTGCATTTTTATCTTTATATTGTAGCATATCAGGCTATGTCTACACTACGCACCTTTTAGTGACACAGCCATGCTGCTAAAAGGTGCGCAGTGTAGCCACTTTGTTGTCAGGACAGAGGTCTCCTGCCGACAAAATAAATCCAGCAACGTGCAGTGTAGACAAAGTTTAACATTCTAGCAGTACAACAGATTTAGCATTTGTCCTCATTTATATTTTAAAATAGTGTCTGGAGATCTGCTATGTGGGTAAACCACAAAAGTCTGAGGGTATGTCTACGCTACCCGCCGAATTGGTGGGCAGCAATCGATCCAGCAGGGGTCAATTTATCGCGTCTAGTCTAGATGCAATAAATCAACCCGAGTGCTCTACCGTTGACTCCTATACTCCACCGCCACAAGAGGCACAGGCAGAGTCGATGGGGGAGCAGCAGCAGTTGACTCACCGCAGTGAAGACACCGCGGTAAGTAGGTCTAAGCACGTCGACTTCAGCTACTTTATTCATGTAGCTGAAGTTGTGTAACTTAGATCGATCCCCGCCCCCCAGTGTAGACCAGGCCTGAATACTTAATGCAGAATTGCTCTGAGTAGCACATGAGGGAAATACGCTAACAGACCTTGTGCCTCCATTCGCATTTCTTGGTATCAGCTGCAGCTGGTGTCCTCTCCAGGAGCTGAGCACATCACATCTCCCACATAATCCCTTCCCCTCAAAGTTTCCACACCCGTTGGAGAGGGAGTCAAGGCCAGGACTATGCACATAAGGCAGAATTCCCTCTTCAGCAGGACTTAAGTTCTTATCACCGAGGCTCCTGAAAGGTTTCATGGCTGTTCATCATTGTTCCACTGAACCCTGCCAGCCCCTGGCTGCAATCACAGACACATGGCATCTTGTGTAACCCACACACCTCCTGGGTGTGGCGTTCTGTCCCATCTAGTGACACCGAGACCACTTAGAGAGAGACTGATGAGTCTGCTCTACAGCCTTAGCTAACAGACAGTGGCTTTTACCTCATGCGGTAGAGGCTCATGCAGTAAACTCCAGAGGCCCCACGTTCAATCCTGCCTGCCGATGACCAGGGTTTGCCAGCATTACACTTGCACTGCCACTGAGTCACAGAGCCAGGTGAGCTTTACACATTTACAAACAAACAAGTTCAGCTCAGCTCAGCTTTCATGTGAAAAGGAAAACCTCCCTGGGACCTCTCAGCAACATGTCATGTGAGTCAAAGCGAAGGATTCGCCTCTTCCTGGACAACGCTGAGATGGAAACAGCTGCTGCTGAAATAAAATAATGCTTTGCACTTTGGTGGCACCTTCTACAAGAAGGTCGTCAAGTGCTTTACAAACGCTAACAAATTCATATCTCCTACTCTGTGAGAATGGCATCCTGGGGTTCCTTTGTATCAGGTTATTAGTAACCATGTAAGACTGAGGATGGAAGTCTCCTGGACCATACTGCCCCTTTCCAAGGGTTTCTGCAAACACAGTCCCATGGAACAAAGGAAACAACCCCTGGTGGAGAGGAAGTGGCTCTGGGGTGGCACAGTTTGTGTGGTGAGGAGAACCCAGCTGCTAACTCTGTCTTGGGCCTGGACCAGAGCCTTGGAGTGTGAATGGGACAACAGAATTTTGCTAATTTACACTCCTGACTGGACACCCCAACATGCAACAAAGACAATGCAACACAAAGTGTACTATGTCCAGGTAAGTAACTGCAGCATTGTCTGTCAAAACAGAGCTCATCATGCTTCCAACCCTAATCTTCTATTATTCCATGCCAACAGTGCCCTGCCATGCCAACTCTAGCACCACTTTTTTTTTTCTTTTTGGTGGCACATATAATGTGCAGTGTAGAAAGGTATAGCCTGGTGGGGCTCTAGCTTCAGCAGATTTGACTCAAACGCCCAGCATGTTGGTGCAGTAAGAAGAGGCTATTATTACAGACTCATTTTGCAGAGCAGAACCACACTAAGCCTCACAGAAGCATTGCAAGGAAGGTGTCTTCATTATCATAATTACTATGTTACAGATGTGGAAGCTAACGCATAAAGAGTAACTTGCCCAATGTCATTCAGGCAAACTGGAGGACTCTGGGACAGCCTCCCAGAGCTCCGGACTCCAGTCTGCCTGCAAACCCACACTTACACCTTGCCTCAATTCTCAAGGACTCAGTTCAGTTTCTGGTGGCACCTTAAAGACTAACAAATTTATTTGGGCATAAGCTTTCGTGGGTAAAAAACCCACTTCTTCAGATGCATGGCTCAGCTCGGTTTCTGGATCAGTTCCCAGGTGGTGATGAGATGGCAAACTTACACTCGGCTGTTGCTGACATGGGGATTCCCTATAATGTAGCTGAACTAGGATTATACTCCTAAAACTTGGTTAATTTAAGAGTTATGGTTGCTCTGGTGCATTTCCTGTCACCATAATCACCAGTGGCAGATTAATGATTTTGTCTCCCCAAGGCCCTAAAAATAATTGCCGCCCCCGGCCCAATATGAACTTGTTTTAGTTTTTTTACAAATTCTTTTGAACTAAAATGAATCTAAATATCATTAAAATAATTGAAAATTTACAAGTTTTATTATAAATAAAATTACAAGTACAGCAGACCCTCGCTTGAATGCACATCTGTATAGCGCGATTTCGCTTATAGCACGGGACAGTGCATGGATCCAAAACGGAGAACCTCTTAATTTCTTCCTTCCAGTCATATTATTAACGTTTAGGATTCTCGCGAGTATGTTTACTAAATGGCGTCGCGCCGTCATTGGTGGTTTAAATACGCGCTATGATTGGTAGAATCACAGCTTCACTGACGCCGCAATTACAAAAATGCTGCTATTATAAATTTGCCGCCCCTGCAAATTTGCCGCCCTAGGCCTAGGCGATAATACGCCACTGTTAATCACAAAAAATCAAGGAAACCCTCAGTTCAGGCAACATGAGCATCCAGATCTACCTCAACTCATCTCATCTCTCTTACCAACTACACACTGTAATACCCAACACATCCACAGCCTCCTCCCATACACCACAATCTCCATTTAAATAGTGGCATATAACTAACTACAGTGCACCAAAAACAGAAATCTGACCTCAGCAACAGCAAGATATATTTCCTATTGACACACGTGACAAGTCTGTGTTGTCTGAACATGGAAAAGCATGAAATCAGAGTTCAGATTCTGCCTCTAAATGCGAGTTTGAGGCACTGAGTATTTGGAGGAAACATCAGAGGAAAATATGGCAGATGGAACAGGAAGGTAACCCTCCCCTTAAAGACCTAGCATTCCATCGGCCTCCGCACCAAGAAGAAAACCAGGATGATTAAGCATCAATGAACTGTTTATATTCTGAATTATTTCTTTAGAAAATTCCCCACTGCTTTGCAATGTGAAGCCCTAGTAGAATTTGAAGCTTGTGACTCTGAGACTAGCATAGAATATGGTTTGAAAAACATTAGCATCTCTGGGGAAATGTGAGAAAGGAATTATCTGAAATCTTCTGAACTCTGAGAAGGTGCTAAAGAGTGTGCAAAGTCCCTAGAAAACTACAGCTTGTGGCCCTACATCTCTCCACTGAGATGGATTTTTGTGCATGTCTTGAGCTAGGAGAGCTGTGGAGCTGCTAGGAGGATGCCACCATATTCAGTGCTGCATGGCAGCTTGCAGCAGCCGTTTTGCTCTGCAGCATTTTGGGCTTAAGAGAACATGTGCTGTCTCAGACACGTCATCCCAAATGAGCGATGCGGATTGTATGCTATTATCATCAAGGTCCTTGCTGTTGGCTTCCTGTCTCTCTTCTGGCACACTCCTGGGAGCTGTGTACCCAGCATGTGGCAGTTTGTCAGAACACAGTGAGATTAGGGAAACTGGCTGGGAGCAACTTGAGCAAGTGCTCTCTAGCAGCGGGCCAACATAGCCCCCCCACCCCCGACACACACACACACATTGTTCAGTACTACTAAGACCAGGATACGATCAGACTAAAACTACAATTGACTTCTGTTGGTTAATATTTATTCTGATATGGTCTGGAACAGTTCAGTGCAGTTATCCTTACAAGGAATAAGCTCAAGACATTTGGAAGAATAACTACCAAAGAACACATGGACATTACATTGCATACTGTGATGGGGCAAGGCCAGATGGCTACAGTAAAGTAGTGAGGAACAGGTATGTTAGCCCCAGGCTAAACAAATCCCTAGTACCATGGTAACCAAATGGCAATTGCTCCAGGTTAATCAAGACACCTGGGGCCAATTAAGATCTTTCTAGAAGGCAGTGGAGATAGTTACATTGATTGGGACACCTGAAGACAATCAAGGGCTGGCTGGAACTAGTTAAAAGCCTCCCAGTTAGTCAGTGAGATTCATGTGTGAGGAACTGGGAGCAAGAGGCGCAAGGAGCTGAGAGTGAGAGGGTGCTGCTGCTGGAGGACTAAGGAGTACAAGCATTATCAGACACCAGGAGGAAGGTCCTGTGGTGAGGATAAAGAAGGTGTTTGGAGGAGGCCATGGGGAAGTAGCCCAGGGAGTTGTAGCTGTCATGCAGCTGTTACTGGAGGCACTATAGATAGCTGCAATCCACAGGGCCCTGGGCTGGAACCCAGGGTAGAGGGTGGGCCCGGGTTCCCCCCAAACCTCCCAACTCCTGATCAGACACAGGAGGAGTTGACCCAGACTGTGGGTTCCACCAGAGGGGAATATCACTGAGGTGAGCAAATCCGCCAATAAGCGCAGGACCCACCAAGGTAGAGGAGGAACTTTGTCACAATACCTAACAGCAGGTACTGCCTTCTTTTCCCTGTTTCCTGGGGAGAGAGACACTGTTTTCTGAAGTGCAGAAAATTTAACTTTTGCTGCATAGCATACAGATGGGTACTCGGTGCTTTAATCGCTGCTGTATTATCCAATATGTTGCTACTGCTCCACATATGGATCAAAATTGAACAAAGAATGTGTTTTTAAAGAGTCACCGGAAAAAATAAAGTGGGTTGAATTATATAAAACATAAGAATCAATAAATGGCAAAAAAAGATTCCTGGTGATGGCGTTCACAGCTTGAGCTTGGGATGTCTCTGTTCAAAAGGGGAAGAAACCATTTCAACATTAAGGCCACTTTTGAGAAGGGTGAAAATAGGCTTGATGCTGCTCATCTTGACACACAGGAATTAGCATTAATGTCCACTGTGTACAGAATGAGAGTGGCATACAGAAACCTCTCCATGAATCCAGCTCAAACCAGATCCCAATGTTTGCTCTAGTCTTTATTTATATTATAAATAAAAGGTGACTTTGCTACTGTTAAAGCTCATGATGCCTGGAAGGCTTTTCAAAGAAATGAGCAAGTCTGCCTGTTACAACAAAGCGCATATCATTTTGTTCTGTTTGAACAGAGGCAATGAAAACAAAATAAAACTAACAAGTAATAAACATTTGAGAATCTAATGCATTTCTCTGGTGAAAGTCTGCAAGCCTTTCCTCTCAATGGCCTAGTCCAGAAAGAGCACCATGAAGGTAGGAGAGCAGAAAAGGGCATATTAGAACAAGAAGAAGTCAGAGGCAGAAAAAAAGCACTTTTTCTTTGAACCTTTGATTAATTTTCCATCACAACAGCGTTTGAGGTGTCTGATGTTGACAATTTCCCAGAGACCCAGGGCTTGCCACATGCTGCAGTAACAAAAGCCCTAAAGTTATGAGTTATTGCTATTTAACAATTACCCAGTCACCAAGGTCCTTTAAAAAAGATAGCTCAGAGAATAAACATATAAGGTCTAGATTTCTTCAATAGTCTGAAGAAATTCAGAGCTGCTGCACCTCTGGTGCTGCTAAAAAGACTTCTCCCTTTTCCCTGTCTCTGAATGAGCCAATGAATTAAAAATTAAATTAATATCAAACATTGCTATTCTATAAGGGTTTACCTTATGGGCAATATTGTTAGGAAAGAAAGTGGCTGCGTCATATTGAGTTCCTTTAGTTTAAGTGATAAAATGAAGAAGTAAGGCTAATGTTTGCAATCAAACACGCATATGCTATGAAGTTAGTGAATACACCTGTGCTGAAAGTAGCAGTAAATAAAAGGAACTGGAACCAAATAGTGTGTTTATAAGGACACTTGACCACAGAGTGGAATAATCAGAAATGTAACTGTTTGGTTAGTAATGCATAGACACCATTCAGCCATACCAAGGTCCTATCATAGTTGCTAAAACAAGGAGAACGGAAACAGAAGATTTATACGGCTCTTCCGGCCTCCTAGAGAATGGTGGTTCTTGAAGTCACTTTGCATTGTATAATGGACTGTCAAAACAAGTTTAAAGAGCATCAAAGAATATGGAGGGACTTTGTATAAATTATATCACCTTTAAACAGGACAATTCAGCAGCTAGCAGAGTGTTGACGAAGAAATGGCAACTTGAGGAAGCATAACTGCAAAATGGACCCAGGAATGCACTGCAGACGGACGCATGGAAAGCAACTTGAGGAGGTAAGTTGCTGACAGGAGCAAACCCACCGGCATTCAAGGTTTGTCCCAAGATGGTTGTACCAAGAGTGATGGCATGACTTGTCTTAAACAAGTTGCTGTGACAAGATTTGTTGCCTGGAAAATTCCAGTCCTGTTGCAAGAACTTAAAAGCTGATGTCTTGTTCCCTGACTGGATGGTGAGAGAGGACATCTCATTTTGGTTGGACATTTCAAATGTTTGGAAGAAGTATGGATCACCATCTAAACATCCATGTCAGCATCTTTAGTAAGAGGGACTAAGCTGGACCACCAGGAAGAAATAGGCTAAAATGGCCTGTCTCCTTCAGCATGTTGCTTCCTGAAAGCTGAAGACACATGGAAGGGAGAAGTCTGAGGTCTTGGGCCAGCCACCTGGGAGTTCGCCTGGTGACATTGAGCTCCTGTCTCAGATAGGCACCTTAACAGTCTTTCTATTTTCCTGCTATTTGGGTTTCCCGCTACTGCACTACTGCACCAGGAAAAGACTATAGTCGTGTCTACCCTTCACTCCTCCTGTGTTTGCAGTGTCAACTCCTGCCATGAACAGTAACTGAGCTGAAAGCTGACAGCAGAGCAGAGATCTGGTGATAAGTAACATACAGACTTTCTCTTGCGTAAAGACCCAACTCAGTCAACTGCTCACTTCCTAAAATGTAACTTTTCCTAAAGCTGGGGACCTAATTAGTAAGGAACATGCTAGTGTATGCACTTTAAATACTGTCACAGTTAGTGTGTCTTTGCTTTGTAACAGGTTCCATTAAAAAAAAAAAGAGGAATACTTGTGGCACCTTAGACACTAATAAATTTATTTGGGTATAAGCCTTTGTGGGCTAAAACCCACTTCATCGGATGCATGCAGTGGAAAATACAATAGGAATATATATACACACAGAACATGAAAAAATGGGTGTTGCCATGCCAACTCTAACGAGACTAATCAATTAAGGTGGGCTATTATCAGCAGAAGGAAAAATAAACTTTTGTAATGATAATCAGATGGCCCATTTCAAACAGTTGACAAGAAGGTGTGAGTAACAGTAGGGGAAAAATTAGCATGGGGAAATAGTTATTACTTTGTGTAATGACCCATCCACTCCCAGTCTTTATTCAAGCCTAATTTAATGGTGTCTGGTTTGCAAATTCATTCCAGTTCTGCAGTTTCTCGTTGGAGTATGTTTTTGAAGGTTTTTTTGTTGAAGAATTGCGACTTTTAGGTCTCTAACTGAGTGACCAGGGAGGTTGAAGCGTTCTCCGACTGGTTTTTGAATGTTATAATTCTTGACGTCTGATTTGTCTCCATTTATTCTTTTGCCTAGAGACTGTCCGGTTTGGCCAGTGTACATGGCAGAGGGGCATTGCTGGCACATGATGGCATATATCACCTATATCACTGATGTGCAGGTGAATGAGCCTCTGATGATGTGGTTGATGTGATTAGGTCCTCTGATGGTGTCCCTTGAATAGACAGAGTTGGCAACAGGCTTTGTTGCAAGGATAGGTTCTCGGGTTAGTGTTTTTGTTGTGTGGTGTGGTGTGTGGTTGCTGGTGAGTTGCTTCAGGTTGGGGGGCTGTCTGTAAAATCAGACATCAAGAATTATAACGTTCAAAAACCAGTCTGAGAACACTTCAACCTCACTGGTCACTCAATTACAGACCTAAAAGTCGCAATTCTTCAACAAAAAAACCTTCACAAAAAACTCACAAGTACTCCTCGGGTGTTTTTTTTTTTTTTTTTTTTTTTAAATGGAACCTGTTACAAAACAAAGACACACTGTCTTCTTATATCCTATAATAGTAGTTGTTGCTGTTAAGGAGATTTAATAAAACTACATAAAACTAAATTCAACTTGCGAGTCCTTTTCCTAAATTAAGCAATCAAAATTAAAAGGACCCTAAGAAAGGTGGTACATGTAACCAGTTAAGCTTTAACTAAGGTTTGGTGTGACAGGGTGCTAAGCAGAAAACTGCTTAGCCAACCCTCTGTCACTCCAGCTCCAGTTAAGGGAGGTGAATTGGAGCTGGGTAGACCACCTGGCCCTGATTGGGGAAGCTTGAACAGCTGCTGCCTCATCAGGCTGGGGCTGGCCAAGAGCTCCAGGGGATGGAAGCTCCGGGGAACTGGAAAGAGGAAAGCTACAGTAGAGGAAAGGCAGTGAGGGGAAGCAGAGAGAGAGAGAGAGAGTTTTGCCCCCTCTCCCCTGCTGGCGGACTACTTGTACAGTGGAAAGGTGGTGGGAGCACAGCCTTTAAATAAAAGCACCAGGTGGGCATTGCACCTAGAGGTCTGTGTGTGACTTTCTCAGCCCAGCAGGGGCAGGAGCCCGGAGGGCCCTGCAGGGACACTGCTACATTTGGTTTATACCTTACGTTTCTTAAAATGCAGAGCTGTCCCAACTTAAGGTGTGATTTTAAACCGGTTTAGTTAAACTAGTGCCAGAGGCTGTGTGAACAGTCATATTTGGATTTAAACGAAGTTTATTTCCGTTTAATTTAAGACAATTATGAACAAGTTTAAGATAAACCAAAATAAGCCACTCAAACACAAATTAGAGAATCCCCGCAGAGATTTGCACCAGGTTAACTACCTAACTCAGACTAGTTGCATCAGAAAACCCCAGGATATCAAAGCCATGGTTGAATTCACATTTGTGGAATCAGCGCGCTGTTTTGGGACAGGCTGGTAATTTGTGGTTTGTTTCAATCTACTCCAAGTTGAAATCCACTGACAATCTCTGAAAAAGGTTTGCATAACAATTTGCTACAAAAGTGATGAATTAAGCTCTGGGTTAGAATTAGAACCAGCTCTGGGTAATTAAAATCATACTTAAGTATGTGCGATGCAATGACAGCACTGTAGCTAGTCCCTTATTTTCAAGGTCATCCTTGAGACACATGAATCCCATCCTTCCAGCAGTATGTGCTGGGTGCCCCCGCGGTCAAGCCAAAGAGAAATCAGACCCCAGTAGCCAGGCACATTCTGAACCCATCCCCCACTCATTTCCACTACAGAATTCAACAACCCTCCCTGCTCCATCTCTAGTATTAGCAGGACCAGACCAGAGAGGCAGATTGCACCCCTCCCCACACAGCACTATTTCTTAAGAGGGGCATTTGCCACTGAAAAAACACTACCACATATAGGCCAGCTGGGGTCCAGCCACAAATGAGAGACACTAGAGATACATCAGGATCTAGAAAAAAGCCATACGTTCATGCACTGTACTCTGAAACGTGCAGACCCCTGCTGGCCAATCAGCTAACAATAGGAACTGTTTGTTCTTTTCTCTCTGCACCATGTTGCTTTTTTTTCCCCAAAAAATCATTGATCATAACCTTCTCCTGATTACAAAACTTATTCACCCAAACAGACATAGATTTTCCTGTATCTGATGTACTTACAACGGAGGCCAGCATATCTGTTTCAGTTAAACAGACCCATTGTGAGTACAAAAGGCATGTGGACTATCCAAACAGGAACCTGGCTCAAAAATTTGCATTCCTATAATCCACTGTGATCTCAGTACCACTTTCAAACAGCCTGGATCTAAGGCATAGGAAGCAGTGGCCCTACCAAGTCAGTAGACAGAGAGACAAAGTGGGTGAGGTAATATATTTTATCTGTAAACCCGTGGAAGAGCTCTGTGTAAGATCGAACACTTGTCTTTCTCCCTCAACAGAAGCTGGCCCAATAAAAGATATTACCTCATCCACCTTGTCTCTCTACTATCCTGGGACCGACACAGCCACAACACCACTGCATAAGTCAGTAAATAATAAGCAGAACACCACAAACAACCAAAGGTAGTAGATGATGATTCACTGGACTAGCTAGAAAAAAAAGTGCAGGCAACCTTGTGTGCCTTCACACAGGCCTGATGGAATCAGTAGAAAGTCTCAAACTCTTGGCTACTTTATTCATTTTTCCAGTTCATCCAAGGAAATGAATGACCTGCAACTTTACACTGTCTAGGCTCTGAGAGTTAAATGTCCTTGTACGTCTGGGTTTGGACAGGCAAGAGCAACAATCACCTGCTCCTGCAGCCGCTGGCAGATGTCTTGTGGCATCTAGGCCGTTTCGCTCTAGTGTTTTATCTGACTCGGTCACTTTGCGCCAATCTCAAAAGGGATGTGATGTTCCCTGTGGACCATCGGGTGCTCTCTGTTCTTAGGGAGTGAAACTCCATTTTACAGGAAGAGAAGAAAGGGAAAAAAAGTAAGAAAGGCTTAGTCAAATCTCAGACGCTATGAAGAACTCCTCCAGTGAGCCTGCACCAATAATGAAGAAAAGAGCCACATCAACAAAAATGCCAACACAGCTTCCTCCCACCTGAGGAGACTGTGCGAAGCCAGTTGACCCATAGCCCTCATTTGAATGTCAAATCATTACAGCATACTGACTTCTCAAAAGAAGCAATTCTGTTGAACCAATGCAAAAGCAATTAGCATCAAAGAGCTTAGTGGCCTGGCCCTACAGAATGACAGTATTTCTGCCAACCTCTGCATCACCCCCCAAGTACCTCATGCAAACACACAGCGATCAGGAAGTATTCTGTCTGAATGGGGTTACTCACAGGATGTGTGACATCGCTCCATGTTTGGAGAACAGTGCATTCTGAGAAAACTGGGTCTCCTGGGCATCCACCTTAATTGTAAACAGCAGATCCTCAATACTTATCCCTCTGACAAAGGAGAGCCAAGCTAGGGGTGAAATTAAAACTCTCCCAGCACAAAGAACACAGATAATCGTTCCTGCACATAGAATCATAGAATATCAAGGTTGGAAGGGACCTCAGGAGATCATCTAGTCCAACCCCCTGCTCAAAGCAGGACCAATCCCCAGACAGATTTTTACCCCAGTTCCCTAAATGGCCCCCTCAAGGACTGAACTCACAACCCTGGGTTTAGTAGGCCAATACTCAAACCACTCAGCTACCCCTCCCCTATGCATTAGTAGCTCCATTTTTAATGGATTGTAAGAAAGCAAGACAGCAATAACCACGTACAAAGTACACTATGACACTCAAACCAGCACAAACACCCGCCCCAAAGCCTGTGAATCAGGAAGAGTAGGCTCAAAGGCATACAGATGATCACTGATTAACTGCTCATCAATGCCGAGAAAAACATGTAAAAGCCCCTTGGCAAAGGCAAGAGCACTGCTTGGCCTTGACACTTCCATGTGGCATGTGCCAACAACTTTTGTTAAGCAGAAAGTTTTACCTTGAGCAGGCTGTGAAGCCAAAGACCAGTCTGACAGTAACAAAACCACATGAGACTCGGCAAAAACAAAAGGTTTCTCAAAAAGTTGGGCAGACGAGCCCCATCTGAATGTAAACATCTTGGCCCAGAGTTAGCCCTGGACATTAACAGGCTTACATCAGGGGTAAACCTGCTGCCCAAAGAACAAGCCCTCTGGGAGTGGGGACCCAGAGGACAGTCTCAGCTCATAAACCCTCAGGTTATGTTGTTATCCTTCCTGTATGAGTGAGGGGCAGCAGAACATGCCTAGTCCGTCCTGATGGAGGGACGTGGGTGAGTGTATCTATTGGGTTTCTGGGAAACTGGGTGGGCAGAAGCCCGCCCAATGCTAAAGGATCCCCCCCCAGCCTAAGGGGAGGATCTACAGGACCTCAGAGGTTATGGGGTCAGGAATTGAGTGAGATTCGGTCCCTTCCCCTAGGACTCAACGCAAGCCAAATGCCATCCGGATCCTGGCCCCTTTGTCACTCATCACAGACTGGGAGCAAAATGTAAAACTTCATCTTTGTAAATCTTCATATTCCACCCCTGAAGGTGACCTGCAGCAGTTCTGAAGCAGGTATTGCCCCATTCATCCCCGGTGGGTGTTAATGCAGAGACTCCATTTAAACATTAACACATTCAGCTATTTCACTGTTAATCATAAACAGAAACATCCAGCTCATGTGCTCACCCAGCATGCCAAGGTATCAGAGATATCAGGGAGGAAAGAAATCAAGATCACGGTGGCCTATTTGCGCCAGGTGTGCTACAAACACACAGCAAAACGTAAACCCTTCGGGACAGGGTCTCTCTAGGAAGCCACAGTGGGATAAGGGCAGTGTTGTTATCCCCACTTTACAGAGGGTAACTGAGGCACAGGCAGATGAAGTGACATACTGAACCCAGATCTCCCAAGTCCTAGCAGACCAGGGCCTTAGGCACAACATCAACCATCTCCCCTCTACCTCCTCTCTCTCGCCCGGGCCCCTACAGGCTAAAGCAGGAAGGTTCCCTAAAGTCTGCTCAGCACTGATGTATCTCCTCTTAAACAGCCCAACAGGGCTGCTGCCCCCAGGGGAGCCCTTTCCCCACTCCCCAGGCCCCAGCCATTGTAGGGAGCACATGCCCTGGCCTGACACAGCTCAGACTCAGGAAGTTTTCCAGGGCTTTTGCCAGTCCGCATGTCCCTTTGGATTCCTGCCCACTGCTCCCAGTGCAATGGGGGTGGGGGGTCATGCGGGGGTGGCTCCTAGCACTGCCAGTGGGGAAGCCGGGCTGCAGCCAGGGGGAGGGGTTCCCCCCCTTACCAATGGGGAGCAGGCTGCAGCCGGGGGGAGGGGATCCCACCCTTACCAATGGGGGGGGGGCCGGCTGCAGTTGGTGGGAGGGGTTTCACCCCTTACCAATGGGGGGGCAGGCTGCAGTCAGGGGGGAAGGGGATCCCACCCCTACCAATGGGGCAGCACGCAGGCTGCAGTCGGGGGGGGAGGGGATCCCACCCCTACCAATGGGGGGCAGGCTGCAGTCAGGGGATCCCATCCTTACCAATGGGGGGGGCAGGCTGCAGGCGGGGGGAGGGGATCCCACCCTTACCCATGGGGGGGCCGGCTGCAGTTGGTGGGAGGGGTTTCACCCCTTACCAATGGGGGGGCAGGCTGCAGTCATGGGGGAAAGGGATCCCACCCCTACCAATGGGGCAGCACGCAGACTGCAGTCGGGGGGGAGGGGATCCCACCCCTACCAAGGGGGGACAGGTTGCAGTCAGGGGATCCCATCCTTACCAATGGGGGGGCGGGCTGCAGGCGGGGGGGAGGGGATCCCACCCTTACCAATGGGGGCGGGCTGCAGCTGGGGAGGGGTTCCCCCTTACCAATGGGGGGCGGGCTGCAGGCGGGGGCGCTCCCAGCGCCGCTACCGGGGTCGGGGCGGGGGTTGTTCGCTGGGACCCGCCGGACCCAGCTCAACAGGTGCGGGAGGCCCGGCCCGGCCCGGCCCAGTCCCGGACTCGCTGCCCGCCCGCCGCACTCACCTCTCCGCCATGTCCCGCTCCTCTGCCCTGCGGCCGCCGGCTGCTGCAGGATGTGAAACCCGATCCCGCCCCGCCCGTCCCGCTGCCGGGGCAGGCCAGCCGGGGGCGGGGAGCGATGGGGCGGGGGCCTGGGGGGAGAGGGGGATAGGGGCAGAGGAGGGGCTGGGGTGATGGGGGCAGGGTGATGGGGGCAGAGGGGGTAGGGGATGGGGCAGGAAATGATGGGGCAGAGGGGGTAAGGAGTGATTGGGGTGGGGTGATGGGGCAGAGGGGTGTAGGGGCAGGGAGTGATAGGGCTGGGGTGATGGGGCAGAGAGGGGTAGGGCCAGGGAGTGATGGGGCAGAGGCAATGGGGCTGGGATGATGGGGGCAGAGGGGGTAGGGAATGATGACAGAGGAGGGTGGGGTGATGGGGTAGGGGTTAGGAGTGATGGGGTGGGGTGATGGTGCAGAGGGGATAGGGAATGATGGGGCAGAGGCAATGGGGTGGGATGATGGGGCAGAGGAGGGTGGGGTGATGGGGTAGGAGGATAAGGAGTGATGGGGTGGGGTGATGGGGCAGAGTGGGGTAGGGCCAGGAGTGATGGGGCAGAGGCAATGGGGCTTGGATGATGGGGGCAGAGGGGTAGGGAATGACGACAGAGGAGGGTGGGGTGATGGGGTAGGGGTTAGGAGTGATGGGGTGGGGTGATGGTGCAGAGGGGATAGGGAATGATGGGGCAGAGGCAATGGGGTGGGATGATGGGGGCAGAGGAGGGTGGGGTGATGGGGTAGGGGGGTTAGGAGTGATGGGGTGGGGTGATGGTGCAGAGGGGGATAGGGAATGATGTGGCAGAGGCAATGGGGGTGGGATGATGGGGGCAGAGGAGGGTGGGGTGATGGGGTAGGAGGATAAGGAGTGATGGGGTGGGGTGATGGGGCAGAGTGGGGTAGGGAATGATGGGGTGGGGATGGGAGAAGGGAGTGATGGGGGCAAAGGGGGTAGGGAGTGATGAGGTGGGATGATGGGGCAGAGGGAGGTAGGGAATGATGGGGCAGAGGCAATGGTGTAGGGTAATGGGGGAAAGGGAGTGATGGGGTAGGGGATGGGGACAGGGAGTGATGAGGGTAGGGGATGATGGGGGCTGGGAATGATAGCAGTTGGGGCAAGGGCTGACATGGAATAGCACATGGAATAGCTGGCTCTCTGAGACAGCAGGGCATCTCCCTGTGTCCATGCAGCAGGAAAGTCAGGGCAGTGGCTGCAGCCCATCTACCTTACTGGGATGAGTGACCTGGGGCTGTGCTGGCTTTGGAGCTGTACCTTATTTGTATGGGTTCAAAAAGTCCCCAGCACAAACTGGGCTCCTTGGGTTGAAGGAGCCTCTCTGGGGCAAAGAGTCTGGCTCCCTTTGGGGACTGAGCTGCTGCTGGCCAGGTCAGTCTGAATGCGATGCAAGTGCAGCCTCTGGTGGCAGCTCTTCCCAGCTGAGCTTGCAGGGCTGCTCCCCTGCATTCTGCTGGAGCCCAAATAAACCTGCCCTTCTCTTGCATTGTCCACTGGTCTGGCTTCAGCCTGGCAACTCTCAGCTGGCAGGTGGGCATTATCCTCCTTTACAGATAGGAACAGATACAGAGGGGGTTGGGACTTGCCACAGTTACACAGCAGCACTGCCAACTCTTGTGACTTCACCACCAGGTTTATGCTGTTGGGTTTCTTTCCTGAGGCCCAGCCCTGTGATTATGAGGCTCTCAGGTGTTTTTGGTTAAAGCATATTTCTAACTTCCCTGCACTTCAGTGATGGGATAGTTTGTAGTAACCTAGCTGTGTTTTCAGTGGCCCTGTTGTCTCCATCTGCTTCCTCCATAGCCCTTTGTTATCCCAAGTTAGTCTAGTTAAATTTGAAAAGGGAAATTGAAAAGGAATGCCTAACTTCCTCCCATTTCCAAAAACCTGTAACCTCTCCTCCATGCACATTCCAATCCAGCAGCCAGGGGGAATTTACCAAGGCAAAATCTAATTACCTCCACTGAAATTTGTGCAGATCAGCTGGAGTTAGCACCTTTGCTCTTGCAGACAGTGCAGTGGGAATTGTTAATTACCACAAATGGTCAAGGCCCCCTTTTAAAAATACAATTTTATTTGTGAAATAGTACTCAAAGCTCATACTTTGTTCCAGACACTGTAAAAGCAATAAAAGACATCCCTGTCCCACAGAATTTATGATCTAAAAATGGAGAAGATCCAACAAGCATGGGCGGCAGGTTATATATTTGTGTGGGGCCCGGGCCCCAGCAATATTCAGGGCTGGGTGCCCTGCTCCAGCAATAGTTGGAGCTGGGTCTCTTCCTGCTCCCCGGTCCTGCCTGGATCGGTCCCGGCCACCGCAGGTCTCCCCCTGCCGCCGCGACCCTGCCTGGAGCAGGTCCCAGCCCCCGCCTGCCACCCCCCCTCCGCGTGTTCCCCCCCCTCCGCCGCGTTGTGTTGCGTCCCTGCCTGACAGAACGCAGCGCGCCTCTCCCCTGCCTGTTGCCCGGAGGGCTCCCAGCAGGTTTGCTGTCTGCTGTCACAGGGTCCTAGTGCCTGCCCTCCGCCAGTACTGGCAAGGCAGGCTGCCCTTACCCTGAGCCTCTCCAACCCCAAACCCTCAGCCCCAGCCAGAGCCCTCATTCCCCCCGCACCCTAATCCTCAGCCCCAGCCCTGAGCACCCCCACATCATGAACCCCTCATCCCCCTGCACCCTAATCCTCAGCCCCAGCCAGAGCCCTCATCCCCCCACACCCTAATCCTCTGCCCCAGCCCTGAGCGCCCCCACATCATGAACCCCTCATCCACAGCCCTCACCCACAGCCCAACCCTCTTCCCTAGCCCTGAGCCCCCTCCTGCATCATGTACCCCTCATCCTCAGCCCCACAGTCCTCACCCTGCACTCCCTCCTATCCCCAAACTCCCTCCCCCTTCCCACACACCCCTTCCCAACCCCAAACTCCATCCCAAAGCCTGCACCCTTCACCTCCTCCTGCACACCCACCCCCTGCCCCAGCCCAGAGCCTGCACCCAGCACCCTTCCTGCACCCTAATCCCCAGCCCAGGATCTGCACCCCAGACCTCCTCCGCCGAGCCCCCTCCCAGAGCCTTAGGCAGGTGGGGGCGGAGTTGGGGGGGCGGAGGTGGGGGCGGGTTCTGGGCCCCACCAAAATTTTTACAAACTTGCCACCCATGCCAACAAGGGGATGCAGAACACAACAGAAGAAGGGAAAGACAGGGAAAACAATAGGAACACAAGGTTGTATACTTTTTACCTCCAGGTCTGTAGTTTCTCAAACAGCACACCACCTCCCCTAAAGTTGTTCTGGGGCATTGGTTAATCATTGGTTTAGCTGATGTGACTCATCCTTCTGAATCTCTGACTACTTCCTGGAATACCTGGGTTTTCCCAAGGCAAGTCAGCATCCAAGGGCTTACCTCATCCAACTATGCTTAGTTTATGAGCTCTGACAGGCACTCAGTGCATTTCCTGCAGAACTGTCTTAACAGGAGACATTTGAGAGATTTCAGCATTGCTGATGCGTGATTATGGCACCTAACCTAGCTAGTGAGACCACATTCACTGATAAAATTCACAAGATTTCAACCAAGTTCTCTGGTTCTATAACTAGCATAAAACAAGATCTGGCTAAGAGATAAGCTGGCTGATAATTTACCTTCTGGAAAAACAAGGTTCCTGTAATTATGTCTCTGGATGACCTCATTCTGGTTTTGGTTTAACAAAATAAATATGTTCTAATATGACAGATTTCACCTTTTCCATGATAGAGCAAGAACTACCTGACAATACAGCTGAGACCAGCATTGTCCAGAAATGGAGTTACTGCTTCTGTGTTGCATCCAAATTTGAGATCCTGCCGAGCCTGAGCATAAAGTATTAGATTTTTAATTGATAAATATTAGTAAACGTAAATTTCATCGTACACACACAAACCAACAAAAATACTTGCCTTGATAACTGAAATTTACAGATAGGCAATGTAAGTAAAATGCTGCTTGAGAACGTAGAGTTTCATTTAAGGATATTTTGACATGGTGTTAACAAATTATGTTTGAACAGTTATAAAACTTTAACTTTTTGAATCTCAACATCTATGGTCACTAAATAATTGTCTGAATCTCCCACAACTAATTTCCTGCAACTGTGAAAATTTAAATTGATGAAAATTTAAAATGTAAAACAAATACTGTTGCACAACTGAAAGTTTAAATCAATAAAAATAGAAAATATGCTTAAAATAATCATCTGTCAAAATTATAAAAAATAAAAATCAAATTCTGCTAAGCCTCTTTATACTTTGTTGATTGTGAGGCTATTACAAGGGTATTTGATTTGTACTTTGACATAAGTGATTTGCATGCAAAATTCAAAGAGAATTATCTTGCCAACATGCTCTGTACAGCAAGCTGAGTGAGGGTAGATCCTCAAGAAACTTTGTAAACTAGAATGAAGAAGGAGACCGAGAATACTTCTATCTTCTCCTTTCTGCCCCAGAAAGTCCTGTTTGTCCCTATTAGTTATTTTTATGTGGGTCACAGGTAGATGGTGACTTTGTTTCCCTTTCTTGTTGTTTGTTAGCAGGTCCTTTATTAATTGCAAACAACAGTAGCTGCTATTTTGCACTGATAGTGAGGGAACAGGAGTTAGCACTTTTGCTGTTGCAGACTGTGCAGTGGGAATTGTTGAGAGAGAGACTAAGCCACTAATGGAGAGGATTACATCCCCACCAACAGCAGCCACCACAATGAGTCGGTGTGCTAGAAGGCATTGTTTGGATCTCATCTTATATATTCCCTCACGTGTTAAAACTTTATTTAAAAAATTACTTTGTATAGAAAAATATAATGCACCCGAATGCGGAACAAAGAAGAGAAAATGGCTAAGACCCCCCAAAAGACCGGTGTTTCTGCTGCCTCAGATGTAGTCTGTTCTGTTTCCTGGACCATTTCCTGCCCTGGTAAATCACTTATTAGAGCTGGGGCAGCCTTTTTATACAATACGTGCAATCTGTGTATCCTCCTCTCCTGTTCTCCCCCCTGCACACTGAATTGTAAACCTGCAGCTCCCAAGGACTGTGTTAAGGATTTTAACAGCTCTGCTTCTGTCCATCTCTTTAAAAACAAAACAGCTCCTCAGAAATGGAGGCAGGAATGAGGGATTGTTCCTTTGGGTCAGACGGGAATCCTAGTGGTCGTGTGCGCTCTTGAGGGAAAGGTGGGTTTGTCTAGATCTTGCTGCTGAGCCCAGAGAAGGTCTGCCCCTGCAACATCATTCCAAACTAGACTGTAAAGTCCCACATGGGATTGTAGTGAGGCGGCCTGGCTCCCAGCTGCACCTGAGCGGGACGAGCCAAAACAGCCGCCTCAGTGGGCGGAGCCACTGCCACCTGTCCCCGCCCCCCCAGAAGTCAAGGGGCGGGACAGGAAGTATAAAGGCCCGGGCCCAGCGCTCAGTTAAGGCCCGGCTGCTGGAGAGGACAGACACTGGTGCCCGAGCTCCTGTTGAACCGAGCCTTCCCAGAGCCCGGTACCCTGAGGAGGACTGGCTGAGCCTGCCCGGTACCCGGAGGAGGAGTTGAGTCCTCCCGTGCACCCGTGTCCTGAGGAGCTGATGCTGGTGGACCCCCCTGCTAAAGCCACGCCGATACAGGTACCAACGGAGGGGGAGATTGGAAGTGGCCCGGGGATAGCCAACCCCAGTCTGGCTGTAGCCGACACTGAGCTTATGTCAGTGTGTTGTGGCCAGGATCCCCACTGACTGCAGCGGATCCACACCGCTGCTAGGGCCCCGGGCCGGGACGCAGTGGAGTGGAGTGGGTGGGCCTGTGTCCCCCCTGCCATCCCCTACTCACGGGTGGCAGTCTCCCCCTCACCCCCAATGCTCAGGCTTAGAAGCCTGGACTTACCTGTGGGCCCTGTGCCTGTGTTGCGGCCCCGCCCTGAGTTTGGGTGTGGGCTTTACAGACTTGAACTGTTCATTTGCTCAGCCCCTGCCTAAGGGTCTGAGCCCCTGAACGGCTCTGTTTGCTCAGCCCCGGTCGGAGGGTCTGAGCCCAGGACTACTGCCTGTTGCCCCGCCCTGATCTAGATGTGGACATCAAGACTGAACTGCTACTCAGCCTCCTGTAGTGAGGCGGCCTGGTTCCCAGATGCCCTGAAGGCGAAGAGCGACCCCTCACCTGACAAGGGGACCTGTACACGGACCCTTACAGGGATACACAGCTCATTAGTATGACTACCTCATGTCCATCAGCTCCTGTTATCTAGAGGGTCACTATAGCTCACCCCTCTGGATAACCAACATCCAGACAAGTCATAGAACTAAAGAAGGAGCTCAGTTGGCCAACTGTGCTACCAGCCACCAACCTGAATTCTGCCACCTGCCATGATGCTGAGAAAGTGTTCCGAGCCCTCAGTATGGGACAGCTTGGCTGCACATGCAGTTGTTCCTGATTAACTGTTCCTACTTAATGCCATGGGTGGACATTATTATTCTGGAACATTGGAGAGTTAAGTAGGAACAGTTAATTGGGAACAAGTCCATGTGTAGACAAGTCCTGTAAGAATAGAGCTGTCCTGACTTCAGATCAGCAGGACTAGACCTGGCACTGACACTAGATGGATTTTGTCACTACCCAAATGATTTTTTCGCTTGTGTCTGACAACACAACCAGCCTCTGAAATCCTGGGTAAGAAGCCTGCATATTCAGAATGATAATCATTATGCTTTCTGGCTCAACCAGCTGTCAGGGGACTATGGGGTGTGCTGCCGAGCAAGGGATATTTTGGTACTGCTGAAGTATCCTTTAAGTAACTTAATCTGAAGAGCATCACATGAAATCCCACTGCACCCTACATAACAAATAGAGACAGTGAGATCACGGCAGCTCTGCTGGCTGGCTGGGCAGCCCTGTGGTGCTTGCCAAGTGTAAAACTAAGCTACTGGGGCCAGAGTCATCCTCAGTGTAAAACACCTTTATCGTTTGATTTCATTTTCTCTTTTCACCTAGTTTGAGGGGAGGATTCAGGTTTATAGGCATTGTAGGAGAAAGGTGGAGTGTGGTGGAGCAGGCCACGGGGGGGGGGGCCCAGACCTGCTGGATCAGTGACAGAACCATCCATTGTCCAAAAGAATCTGGCAGATTTTTGTATGTATCTTTTCAGACAGGATAGAAAGTGCTGAGCCACCAAAGAGAGCAGCACCAGCAGAGATTCCATATGTGATCAGTGGGCAAGACACCTGTCTGTTACCTGCCGCAACATGGAAGAGATTTTCAACTGACTCTTTACCCATTTCCTGAGGGACACTGTTTTCTGGGATGTCCCCTGTGACACTGGCAGACCAGATGCCAGCTCATTCCAGATCCCCAGGCCAATTCACTTGTGTATTAGTATAGATCAAAGTGATTGTTTGGTGTTTAAACTTCATGAACACTAGTGGACTGCTACTTCATTGTGTTCGCTTATCCATATCCCATTATAATGTAATAGCAAACATTTGCACTGTATATCCCCCGTAACTAAATAACCCATCAAACGAGAAAGAAGCCTTGTGGAATGCAAATGAAGAACTTTAACAGAAAAGAGCTAATTTCAAGGTAAGTGGTCATTGTGTGTGATGAGTGGAGGTCAAAGACTCAGAATGCATTCCTCACTCTCCACCATCAAAGTGGGATAGCTCAGTGGTTTAAAGGAAAAGCCCACATGGGTAGTGACACTGTCAGCTTGTTTTCTGAGAGAAGAAGTTGTAAGTAGGGAAAGAGCTTTCATCTCTAGACTGTTTGACTCTTGCAGGAAAGTGCACCAGATGCAATGCAGAGATCCTCAGAGACAATCTGGGTACCCTGAAAAGACTTTTGGGAAACTGGCAGTTTATTACATCACTACCACCATTTGGCATTACAAACTGATTGATCTGTTATTTACCAACTTTAACCTCTCAATAACTCTCATTCTTTTTTCTTAGCTAATAAAACTTTGGTTAGTTTAGTGTAGAATTGGCTGCCAGTGTTTTTGGTGTAAGATGTAGAGTACCAGTTGACCTGGGGAAAGTGACCAATCTCTTGGGACTGGAAGCATAAGTGACACGAGAGTTTTTTGTTTGGGGAGGCTACTTCCAGGAGTGCCAGAAGCCCCCTAGAAGTGGGGGGTGGAGGGACACCAGTGGAGCTCCAGCATTCCTGCTCCCAGGGTGCAAAAGTAGTGGGGCCGTGCACCTCCAAAGGGAGGTGACCCACATCTGGCATTTGCCCCCTGGATGGCCAGCCTTTTTTATTTTGGAAAGGCTGAGCCCCCTCGAGCCTCTTGTATGTGCAGCCCATGACTGGAAGCAACCTTAAATATTAGGGCTATCAAGCAATTAAAAAAATTAATCGCCATTAATTGCACTGTTAAATAATAGAATACCATTTATTTAAATATTTTTGGATGTTTTCTACATTTTCAAATATATGGATTTCAATTACAACACAGAATACCAAGTGTACAGTGCTCACTTTATATTTATTTTGGATTACAAGTATTTGTACTTGTATTTATCATGAAAACTGAACTTACAAATGTAGAATTATGTACAAAAAAACTGCCTTAAAAATAAAAACAATGTAAAATTTTAGAGCCTATAAGTCCACTCAGTCCTACTTCTTGTTCAGCCAATTGCTCAGACAAACAAGTTTGTTTACATTTGCAGGAGATAATGCTGCCCACTTCTTATTTACAATGTTACCTGAAAGTGAGAACAGGCGTTCTCATGGCACTTTTGTAGCCCGCGTTGCAAGATATGAATCTTTAGCAAATCTGGCATGTAAATATGTCCCTTCATGCTTCAACCACCATTCCAGGGGACATGCATCCATACTGATGGTGGGTTCTGCTCGATAACAATCCAAAGCTGTACGGACCAACGCATGTTCATTTTCATTATCTTAGGGTATGTCTACACTACGAAATTAGGTTGATTTTATGTCGATTTTTTTAAAAAATCGATTTGATTCAGCTGATTGTGTGTTCCCACTTAAGACCATTAAGCTGGCAGAGTGTGTCCAGAGTACTGACGCTAGCATCAACTTTCGGAGCGTTGCACTGTGGGTAGCTATCCCACAGTTCCCTTAGTCTCCGCCACCTATTGGAATTCTGGGTTGAGCTCCCAATGCCCGATGGGGCAAAAACATTGTTGCGGGTGGTTCTTGGTAGATGTCATCAGGCTCCTCCAGTGAAAGCAACAGCAAAAAATCATTTATCGTCTTTTTTCCTGGGTTACTCATGCAGATGACATACCATGGCAAGCATAGAGCCCGCTCAGCTCACTGTCACCGTACATCTCCTGGGTGCTGCTGGCAGATATGGTACTGCAGTGCTACACAGCAGCAGCTCCTTGCCTTTGCAAGTTAGCAAAGATGGTTAGCAGCCGTATTGTACCATCTGCTGCTGTCTCCTGGTTCCTCCTGGGCAGCCTCAGTGAGGTCAGTTGGGGGCGCCTGAGCAGACATGGGTGCTCCTGGCCGGCCGTGGTGAGGTCGGTTCGAGGCACCTGAACATAAATGGGAGTGACTCCAGGTCATTCCCTTCTTGAAGTTTCATCTAATGGAGATTCAGTCCTGCCTGGAATATCAGGCAAGCCTACTAAAGAACCAGAGAGGCAAATGACTGCTCTGGGTCAGAGCCCCAAACATCCCGCTTCTATGATGAGCTGCAGGCCATTCTAGGGGGTGCCCCTACAACTACCCCTCCCCTGTGCTTCCCTCCTCCCTCACCCCTCCTGGGCTACCTTGGCAGTTATCCCCCCATTTGTGTGATGAATTAATAAAGAATGCATGAATTTGAAACAATTACTTTATTGCCTCTGCAAGCAGAGATCAAGGGGGGGAGGGCAGTTGGCTTACAGGGAAGTAGAGTGAAGGGTTTTCATCAAGGAGAAACAAACAGAACTTTCACACCATAGTCATGAAACTTGTTTTCAAAGCTTTTCTGATGCACAGCACAACCTGTTGCCCTCTTCTAAGTGCCCTGGTGTCTGGCTGCGCTTAATCATTTAGTCCATTTATCAGAACAGAGTTCTGATAGCACAGATTTGTCTCCCCATACAGCGATCAGATCCAGTACCTCCTGTTCAGTCCATGCTAGAGCTCTTTTGCGATTCTGGGACTCCATGGTCACCTGTGCTGATCAGCTCACCATGGTGGCCAAACAGGAAATGAAATTCAAAAGTTCGCAGGGCTTTTCCTGTCTACCTGGCCAATGCATCTGAGTTGAGAGTGCTGTCCAGAGCAGTCACAATGGAGCACTCTGGGATAGCTCCCAGAGGCCAATACCGTCAAATTGCATCTGTACTACCCCAAATTGCATCTGCACTTCCCCAAATTCGACTCAGCAGGGTTGATTTCAGCGCTAATCCCCTTGTCAGGGAGGAGTACATACATTGATTTTAAGAGCCCTTTAAGTTCATAGACTGTCAGGGTTGGAAGGGATCTCAGGAGGTCATCTAGTCCAACCCCCTTGCTCAAGGCAGGACTGATCCCCAACTAAATCCCCAAATGGCCCCCTCAAGGATTGAATTCACAACCCTGGGTTTAGCAGGCCAATGCTCAAACCACTGAGCTATCCCTCCCTGTTGAAAAAAATGGCTTTGTCGTGTGGATGGGTGCAGGGTTAAATCGATCTAATCCTGCTAAATTCGACCTAAACTCATAGTGTAGACCAGGGCTCAGTCAGATGCCACCAGCAGAAGGTTGGTTTTCTTTTTTGGTGGTTTGGGTTCTGTAGTTTCCGGATCAGAGTGTGGCAAGATAGACCAGAGAGTCTGAGGGGAAATGTCTGTGACTCCATGGTAAGACTGTTATAGTGATATAGGAGTTCACATTTGTTACTGGCTTGATAAAATCTAATTTTAGAAGATACCCCCAGTTTCAGTCTGCCATGTTTTCTGACAGTCTGCCCTGAGGGAGGCACTCATAGTTGTGAGCCACTCCAGACAGCATGACATCACACTTGACTGGTGACCTTATCTCACCGCAGGATAGTGAGACTCTACTAATGCAGCAGGGCAAGGCACAAGAGGCATTATGATTAAAGTCTAAAAGTTACATTTAAAAATAATTGTGTAAAACTAAATGCTAGTGTAAGCAGAGTCAGGATGAGATCTACCCTGACATCTGGTGGTACATTATGAGGAGTGGGCAAAGGAATTTTAGGAATGTGCATTTGCATTGGAAAACCCACTCCACTTAGCATAACACACAGCAGCATGGGATGGTTATTTTCACACTGTGGAATCCCCAATTTCTTTGTTATTGGGGCAGGAAGGAAAAAAAGGGGCTGTTACCTTAATTATGTGAATGAGGAACTATGAGACTGCTTTATGACAGAAATGACTCAACCTACATTAAATAGTACTTGCTAGCCAAGGGACATGGGTTCCAAAACCCAGTGAAGAGAGAGAGGGTGGGGACTGGTGTGTGTACCTGATGGTATGGGCCCCTTTTGAGGGCCTGGAACACCAATTGCACTTCCTCCTCTCTCCACTGTTAAAGAGCAGAGCTAATTTTGAATCCTTTAGGAGTCTATCTAGAGGTTGCTGACCTGAATTCACATTGGGCCATGT
Organism: Mauremys reevesii; assembly: GCF_016161935.1. Taxonomy (NCBI): domain Eukaryota; kingdom Metazoa; phylum Chordata; order Testudines; family Geoemydidae; genus Mauremys; species Mauremys reevesii. The sequence continues at coordinate 18,552,555 of NC_052635.1, read as the reverse complement.
GGCACTGGGGCTCTCCTACTACAAGTTGAAATCACTAAGAGCTGAAGTCACTAAAAGAACTAAGCTTACTGAGCGGAAATCACTGAGTGCTGTGTTAAGTAGTGGGAGAGCCTGAAGATCTATCACCAAGCAGCTGGCAGAGTGGAGCAGTCTGCAGCACGTTGGAGCAGCCCATGGAACAGTGAGCAGTGTGGAGCGGTTTGTGGGACGGCTGACGTGGTTCACGGGTCTGCTGGAGGAGCAGCACAGCTGGTGGTGTGGAGCCAGTCGTGGTGAAGGCTGCAGCAGAACTCCACGGAGAAGCGGGGCAGTCGGCCCTGGCCCACGTAAGGTGTCCCTTAGCACCCTGTGTGTGTGACCCCTCCCCCCATTTCCACCTGGGGGGGGGGGGAACTCTGCAGATAAACTTTTGAACTCTGGGGTGGCACTGACCAGAGACTGAGACTTTTGGGTTGTTGGACTTTGGGGTGATTGGACTTAAGACCTTAAGGACAGTGCCAAATGTACTTGGAGGGGGGTTTTGCTTCTGGTTTGTTCCTCCTTTATTAAAAGGATTTTGCTACATTCAGACTTCGTGCTTGCGAGTGGGGAAGTATTGCCTCCTGGAGGCGCCCGGGGGGGTGGTAGGTAATTGTCCCAGGTCACTGGGTGGGGGCTCGAGCCGGTTTTGCATTGCATTATTGAAACGGAACCCCTGGATACTGAACCCGGCCCTTGTTGCTGCCAACTCAGAGGGGCAGAAGGGTTACATTTTTGGGGGCTCGTCCGGGATCCCTGGGTCAGTACCCCTCGCAAGCACCTGTTGAGTGTTCCACTGTATTGGGAAACAATTGTCTTTATATTTTGAGGGAATTACTGTTTGTATAATGGCTAATATGTCGGGTTTGTTGGGCCCCAGTCCTGCAGCTTCTAGCTCAGGGACGGCAGCTTCAGCCAATGATTGGGCACAAGCACTGGGGCATATATTGGAAAAGATTGTGTTGGCCTATGCTACGTCAAACTCTTGTCGTAAGTTAAGGTTATTTGCTGGGGAAGAGGAGTTTGAACCCTGGTTGGAGCATACCACTGAAATGCTGCGGGAGTGGGCCGTACCTGATGTAGTAAAGCGAAGGTGTCTAATAGAGAGCCTTAGTGGCCCAGCATTAGATGTACTTCGCACCCTGAAGCTCATTGACCCTGAGGTCAGTGTGAAGGACTGCCTGGAGGCCCTTGATGACACCTTTGGGAGCGTAGAGAGCCCTGAAGACAGTTACTGTAAATTCCTTGATTCCTGACAGGAAAGGGGTGAGAAAATTTCAGCCTATATACAGAGGCTGGAGAGACTACTTCAGAGAGTTATGAGGGGAGCAGTGACTGCTGAGCAGATGGATCAGACCAGACTGGCTCAAGTTGTAAGAGGGACTCAGTATCAGAACCCGATTCTACTTCATCTCCGACTAAGAGAACGGCAGGATCATCCCCCAAGTTACTCCCAGCTGATAAAGGAGGTCAGGGAAGAGGAAGAAAGGCAGGCTGCCAGCGAGTGTTGGGAAGCCCAAACATTGGAACCAGCCAGCACAACGCCACTGCAAATGGCCAGTGTACTGATGGTGAGCACCACAGAGGAACTTGCCCAACAAATGCAGGTCCTGACGGAACGGATAGCTGAGCTGCAAAGCACCATTGACCGAGCTAAGATTTCCAGGAATAAGGAGCCTCAGACTGTGACAATGGAGAAGTCAATATCTAGAGCCACTATCGCACCCTGGGGAAGGGGGAAAGGACAATTCTTTTGCTACCGGTGTGGTCAGGATGGGCACAGTGCTGCTAAATGCCATAAGGAAGAGAACCCCTCCTTAGTATATGAAAAGCTGAGGAGCAGTTGGGAGAGACCCAGTAGCTGTCAGAAGGTCTGGGAACGGAGACCACCTAGGCCTACAGGATTTGAAGATTCCCCTAGAAGAGACCGTCCAGCTGGGATCCCTGCAGGACTGATAGGGCCTCGAGCAGAGGTCATGGTGAGGATTGAAGGGGCGGAGTGTAAAGCTGTGCTTGACACTGGATCTCAAGTGACTATTATATTTCAGTCATTCTACCAACAGATGCTTAGGCACCTGCCTATACAGCCACTGACGGGCATTGGTCTGTGTGGCCTCAGCATGGATGAATACCCCTATCAAGGGTATGTCATGGTGCACCTTGAATTCCCAAAGGAGGTTGCTGGGGTAAGGGAAGAGGTAGACACAGCTGCCTTAATATGCCCTGACCCTAAAGGGACCTCTGATGTGTCCGTGCTGATAGGGACCAACTCCAGTCTCTTCAAGGTGCTTGCGGATTACTGCAGACGACGGGCTGGGGACCAGTACCTGAGTACCCTGATGATCCATACGCTTTGTGCTGAAGCCTATAGGAAGATTGAGAGTGCTAAAAAGGAGACATCTGAGCTACCAATTGGGGCACTGAAGTACATGGGCACAACCCCCTTAGTAGTACCTGCAAGGACAGAGCAAGAGGTGCTTGTCATGAGTACCAGGCTGAAAGGCAGTAAAGGGGCATTAGCAATGATAGAGCAGCCAGTTGAAGGAGAGCTCCCGGAAGGAGTGCTGGTCCCCAGTGGAGTCATAACCCTACCTGCTGAAGCCCAGGAAAAGGTGACTATACTGATTGCTAATGAAACAAGTTGAGATGTTGTTGTGAAGCAAGGACAAAAGATAGCAGACCTCTTCGAGCCTGAATCAATTGTGAAACCCCAGTGCGAGACTCAAGTTCCAACAATAGACCCAGCAAAGTTTGACTTTGGAGATTCACCATTGTCGGAGGAGTGGAAAGATCGCCTGAGGAGGAAACTTTGTGAAAGGCCCAAGGTGTTCTCACTGCATGAGTGGGATGTGGGATGTGCAAAAGGAGTAGAGCACAACATCAGACTACATGACTCCCGACCTTTCAGAGAGAGATCTAGGAGGCTTGCTCTCTCCGAGATGGAAGATGTGCGACAACATCTTCAAGAGCTGGCTGCAAATGGCATCATTACAGAGTCCCGCAGCTCATACGCCTCACCCATTGTGGTGGTCCGTAAAAAGAATGGGAAAATCCGGATGTGTATTGACTACCGCACCCTAAACCGCCGTACTGTGGTTGACCAGTACACAATGCCTCGAGTCCAAGATGCTTTAGACTGTTTGCTGGGAAGCCAGTGGTTCTCTGTGTTGGATCTTCGGAGTGGATACTACCAGATCCCTCTGGGTGAAGAAGATAAGGAAAAGACAGCCTTCATCTGCCCATTAGGGTTTTATCAGTTCGAACGCATGCCCCAGGGGATTTCTGGAGCACCTGCCACATTTCAGCGTCTTATGGAGAAAGTTGTGGGAGACATGAATTTACTGCAAGTGTTAGTTTATTTGGATGACTTGATTGTGTTTGGAAGAACTTTGGAAGAGCATGAAGAAAGACTTCTTAAAGTGCTTGATAGGTTGGAGGATTATGGTTTGAAGCTTTCAATTGACAAATGCCAGTTCTGCAGGACCTCGGTGAAGTATGTGGGCCACATCGTGTCCCAAGAGGGTGTGAGTACTGATCCTGATAAAATAGAAGCACTCACTACATGGCCACGTCCAAGCAACTACAGAGAACTCAAGACTTTCCTTGGGTTTAGTGGCTACTACCGTAGATTTGTGAAAAACTATGCTACAATTGTAAAACCCCTCAATGATCTTACCAGGGGATATCAGTCCAGCAAGAACAAATCTAAGACCAAGAATAAAGGGCCTTCTGTGCACAGACGCTATGGCCCCTTCGAACCCTTTGGGCCACGGTGGAATGAGAGATGTGAAAGGGCTTTTCGAGAAATCATTACTTGCCTAACTCATGCCCCTGTCCTAGTCTTTGCTGACCCAAGCAAGCCATTCATCCTGCATACTGATGCCAGTTTGGAGGGTCTGGGAGCAGTACTGTACCAGGAGGTGGAAGGCACGCGTAAACCTGTAGCCTTTGCCAGCCGAGGACTGTCTGATAGTGAAACACGCTATCCCACTCACAAGCTGGAGTTCTTGGCCTTGAAATGGGCCATCACTGAGAAATTTCGAGACTACTTGTATGGTGCTCAGTTCCAGGTGTGGACAGACAACAACCCACTGACTTATGTATTAACAAGTGCTAAACTGGATGCTACAGGGCAAAGATGGGTGGCCGCTTTGGCTAGCTATGAGTTCAGCATTCAATACCGATCAGGGAGAAGCAATGTAGATGCAGATGCATTGTCCAGGCGTCCACAAGCACCAGGAGTTGCTGTGATACCCACGGATGGAGTGAGAGCTATTTGCAGCGTGAGTCGCAGAGAGCCGGAGGCCCATGAGAGCCTTCATGGATGCGTTGCTGAAGCTCTGGGCCTGCCCCCTGAATGCGTGCCTTCTGCTTCGGTGAACTATATTGCTTTGGACCAATCTCCCTTGCCCGTGCTCAATGCGGCTGACTGGCAGGAAACCCAGCTGCAAGATATTGACATTCGTGATACACTACTTGCCAAAAGGGAGGGGCGAGGCCCAGCTAAGGTTGTCCCACCTACCCCAGAGGGCAAACTACTATTGAGAGAATGGACCAAGCTAAAACTGATTCAGGGAGTGCTACACCGCGTGATCACAGATCCTCTACAAAGGCAACGGAACCAACTAGTGCTGCCGAAAGAGTACAGAGGCCTGGCCATGAGGGCCCTGCATGATGACTTTGGACATTTAGGGATGGAGAGGACCCTGGAACTTACCCGCAGTAGGTTCTATTGGCCCCGGATGGCTGAAGATGTTCGCAGAAAATGTGAGACCTGCGCTCGATGTGTTCAAAGGAAAACTCTGCCCACGAGGGCTGCATATCTGAAGAACATCACCAGCAATAAACCTCTGGAGCTGGTATGCATTGATTTCTTGTCTTTAGAAGTGGACAAGAGGAATATTGGGAACATTCTAGTAGTGACCGACCATTACACGCGATATGCGCAGGCATATCCCACACGTGATCAGAAGGCCACCACTGTCGCCGAGTACTATGGGAAAATATTTCTCAGTTTATGGATTCCCAGCCCGGATACACTCGGATCAGGACGAGACTTTGAGAGTCACCTTCTGAAGGAGGTGCTGAGGATAGCAGGAATTAAAAAGTCGAGGACAACGCCTTATCACCCGCAGGGTGACCCTCAGCCAGAGAGGTTCAACCGAACCCTGTTAGATATGTTAGGGACTTTGCGGCCAGAGCAGAAGGCAACCTGGAGCCAACATGTTGCATTTCTGGTGCACGCCTACAATGCCACCAAGAACGATGCTACGGGAGTCACCCCATATCTCTTGATGTTTGGGCGAGAACCAAGATTACCCATAGACCTGTGCTTTGGTGTATCAGAGGATGGCAATAGCTATGAAACCCATCAGCAATATGTATCCCGACTACGAGAAAAGCTGCGGGATGCTTACCACTTAGCTACATCTGCAGCTCGGAAGAATGCAGACCGCAACAAACATCGATATGATTCTAGAGTACGTCTGCAAGAGCTCCAGCCAGGGGACAGAGTCCTGCTGCGAAATTTGGGTATTGCTGGCAAATACAAGATAGCTGACAGATGGAAAGCAATACCTTACTTGGTGATGGAAAAGCTAGGAGACCTGCCGGTCTACAAGATCAAACCTGAAGAGGGTCCAGGGCAGACAAAGACCGTGCATAGAAACCTTTTGCTCCCGGTGGGGGAATTGGTAGGCAGCCCTTATGAGATGGACCACAACAGGGCAATTGGGCAGAACGAAGGTGCTGTACCAAAGCCACCTCCCAACGTGGACAGCCGGCCTCCTGCAGCTAACCTACCCCTACTCAGCACATCTGAGAGTGAGTCTGAGGAGGAAGACACAACCATGGTGTATCCTAGGATGAAGACAAGATTGCAGTCTCGATCAGCTGAATCAAAAGAGACTACCTCCTCTTCCGCCCTAAACCCCATGGCAGAAGTATTTAGGCCCATTCCTGACACTCCTGAGCCACTGGTGGAACCCCCGTGTAATGACTTACACAGATTATTGGACAGTGGCGACATACAGATGGAAGATGTCCCAAGCACCTTCGATCCTCCACGGTTAGAACTAGAAATGCAGGGGCCTATGCCAGTATCCGAGGGGAACTCACAGGAAACCTCCCCATCCGTCACTCAAGAGGATGTCCCCCCTACCACAGCAACAGAGATTCTCCATAGGCGAGACAGAGTAATAAGACCAGTGAAACGACTAACTTACGATGCACCTGGGGTGATTAGTGAGGAGCCAATACATTTAGCACACCGGTTTGTGAAAGCTAAAGTGGGCTATCTGAGGCCCTTTGGAGAGGACCAGTAAGTTGGTATAGTAGGGAATGTGATTTGTCGGGACGACAAATTCTCGGCTGGGGGGAGGATGTAAGCAGAGTCAGGATGAAATCTACCCTGACATCTGGTGGTACATTATGAGGAGTGGGCAAAGGAATTTTAGGAATGTGCATTTGCATTGGAAAACCCACTCCGCTTAGCATAACACACAGCAGCATGGGATGGTTATTTTCACACTGTGGAATCCCCAATTTCTTTGTTATTGGGGCAGGAAGGAAAAAAAGGGGCTGTTACCTTAATTATGTGAATGAGGAACTATGAGACTGCTTTATGACAGAAATGACTCAACCTACATTAAATAGTACTTGCTAGCCAAGGGACATGGGTTCCAAAACCCAGTGAAGAGAGAGAGGGTGGGGACTGGTGTGTGTACCTGATGGTATGGGCCCCTTTTGAGGGCCTGGAACACCAATTGCACTTCCTCCTCTCTCCACTGTTAAAGAGCAGAGCTAATTTTGAATCCTTTAGGAGTCTATCTAGAGGTTGCTGACCTGAATTCACATTGGGCCATGTGGCACTGGGGCTCTCCTACTACAAGTTGAAATCACTAAGAGCTGAAGTCACTAAAAGAACTAAGCTTACTGAGCGGAAATCACTGAGTGCTGTGTTAAGTAGTGGGAGAGCCTGAAGATCTATCACCAAGCAGCTGGCAGAGTGGAGCAGTCTGCAGCACGTTGGAGCAGCCCATGGAACAGTGAGCAGTGTGGAGCGGTTTGTGGGACGGCTGACGTGGTTCACGGGTCTGCTGGAGGAGCAGCACAGCTGGTGGTGTGGAGCCAGTCGTGGTGAAGGCTGCAGCAGAACTCCACGGAGAAGCGGGGCAGTCGGCCCTGGCCCACGTAAGGTGTCCCTTAGCACCCTGTGGTGCGACCCTCCCCATTTCCACCTGGGGGGGGGGGAACTCTGCAGATAAACTTTTGAACTCTGGGGTGGCACTGACCAGAGACTGAGACTTTTGGGTTGTTGGACTTTGGGGTGATTGGACTTAAGACCTTAAGGACAGTGCCAAATGTTCTTGGAGGGGGGTTTTGCTTCTGGTTTGTTCCTCCTTTATTAAAAGGATTTTGCTACACTCAGACTTCGTGCTTGCGAGTGGGGAAGTATTGCCTCCTGGAGGCGCCCGGGGGGGTGGTAGGTAATTGTCCCAGGTCACTGGGTGGGGGCTCGAGCCGGTTTTGCATTGCGTTATTGAAACGGAACCCCTGGATACTGAACCCGGCCCTTGTTGCTGCCAACTCAGAGGGGCAGAAGGGTTACACTAGTATCAGGGGGTTGCCGTGTTTGTCTATATCCACAAAAACAACGGGAGTCCAGTGGCACCTTAAAGACTAACAGATTTATTGGGGCATAAGCTTTCGTGGCTTTTTTTACCCACTAAATGCTAGTAGTGCTTAACCCCATGAAGGTTGCTGAACATTTCCCACTCTATCCTCCTCTTTCAGTGGCTTCAGCCAACTGACTGTTCAGGCTGAAGTTTTTCATGATTGTTCTCTGCCTCAGCTTCAGTAGTTTTGGAAAGTTTAAGTAAACACAGCTCAGACAATTTTGAGAACCAGGCTTGGGGGAAAGAGTCTGTTTTGCCACTGTTAGCCTATTTTTTTTTCCAACCATTGCTTTGAATAGTTTGCAGCAAGACGTTGAAACTTGGCAGGGGAGGATTCCAGGGTTCAAAGAGTGACTTTTGCCATCCCCATGAAACTCTATCCAGATTTGCCATTTTCACATGCTCAGTAGAATTTGTTAGAGGCTTGCTGCTAAATTCTCTCTACATTCCACCTGCACTGAGCATGCTGCCAGCATTTTCTGAACCTCCTGAAGTAGCCACACACACCCTATTTAACCCTTGAGGTGGACTGGACACTCCAAGTGTATCCTCCTCCTCCCTGCCTCACAATAACCATGACCAAAGGCCCAGATCCATAAAGGGACTTAGATGCTTAAGTCTAGGGTTTAGTCTCCTAAATGCCAGTTTTAGGCTCTTCTGTGATGCACAAAACTCCTGCTCAGTTGCTGCCAAATTCTGTCGGTGCCTAAACTCCCTCAGCACCTTAAATTTAGAACATAAGAACAGCAATACAGGGTCAAACCAAGGGGCCACCAAACCTAGTATCCTGTCTTCCAACAGCAGCCAATGCCAGATGCTTCAGAGGGAATGAACAGAACAGGTAATCATCAAGTGATCCATCCCCTGTCGGACATCCCAGCTTCTGGCATTTAGAGGTGTTGGGACACCCAAAGCATGGAGTTGCATCCCTGATCTTGGCTAATAGCCATTGATGGATCTAATCCTCCATGAACTTATCTCATTCTTTTTTTAACCCAGTTCTACTTTTGGTCTTCAAACATCCCCTGACAACAGGTTGACTGCGCATTGTGTGAAGTACTTCCCTTTGTTTGTTTTAAGCCTGCTGCCTATTAATTTTATTACCTTGTGTTATTTGAAGGAGTAAATAACATTCACTTTCTCCACACCACTCAAGATTTTATAGACCTCTATCATAACCCCCTTTAATCATCTCTTTTCCAAGATGAATGGTTTGAGTCTTTTTAATTTCTCCTCATATGGAAGCTGTTCCATACCCCTAATCTTTTTTGTTGCCCTTCTCTGTACCTTTTCCAAATTCTAATATATCTTTTTTGAGATGGGCTGTGGGGTACCCTGGGCTGCCCCGCAGTGTGGTGATCCACAGATCCTCATTTTGTCAAGGATATTTTTTAGTAAAAGTCACAGACAGGTCATGGCTTCCATGAATTTTTCTGTTTTGCCCGTTACCTGTCTGAATTTTACTAAAAATATCAATGACAAAATCTTAGCCTTAGTCAAATCCCATTCAAAATCTGACAGGAGGAGAAGGAGCCACCAACCATATAACTTTTAGCCCAGTGATTAGGTACTCGCTAGGATGGGGGAGACCTGGTTCAATTCCACCTCTGCCTGCTGGGGAGAAAGGATTGAAATAGAGTTTCCCACATCTCAGGAGACTGCTCTAACCTCTGAGCTAGGGGATACTCTGATGTGGGGCTCCCTCAAACTCTCCTGCTGAAGCTATTCCACTTTGGATAAATAATTAAATCCTCACTGGAGCTGGGGGACTGGAGCCTGGGTCTCCCACTTCTCATATGGGTGCCCTAACACTGGACTATAGAGTCACCCTCTCTCTGGCCCAAGAACTATTTAAGTCTTTATTCCCCGTGGAACAGCTTCAGCAGGAGAGACAGAGTGACCCAAAGCTGAGTATCCCCCAGCGCAGGGGTTAGAGCACACTTGAGATGTGGGGAACCCCTATTCAAAGTCTCTCTCCCCTCAAGCAGAGGGGAATTGATCCCAGGTGAGCACTCTCACCCCTATTGGGCATCACCACATCCTGCCCTGTTGTGGAGAGCGAGGCAGGTACCTGACTCATTCACATAGGAAATTATCTAGGTACTTACACCACCCAATTCCAGGAGAAGGGTTCCCAGTTGTCAACTGCCAGCAGCGTTGGGCACCTACCTCTGTGAGAGGGGTGGGACTTAGGATATGCTCCTGTTGTCAGCATCTCTCATTGGCTAGATTACGCAGCTCCTCGCCTAGTGGGCTGGCTCTTGTAGATCCCATTCTACCTTGCAGGGTCCTAAAGTTGGGCTCCAGCCCAAGTCCAGAAGTCAGAAAGACTCTGCCTGAGTCTCATGGGGTTCATGGCAGCCACTAACTATATGACTCCATTTACCTATCTGAGACAGAGACCTGTGCAGTACTGGAAGTCCCAGGTTTACGGTCTAAGTGGAGACGGTCTTCAGCTGTTGGTCACCATACCTCAGAACATCATAACCTCTCTAGAGTGGTGGGGAAGCAGGACAAGAACGTTCAGGGACATCCAGTTCAGTCATCCGAATACATCTTTGACACATCTGAGGTCCCTATCCATCAGTAGTGGGGGCACTCTGGCATCACTTAAGAGTTCGTGGATGCTGATCTCAGGAAAGAATATTGCACATCACTCAGCATACTGGAACTATGAGCTGTTCATCCGGCTCTCAGATCATTCCTCCATCATCTGCAAGGGAAGGTTGGGCAGGTAGTAACGCCCAACACATCTGCAATCTAGTATATCATGCAGGGGTGTGGCCACTCCACCCTCCAGTGCATAGAGGCAATAAGTCTGTAGGATTTGTGTATCCACTATGGCATTTATCCTATGGCAGGGAGGAGCAACCTAGTTGCAGATCATTTCAGCAGAGACTGCTCCCAGATGCCTGAGGGTCCCTGAAGGATCAGTGGATTCAGATCATATTTGCCAGATGGGGTCAGTCAGTTGTGGATTTGTTTGCAACAAGGTTCAAATGAAAGTGTCACTGTTTCTGTTCCAGAGCAGGCAGGGGCAATCTGCTGGGGAGGAGCTCTGTGTGAGCTGAAAACTTGGCTCTCTCACCAGCACAAGATATTACCTGCCCCACCTTGTCTCTCTAGTTACCATTGCATTCTTAGGGTATGTCTACACTACCCACGCTACAGTGCGGCTGCCCTGTGACGTGGGACGTGTAGACATGCTTTATCGCCGGGGGAGAGCTTTCCCGGTGATTAAAAAAACAACACCCCTAACGAGCAGTGGTAGCTTTATCCATGGGAGCGCGGCTCCCAGCGATAAAGCGCTGTCTATACTAGTGCTTTTCAGCACTAAAACTTTTGTCGCTCGGAGGGGGGGGGTTACACCCCCAAACGACAAAAGTTTTAGTGCTGAAAGTGGCAGTGTGGACACAGCCTTATGGTCGGCCATCTGCTGATGTTCCTAACTTAAAATATCTAAAGCTGATATCAACTGCCATCTTGTGGTTACCTGTCAGTAGTTTAGTCATCTGTGTTTGTTCCAGCTTGTTCTATCTTGTGATCTAGGATTACTCCTGGTTAGCTACTTATGCTAAGGCTTTTTAGGCCTTGATGAGTTTAGCTAAGCTATTGCCTTACAGGCCTTGAGGCTTGTAGGCTCATTGCACCACTGCCTTACCTACCTTTAGGCTACAGCAGTGTGTCCAAAACTCATTAGCTAAAATAACACCTTGGATGGGCATTATCTGGATCCACAGGATGTTTGTATTTTAACCTCTGCACAGCACCTAGGCAATACTGATGGGGAAGTTAGAGAGTCCAGATAAACTTGTTCATTTCCAAAATGTCCAAATAGTCCCGTAGCTGCCCTGTCAGTTGTTCCTATAGTCACTAGGAGTGTGTACTAGAGCATAGATTGTGCACTAAGTAAGTGACAAAGAGAGAAACAAGTTTTCTTTAAGACTAGAGACAAAGCAGAGAAGTTAGGGGACAGGAGAGACTTCAAAAGTGGATTGAACTAATTCAGAATCAGGCACTCTTATTCCAGAATCAGAGCCTCCCCCCAGGGGGTTAATCAGGAAGAGTTAGGCCACTGTAGCCAGGTAACTCACTACAGGCACTCATCCTCACAGCTGTGCCTGGCATAGCAGGGTCTTTGCTCCTTTGGCACTGCCTGCCAACAGCTGCTCCAGCTCTGCAGTGCTCTGCTTGTGACTCAGCCTTCTGGGGGAAGACAAATGCAGTACAGCAATGATACAGCAGCCGCAGGCCAGGTCTTTAGCCCATCTGCAGGCTTTATTGGCCTTCCAGACCTTGTCACCAGGTGTCTTCATTGGGCTAGTAGCAGAACCCAGGCACACCCTCGGGCCCCTGGAGTAAGCAGTTAAAGTATCTCTGTCCAGACCTACTACTTCCTCCCTGGGCTACTTCCTACCTCACCCTGTCTCCAGTGCTTTCTCACATCCCTTCTCAGGCTCACCCATCCACATCGTAGAAGCATAGGCGTGCACAGCACATTTCATTAGGGAATTTTTTTTTTAAAAGGCAAACATCATAAAGGTTGGGGTGCGGGAGGGAGTGCGGGGTGTGAGAGGGGATGTGGTGTGCAGGAAGGGGCTCAGGGAAGGGGGTTGGAGTGCAGGAGGGGTGCAGAGTGCAAGAGGGGGCTCAGGGCAGGGGGTTGGGGTGCAGGAGGGGTGCAGAGTGCAGGAGGGGGCTCAGGGCAGGGGGTTGGGGTGCAGGAAGGGGCTCAGGGCAGGGAGTTGGGGTGCAGGAAGGGGGCTCAAGGCAGGGAGTTGGGGTGCAGGAGGGGTTCGGGCTCCAGCACAGCTTACCTGCAGCGGCGTGCACCCTGCCTGCCTGCCTGCCTTGGCCTTACGCTGCACCGCTCATCATGTCCCTGCGTGGCCCCTGGGGGGGGGGCCCACAGGGCTCTGCGCGCTGCCCTTGCCATGCCTCCAGGTACCTCCCCCGAAGCTCCCATTGGCCATGGTTCCCTGGCCAATGGGAGTTGTAGGGGGCGGTGCCTGGAGCAACACACAGAGCCCTCTGCCCCCGCCCCCTCCCGGGGCCCAGGGACGTGGTGCCGTGTTGGCCGCTTCTGAGAGCGGCACAGGGCCTGCAGCACCATGGGGGGCGAATCCCATGGGCTGGATGCAAAGTCCTGAGAGGCCGGATCCGGTCCACGGGCATTAGGGTGTGCCTGGCATGAGCCAATAGACCAGAAGCCAATTGCCAGGAATCAGGCTGGGTTGGAACACCAGGAGATCAGAATCGAGAAGCAAATGGGAGGGCAGGAACCAGGTATCAGGAACCAAAAGCCAGGCCGAGTCAGGCTACTGGAAGGGCAGGATCAGAAGGTAGGAATAAGTAAACACCAGGCCAGCAGTCCATGACTGTATGAGGCCCTCTTGTACAGACAACTCCCTATTGGCTCCTCTGGCTTAAATAGGGGTTGCAGCCCAATCAGGAGCCTTGGAGCTCTCCCAATCAGCGTGTAGGGGCAGGGCTGGTCCCCCAGTTGGGCTTCATAGACCCTGGTCCCAGCTGCTGGTGTAAGCTGCTGCAGTGCAGTGGAGGGATAGCTCAGTGGTTTGAGCATTGGCCTATTAAACCCAGGATTGTGAGTTCAATCCTTGAGGGGGCCACCTAGGGATCTGGGGCAAAAATCAGTACTTGGCCCTACTAGTGAAGGCAGGGGGCTGGACTTAATGACCTTTCAAGGTCCCTTCCAGTTCTAGGAGATAGCTATCTCTCCAATTATTATTTTATTTTGACACTAAACTGGGAGGAGTGGTAGATACGCTGGAGGGTAGGGATAGGATACAGAGAGACCTAGAGAAATTAGAGGACTGGGCCAAAAGAAACCTGATGAGGTTCAACAAGGACAAATGCAGAGTCCTGCACTTAGGATGGAAGAATCCCATTCACTGTTACAGACTAGGGACTGAGTGGCTAGGCAGCAGTTCTGCAGAAAAGGACCTAGGGGTTACAGTGGACAAGAAGCTGGATATGAGTCAACAGTGTGCCCTTGTTGCCAAGAAGGCTAACAGCATTTTGGGCTGTATAAGTAGGGGCATTGCCAGCAGATCGAGGGATGTGATCATTCCCCTCTATTCGACATTGGTGAGGCCTCATCTGGAGTACTGTGTCCAGTTTTGAGCCCCACACTACAAGAAGGATGTGGATAAATTGGAGAGAGTCCAGCGGAGGGCAACAAAAATGATTAGGGGGCTGGAGCACATGACTTATGAGGAGAGACTGAGGGAACTGGGATTGTTTAGTCTGCGGAAGAGAAGAATGAGGGGGATTTGATAGCTGCTTTCAACTACCTGAAAGGGGCTTACAAAGAGGATGGATCTAGACTGTTTTCAGTGGTAGCAGATGACAGAACAAGGAGTAATGGTCTCAAGTTGCAGTGGGGGAAGTTTAAGTTGGATATTAGGAAAAACTTTTTCACTCAGAGAGTGGTGAAGCACTGGAATGGGTTACCTAGGGAGCTGGTGGAATCTCCTTCCTTAGAGGTTTTTAAGGTCAGGCTTGACAAAGCCCTGGCTGGGATGATTTAGTTGGGAATTGGTCCTGCTTTGAGCAGGGGGTTGGACTAGATGACCTCCTGAGGTCCCTTCCAACCCTGAGATTCTATGATTCTAGGACCCCCTAGACTTGTTTGAGACCCCCCAATGCCTGATACTTTCCTACTACTGCAAAATGTGCCCTGCAAGCTTTAAAGGGGCCCTGTACAGGAGAGAGGGGAGAAGGTTTCTGCTGGATTGTTTCACATTAGTAGTTGAGGCCCCTTTACCCTGGAAGACTATGGTGACTAGAAAACTTGGGAAATGATGACATCACCTGAGCTGAGCAATTGAGAAGGGAAGGGACTTTTTATTTAGACTGCTTAGAAGTTTCCTCCTTTCTGTTGGTTCACAGTATTTAAGCGCAGTGGCTGATGGACATGTGGCTAAAAGCCACAACACTTCCATCCCTTCATGAAGGTGTTAGCATCTGCCATACACATTCCCGAGTGACTCTTCCTCCAGCAAAACCAGAAGAGACTTAATATTTCAAAGTTAAAAGACAAGCAGGAAAAAATCCTGCAACACACCATAAGGTATCAATAAAAAAGCACAAAGAAGTCCTTACAAGCATTATTAACCATTGGTGGCCATGGCCTCAGTTTTACATCTTATCTTGTGGCACCTCTATCACTTTTTGTGGGACATGGACTCAGGACTGACTCTGACTGAAAACCTCCCCTAATGCGGTCAGGGGTGGCTCTATGTATTTTGCCGCCCCAAGCACAGCAGTCAGGCGGCTTTCGGCGGCACGCCTGCGGGAGGTCCGCCAGTAATGTGAATTCGGTGGCATGGCTGCGGGAAGTCCACCGGTAACGCGGATTCGGCGGCATGCCTGTGGGAGGTCCGCCGGTAACATGGATTCGGCGGCATGCCTGTGGGAGGTCCGCCAGTAACGCGAATTCGGTGGCTTGCCTGTGGGAGGTCCGGCGATAACGCGGATTTGGCGCCATGCCTGGGGGAGGTTCGCCGGTAACGCGGATTCGGCGTACCCGATGCCGAATTGCCACCGAAATTGCAGGACCGGCAGATATCCTGCAGGCGCACCACTGAAAGCCGCCCAGCTGCCGCCCTCACAGTGACCGGCAGCCTGTTCCCCACGGCTTGCCACCCCAGGCACGCGCTTGGTGTGCTGGTGCCTGGAGCCACCCCTGAATGTGGTACCAGCAGCACTGCTTGTACTATCGTATGTTGCTCAACCTTAAATATGAGGACTGACCGGATCAGAGGTCACAGAAGTGCAGCTGTGGCCTAATTTAGTTATCAGCAAATGTTGCAATTCCAAGCCACAAGTATAACCCTGTTAGCTAGGTCATTAACCACAGTACCAACCCCTGACTAGTGACCGCTGTGCCACAAGAGTGAACTCTCTGCTAGGACTCATTGCCAGGAGTCGTGCCTGTTTGCTAACATCTATCTAACTTAGCCAGCTGACATCCAGTAACCGTGTTCCTTGGGCAGATACGTCAGTCTATGAAACAAGTATTTGTGGTATTTTATCAGAAACATTACTGAAGACTATCTAGACAGCCTCCTCTGCACTGCCTTTGACTTACTGCCCTCCTGACGGAAGAGACAAGCGTAATAGGAGAACCCCAAACCATTCTCTCCAGCCATGATTTCTAGGCTTCAGAGTTTTTCTTGGGACTAAAACTAGACTCCTTGTCCCACAGAAGCCTGGACTGCACTCACCCTGTCCCCAAGTCACGCACACACGTGCCTTCGTCCTGAAGAGCGTAATGTGAGCAAGGGCACTACAACAGTTTGTGTAGTGAGGGGGCTGAGAGCCATTGAACCAGCTTGTAAGCCCTGTACATGATGGAAACCACTGCATGCTACTGCACCCCCACCATCTCTAGTCCCAGCACCTCTGAATGTGAGGCATTGGAATCTTCTGCCACTGCTGCCCTAACAATATGGGACACAAGCCAGCTCAGCCCAGTGCCCCACACTTTGAGCTTGTCCACATTTGGACCCTGGCAGGGGTGAAAGCTGTTTGCATTGTATGCCATGCTCTGAGGAGCAATGCTTAAAAATCATTAACCAGCCCTGGCAGCATTCAGAAAAATTCAAACAAACAAGTTAGTGAATCTATTGCTTCTCCCAAGCTGAGGAGACTAGGAAGAGGGGAAACTTTCTTCACAACAAAAATCCTGTTTGGTTGGAAGGAGATTTAGCATTTGCTGTGAAGTTTTGAGGGGGTAGTTAGTTATTTTTATTCCCACAGTGCCTGGAAGCCAAAATCAGGGCCCCATTGTTCCAGACACTGTAGAAACACACAAGAAGACAGTCCATGAGTTCAAATTCCAGCCTTGGTAGATTTGTGTGCTGTGCCCATTAGCAATTCCCCTTCTTCTTGGTGGCTGGGGCACAATGGGAGTGTGAATGGTGTGTGCAAATGTAAGTAGGTTCAGCTCCCCAGAAAGGTCCCCCTAATGCCATCTACCCACCATGAGACAGTCTGGTGGGAAGTACTGTGCCTGGGATAGAAAACCCAGTCGGGGGCTGGGCTGATAGGGGAGGGGCTTGCTGCCACATTGAATATGACAGCAGAGAGGCCAGTTCAAGCGTCCCAGCCAGGATGAGGCAGTAGAGGCTCACTGAACTGCTGGGCAGCTCTAGGTCTGAAAGCAGGGTGCGTAGCTGAGAACAGACATACTGACTGCATAGCTCAGGCACACAGGCTTGAGACTGGGGGGAGCAGGGACAAACATGCTTGAGGCACACCACAGGGATCCAGCCCTGAAACTGGGGTGCAAGTTGAGACTGGGCATTTCAGTGCATGAGAGGCATACAGCACTGAGCCCAGGGGGACTCAGAATGGGCATTTCCTGTGAATGGCAGGGACACACTATGCTGACAGGGTGGCGGGGAAGCAGGGGGATAGGATCAGAACAGTCATTCTCAGTACATGGCACAGGCACACAGCACTGAAAATGGGGCAGGTTGCGAAGAATAGGCATGGTGGAACACAGAGTACTCCTGAAGGCATTCGGCACCCAAACATTAAAAATTCTGTGCACAATATTTTAAAGTTCTGCAAGTTCTGCTAATCCCGGCTGGGCTGGAGGCAGCAGAGGACGGGACATCCTCTTCCCCTGCAAGGAGTGCCTGGGGCTATGTCAGTCCCACCCCCAGAAACCTCCCCCATCTGTAGGAAGCTCAGCATCCTCCCCTGCTTCCTGCTCCCATCGCTCTTCAGCTGCAGGGGGAGAGGTCACTGTATGGGGAGCTGCTCCTCCATCTGCCCAACCCCTGTGCATCTGGACCTCCCATACCCAGACACCCGTGCCAAACCTCACCCCATACATCCAGAATCCTCCTAGTCCTCCATACCCGAACCCCACCCCCAGGGCCGGCTCCAGACCCCAGCGTGCCAAGCGCGTGCTTGGGGCGGCACGCCGCGGGGGGCACTCTGCCTGTCGCCGGGAGGGCAGCAGGCGGCTCCGGTGGACCTCCCACAGGCGTGCCTGCGGAGGGTCTGCTGGTCCCGTGCCTCGGGTGGACCTCCCGCAGGCATGCCTGCAGATGCTCCACCGGAGCCGCGGGACCAGCGGACCTCCGCAGGCACGCCTGTGGGAGGTCCACCGGAGCCGCGGGACCAGCGACCGCCAGAGCGCCCCCCGCGGCGTGCCGCCGTGCTTGGGGCGGCGAAATTGCTAGAGCCGCCCCTGCCCACCCCCATTGAACCTCAACCCCTGCATTTGGAGCCCCCCTTCACCCAGACCCCCTGCCTCCAGACCCCCACCCCTGCACCCAAACCACCCCTCTCTGAGCTCCCTGAACTCAACCCCCCACCCTGATGAGACCCACCCACCTGCATCAACCTGAGCCCCCACATCCTCCACGCCACTGACCCCCAACTAGCTGCACCCAGATCCATCTGCTGAGCCCTAACCACTTTCACCTGGAAGCCCCTGAAGAGTCCCATTGCCCCTGCACCTTTAACCCTCCTCCCAACGAGCCTCTGCACAGCCCCCCCAAACCTAGACCCCGCACCGAGCTGCTTGCACCCAGATTGTCCCACACAGAATCCTCTCACCCCACACCTGGATCCCACCACACGTGGATCCTGCCTGGTTGAACCTGACTGCCCCACATCTGGTGCGCCTGGCACAGAGAGGTAGGGCCCCAGGGTGTTTTGGGGACAGGCCCAGGCCTTGTGCTGTGTCAGGGTTGGATGCAGCCTCACCACTGAGTCTGTGTTCCAGGGACAGGCAGGCTGCAGGGTGATCCCCCACCTTCATACAGCCAGTGACCTGTGCTCCCCACTGCCATGCTGGAGCTTCTGCATTTATTTATTGACAAATAAAACTTGCAGAATCTTGCTGAAGTTTAAAATATTGTGTGTGGAATATTTTAATTCTTAGGGCACAGAATTTTTAATTTTTTGGCAAAGAATGCCCTCAGGAGTAAATGGTTTTGTTCTAGCCAGACAGAAGGATAATGCCTTCCTGACATCTAGAGTATGCAGAACAGGCTCCAGGTTGGAAGTGTGCAGTTTCAGAAAGAAAACTTGTAGGTATATGATCTGATTGATGTGAAATTCAGAAGTCACTTTAGTAGGGTGACCAGATGTCCCGATTTTATAGGGACATAAGAACATAAGAACATAAGAAAGGCCGTACCGGGTCAGACCAAAGGTCCATCTAGCCCAGTATCTGTCTACCGACAGTGGCCAATGCCAGGTGCCCCTGAGGGAGTGAACCTAACAGGCAATGATCAAATGATCTCTCTCCTGCCATCCATCTCCATCCTCTGACGAACAGAGGCTAGGGACACCATTCTTACCCATCCTGGCTAATAGCCATTTATGGACTTAGCCACCATGAATTTATCCAGTCCCCTTTTAAACATTGTTATAGTCCTAGCCTTCACAACCTCCTCAGGTAAGGAGTTCCACAAGTTGACTGTGCGCTGCGTGAAGAAGAACTTCCTTTTATTTGTTTTAAACCTGCTGCCTATTAATTTCATTTGGTGACCCCTAGTTCTTGTATTATGTGAATAAGTAAATAACTTTTCCTTATCCACTTTCTCAACATCACTCATGATTTTATATACCTCTATCATGTCCCCCCTTAGTCTTCTCTTTTCCAAACTGAAGAGTCCTAGCCTCTTTAATCTTTCCTCATATGGGACCTTCTCTAAACCCCTAATCATTTTAGTTGCTCTTTTCTGAACCTTTTCTAGTGCTAGAATATCTTTTTTGAGGTGAGGAGACCACATCTGTACACAGTATTCGAGATGCGGGCGTACCATGGATTTATATAAGGGCAATAATATATTCTCAGTCTTATTCTCTATCCCCTATTTTGGTGGCTTTTTCTTATATAGGCACCTATTACCACCTACCCCCATCCCAATTTTTTACACTTGCTATCTGGTCACCCTACACTTTAGGGAGAAACCTGGGATACTGTGCAAGGGGGCCTGCCCTCAAGTCCTCCAAATTTGCGGGGTAAGGGAATAACTACTAGAAAGGCTGTTTTCCTAGATCAATTCAATATGTAGCAAGTGGCCATCAGTTCTAAAGGGGGGGTTGTGAGGCTTTTGAGAACCAAGTTCAAGTCCCAGACAGGAGTAGGAACTGTTATCTGTGGAGAGAGAGAGTTCCCAGGCCTTTCATGAATGTTGCAGTTGTGGGGTGAGCAAACAGAGAAAACCCCCTCAATAGCAGTATGAAGGGCCGCCAGATGAACCTTGAGGGAATTAAGGAACAGAAACAATTTTTTAAGCTGTAGCAGGTACTCCAGGATGAGTACAGAAGCAGGGCAGATTCAGGGGTAGCACTGTGGGTTCACACCAGTGGCCAAATCTTGTCCACTTTTGAAAATAAGTAGTTCTGGTGAAAACTTTTTTACCATTTAATAGTATGTGTTGTACCTCCACCGAGTGGAATGACTCTAGCCCCACAAACCATCGAGGAACCATGGAGTGAGGTGGGGAGTGCCCAAGCTGGGAAGTGTCACTCAACCAGCATCCCGGGAGAGGAGTTGAGGATCTATTGGAGGACAGAGAGCTAGATGAAACAGGTGAGGAAAGCACGCTTGCCTCAACCACATTGGGGTTATTAGAATGATTCTGGCCTTGTCCTGTTTGATCTTGTTTATCACCTTGATGATGAGAGGCATTAGAGGGAAGGCATATAACAGCCTCTTTGTCCAAGGCAGGAGGAAGGCATCTCCTTGGGAGTTATGACCTAGCACCCCCAACTCTCAGAGCAAAATAGGTGGCATTTTTTGTTTGTAGCTGTGGCAAAAAAAAAAAAAGTCTACTTCTGGAAACCTCAACTGTGAAAGATTCTGACCAGAACTGGGAATCCAACTCCCACTTGTAGTCTTGGGAGAAGCACCGGCTGAGCATGTCGGCTGTGACATTCTGGATGCCAGGCAGACACATTGCTGAAATCCCTATGTGATGCTTTATGCACCAGTTCCACAACTTTATTGCCTCGGCACAGAGGGAAGGGGATCTCACCCCTCCTTGCTGATGGATATAAAACATGTAAGCCAAGTAGTCTGTCATGACTTTCATGGATCTGCGTCTGATGAGAGGAAGGAAGTGAAGACAGGCATTTTTGACTGCTTTGGAGGGAGGTCTCTTGGGCTGACCACCTGTCAGAGAGCCGAGATGCACTCCCATCCTAACAGAGAGGGATCCGTGACATCCCTGAGGCCCCACCCCCACTCACTCCAGCCCCCTCCCTCCATTGCTCACTCTACCTGACCTTCACCCACCTTCTCTCACTTTCACTGGGCTGGAGCAGGGGGGGTAGTGTGCATAAGGGGGGTGAGGGATCCAGCTGGGGCCTGAAATGAGAGGTTCAGGGTGCAGGAGAGGGCTCCTAGCTAGGGCAGGGGGTTAGGGTGCAGGTGGGAGTGCAGGGCCTGGGAGGGAGTTAGGGTGTGGGAGAGGGTTCTGACCTTGGGCAGGAGGGTCGGGATGCGGGCTCTGGCCAGGCAGTGCTTACCTCAAGTGGCTCCTGGGTGGCGGTGCAGTGGGCTAAGGCAGACTTCTTGCCTGCCCTGGCTCCATGTGGCTCCCGGAAGTGGCTGACATGTCTGGCCCCTAGGCAGAGGCATAGCCAAGTGGCCCTGCGTGGTGTGCGCTGCACGTGCCCAAAGGCGTTGCCCCCACAGTTCCCATTGGCCATGGTTCCCGGCCAATGGGAGCTGCGGAGCCATCATGGTGCGCAGGGGCAGCACATGGAGCTGCACAAAGCCAGGGCAGGCAGGGAGCCTGCCTTAGCCCCACTGCTGCCAACTGGACTTTTAACAGTCAGTAGAGTGGAACAGAGCTGCCAGGGTCCCTTTTTGACCAGGCATTCCAGTCAAAAACTGGACGTCTGGCAACCCTAGGGAGAGATGCCCTGGATGTCAGGGAATCCAGGGAAGCCCCTATACATTGTATGTTCTGAATGGGAGTTAGTGTGGTTTTCTATGTTCAGCTGAAGGCCCAGGTCCAAAAACAGACACAGCATTGTCCTGGAAGCAGACAACAGTTCTTGGTAGGATCAACCCCTGAGTAACCAATTGCTGAGGTACGGGAATACCATGATAGCCTGATGATGCAGATGTCACTACTGAAAGAACCTTCTAGAATGCTCTCGGAGCCGAAGAAAGGCCAAAGGGAAGTACGTGGTACTGAAAATGATACTGGCCATCCACAAATCAGAGGAATCTCCTGTGAGATGGTGTATCACTATATGGAAGTATGCGTCCTGGTGGCCGAGGGCCAAAAACCAATCTCTTGAATTTAGAGAAGGAATTATAGCTGCCAGAAGGCGACATGTAGGGGGGGCAGGTGACATGTAGGGGGGGCATGCAGGATCAAGTGCCCCCCACCCAGATTTTGTTGAGTGCTGAGTTGCTCTGTTTGGGGTCTGCCGCCAGGGGAGGGTGGCTCTGTCCTTCTCCTGGGTGCCTCTCCCCCGGCACTTCCAGCCCATTTGGCTCCTTCCCCTGGCAGCCGGGCCCAGGCATGGAGCTATGGGGGGTGGGACGGAGCTGCTTCTCATACCGGCTGATTCCGCTAAGGGTCACTGTCTGCAAGAAAGCCAGGCTGGGGAGGTGGTGGCGACCCACTCCCTTCCCGGGCCTGACTGCTGCGGACAGGAGCCAAGCGAGCTGGGAATGTGTCAAGGGGAGTACGGGGGGCTCAGGTTCTCTTGGCCCCTGTCCCCAGGCTTCCTACGTGCCCTAGCCCTGCAGCTCCTAGGCATTGGGGCAGCCAGGGACTCGGAGGCTCTGCACACTGCTCCTGCCCCCAGCGCCGGCTCCGCAGCTCCCATTGGCTGGGAACTGTGACCAATGGGAGCTTCAGGGGGCAGTGTCTGTGGGTGCAAAGGTAGTGTGCATCACGCAGAGCTGCCTGGCTGCCGCTGCACCTAGGACTGCACAGATCTGGTAGCCACTTCCTCAAAGCCATGGTAAGTGCCGCTGGGACCCCACACCCTCTCCTGCACCCCAGCCCTACCCCCAGCCAGAGCCCTCACACACACCCCACACCCAATTCCCTGGCTCAGCCCAGAGCCCCCTCCTGTACCCCCAAACCCCTCATCCCCCACCCACCCCCAAGCTCACACCCCCAGCTGGAGCCCTCACTCCCTCCTGCACCCCAAATCCCTCATCCATGGCCCCAACCCCAGCCAGAGCCCTCACCCCCCTGCACCCAACCCCCCTGGCTGAGCCTGGAACCCCCTCCTGCACCCCAACCCCTTCATCTGTGGCCCCACTCCCAGCCAGAGCCCTCATGCCTCCTGCACCCCAACCCCATGCCCCAGCCCGGAGGCCCCTCCTGCATCCCAAACCCCTCATCCCCGGTCCCACCCCAGAGCCTACACCCCCAGCCCAGAGCCTATACCCGCACCCCAACACTGTGCCCTGCCCAGTGAAAGTGTGTGAGAGTGAGGCAGCGGGAGCGACGGAGGGAGGGGGGATGGAGTGAATGGGGGCAGGGCCTTGGAGAAGGGGATGGGGCATGGGTGGGGCCTCAGAGAAGGGGCCAGGCAGGGGCAGCGGTGTTCAGTTTTGTATGATTAGAAAGTTGGCAACCCTACGCTGGGGAGAGGAGCTGAGTCAGCTGGAAGTGACAGGGGAGAGGTGCAGCAGGAGAAGGACAGATCCCCCCACCTGCAGGTAACTCTGGTGGTGCAAGGAGCACGCAGCGTTCCCAGGCCGGGCCCAAGGCAGAGGGTTGCTGGGGAAGGTGCCAGGAGCAGGGTCCTTCTGTTCAGCTGGAGATAGGGGCATTGCCTGCACCACTCTCCCGCTGAGGTGTCCGTAGGGTGACCAGTCTGCAAATGTGAAAAATTGGGATGGGGGTGGGGGGTAATAGGAGCCTCTATGAGAAAAAGACCCCAAAATAGGGATTGTCCTTATAAAATCAGGACATAGAATCATAGAATCATAGAATCTCAGGGTTGGAAGGGACCTCAGGAGGTCATCTAGTCCAACCCTCTGCTCAAAGCAGGACCAAACCCAACTAAATCATCCCAGCCAGGGCTTTGTCAAGCCTGACCTTAAAAACCTCTAAGGAAGGAGATTCCACTACCTCCCTAGGTAACCCATTCCAGTTCTTCACCACCCTACTAGTGAAAAAGTTTTTCCTAATGTCCAACCTAAACCTCCCCCTCTGCAACTTGAGACCATTTCTCCTTGTTCTGTCATCTTCTACCACTGAGAACAGTCTAGATCCATCCTCTTTGGAACCCCCTTTCAGGTAGTTGAAAGCAGCTATCAAATCCCCCCTCATTCTTCTCTTCTGCAGACTAAACAATCCCAGTTCCCTCAGCCTCTCCTCATAAGTCATGTGCTCCAGCCCCCTAATCATTTTTGTTGCCCTCCGCTGGACTCTCTCCAATTTATCCACATCCTTCTTGTAGTGTGGGGCCCAAAACTGGACACAGTACTCCAAATGAGGCCTCACCAGTGCTGAGTAGAGGGGAATGATCACATCCCTCGATCTGCTGGAAATGCCCCTACTTATACAACCCAAAATGCCATTAGCCTTCTTGGCAACAAGGGCACACTGTTGACTCATCTGCAAACTTGCTAAGGGTGCAGTCCACACCATCCTCCAGATCGTTAATGAAGATATTGAATAAAACCGGCCCCAGCACCGACCCTTGGGGCACTCCACTTGATACCGGCTGTCAACTAGACATGGAACCATTGATCACTACCCGTTGAGCCCGACCATCTAGCCAGTTTTCTATCCACCTTACCGTCCATTCATCCAGCCCATACTTCTTTAACTTGCTGGCAAGAATACTGTGGGAGACTGTATCAAAAGCTTTGCTAAAGTCCAGAAATAGCACATCCACTGCTTTCCCCTCATCCACAGAGCCGGTTATCTCATCATAGAAGGCAATTAGATTAGTCAGGCATGACTTGCCCTTGATGAATCCATGCTGACTGTTCCTCATCACTTTCCCCTCCTTTAAGTGGTTCAGAATTGATTCCTTGAGGACCTGTTCCAGGATTTTTCCAGGGACTGAGATGAGACTGACTGGCCTGTAGTTCCCTGGATCTTCCTTCTTCCCTTTTTTAAAGATGGGCACTACATTAGCCTTTTTCCAGTCATCCGGGACCTCCCCCAATCGCCATGATTTTTCAAAGATAATGGCCAATGGCTCTGCAATCTCATCGACCAACTCCTTTAGCACCCTCGGATGCAGTGCATCCGGCCCCATGGACTTGTGCTCGTCCAGCTTTCCTAAATAGTCCTGAACTACTTCTTTCTCCACAGAGAGCTGGTCATCTCCTCCCCATACCGTGCTGCAGAGTGCAGCTGTCTGGGAGCTGACCTTGTCTGTGAAGACAGAGGCAAAAAAAGCATTGAGTACACTAGCTTTCTCCACATCCTCTGTCACTAGGTTCCCTCCCTCATTCAGCAAGGGGCCCACACTTTCCTTGACTTTCCTCCTGTTGCTAACATACCTAAAGAAACCCTTCTTGTTACTCCTAACATCTCCGGCTAGCTGCAACTCCAAGTGTGATTTGGCCTTCCTAATTTCACTCCTGCATGCCTGAGCAATACTTTTATACTCCTCCCTGGTTATTTGTCCAATCTTCCACTTCTTGTAAGCTGTTTTTTTTGTGTTTAAGACGAGCAAGGATTTCACTGTTAAGCCAAGCTGGTCGCCTGCCATATTTACTTTTCTTCCTACACATCGGGATGGTTTGTTCCTGCAACCTCAATAAGGTTTCTTTAAAATACAGCCAGCTTTCCTCGACTCCTTTCCCCGTCATGTTATTCTCCCAGGGGACCTTGCCCATCAGTTCCCTGAGGGAGTCAAAGTCTGCTTTTCTGAAGTCCAGGGTCTCTGTTCTACTGCTCTCCTTTTTTCCTTGTGTCAGGATCCTGAACTCGACCATCTCATGGTCACTGCCTCCCAGGTTCCCATCCACTATTGCTTTCTCTACTATTTCTTCCCTGTTTGTGAACAGCAGGTCAAGAAGAGCTTTTCCCCTAGTTGGTTCCTCCAGCACTTGCACCAGGAAATTGTCCCCTACACTTTCCAGAAACTTCCTGGATTGTCTGTGCACCGCTGTATTGCTCTCCCAGCAGATATCAGGGTGATTAAAGTCTCCCATGAGAACCAGGGCCTGTGATCTAGCAACTTCTGCTAGTTGCCGGAAGAAAGCGTTGTCCACCTCATCCCCCTGGTCTGGTGGTCTGTAGCAGACTCCCACCACGACATTACCCTTGTTGTTCATACTTCTAAATTTAATCCAGAGACTCTCAGGTTTTTCTGCAGTTTCATTCCGGAGCTCTGAGCAGTCATACTGCTCTCTTACATACAACGCAACTCCCCCACCTTTTCTGCCCTGCCTGTCCTTCCTGAACAGTTTATATCCATCCATGACAGTACTCCAATCATGTGAGTTATCCCACCAAGTCTCTGTTATTCCAATTAGGGGGGGGGGATAGCTCAGTGGTTTGAGCATTAGCCTGCTAAACCCAGGGTTGTGAGTTCAATCCTTGAGGAGGCCACTTAGGGATCTGGGGCAAAAATTGGTCCTGCTAGTGAAGGCAGGGGGCTGGACTCAATGACCTTTCAAGGTCCCTTCCAGTTCTAGGAGATTGGTATATCTCCAATTATTACATCATAATTCCCTGACTGTGCCAGGACTTCTAGTTCTCCCTGCTTGTTCCCCAGGCTTCTTGCATTTGTGTATAGGCACTTAAGATAACTCGCTGATTGTCCCGCTTTCTCGGTCTGAGACAGGAGTCCTCCCCTCTTGCAGTCTCCTGCTTGTGCTTCCTCCCGGTATCCCACTTCCCCACTTACCTCGGGGCTTTGGTCTCCTTCCCCCGGTGAACCTAGTTTAAAGCCCTCCTCACTAGGTTAGCCAGCCTGCTTGCAAAGATGCTCTTCCCTCTCTTCGTGAGGTGGAGCCCGTCTCTGCCTAGCAATCCTTCTTCTTGGAAGACCATCCTATGGTCAAAGAATCCAAACCCTTCTCTCCGACACCATCTGCGTAGCCATTCGTTGATTTCCACGATTCGACGGTCTCTTCCCTGGCCTTTTCCTGCCACAGGGAGGATAGACGAGAACACCACTTGCGCCTCAAACTCCTTTATCCTTCTTCCCAGAGCCACGTAGTCTGCAGTGATGCGCTCAAGGTCATTCTTGGCAGTATCATTGGTGCCCACGTGGAGAAGCAGGAAGGGGTAGCGATCCGAGGGCTTGATGAGTCTCGGCAGTCTCTCCGTCACATCATGAATCCTAGCCCCTGGCAAGCAGCACACCTCTCGGTTTTCCCGGTCAGGGCGGCAGATAGATGACTCAGTCCCCCTGAGGAGAGAGTCCCCGACCACCACCACCCTCCTCCTCCTCCTCTTGGGAGTGGTGGTCGTGGAACCCCCCATCCCTAGGACGGTGCATCTCATGCCTTCCAATCAGTGGAGTCTCCTTCTGCTCTGTTCCCTCAGGTGTATCATCCACTCCACTCTCTGCACTAGTACCTGTGGAGAGAACATGAAAACGGTTGCTCACCTGTATCTGTGTTTCTGGTACATGGATGTTTCTGGTACTCTTTCCCCTTCTGGAAGTCACATGCCGCCAATTATCCTCGCTGGCCTTCTGTCCCCGCTGTGTAGCCTGCTCTGAATCTTCAGAACATTGTGCCCGCTGAAGCTGATCCTGACGTCTATCCAGGAAATCCTCATTTTCTTTTATGAAACGCAGGGTTGTTATTCGTTTCTCCAGACCTTGAATCTTCTCTTCCAAGATGGAGATCAGCTTGCACTTTGTACAGACAAAGTCGCTCCTATCCTGTGGAAGGAAGACAAACATGGCGCATCCTGTGCAGGTCACAACGGCGGATTGCTCAGCATCCATGGTCTCTTCCTTCTAAGAGCTCTCTCCAGGTGAACTCCCAGGCAAACTCCTTCTGTTTGCCTCTCTGCTGTTCGCTGGTCAGCTGGTTCACAGCTGACTGCCTTTTTATAACAGTCAGGCCCAGCTGGAACAAAGTACTCCCAAATCAAACTGGTCAAACAAGCAATCAGACAATCAAGCACACAGTCAAACTGCCAAACTGCCCCCCCCCAACAGACACTCAGATACTTACCAGCGCAGTCCCCCTACTGCAGCACTTAGCGTACCTCTGCTCAGAGGGATCCCAGGCAAACTCCTTCTGTTTGCCTCTCTGCTGTTCGGACACATCTGGTCACTCTAGGTGTCTGCAAGGGCACGGGAGCTCCAGGAAGACACTGGTGCTGTGAGTTGGGCCAGGGCTGGCTGGCCTGGCCCAGAGGCACCTGCTCCCCGCTCCTCTGGCCCCAGCCTCCTAGGAGCTGGTGGGATTGGCTGTCCTGGCCCAGAGAGGTGGGGCTGGAAGATTCCTCTGAGGTGACATGTGGCGCAGTCACGTGGGCCCCCCCTTTTGTGCCCCCCCAAGTATCATCAGGCACAAGTCATCTGTCCTAAACTTTTGGAATCACACAAATTTGTTTAGGAGTCAGAGATCTAAGATTAATCTCCACCCTCCATTCTTCTTTGGTACGAGGAAACCCTTTCCCCTCCAGATAGCAGTTCTATGGCTCCTAAATGAAGAAGGGTGCTTATTTCCTGCCTTAGCAGAAGCTAGTGAGAGGGGTCCCTGATGGGGGACAAGGAAGGGAACTGAGGAGGAGAGAGGGAAGCAAAGTGGATGGTGTAGCCTGCTGATATACTTCAAGCACTCATTTGTCCATGCATGCTGGAAATGAGAGAGTTGGTTTCCAAATTGGGGAAGATGGTCAAGACAATGAAGCTGGCAGGCTAATGAGAGAGGGGAATTCGAACCCTCAGCTTTCCTGTCAAAACTGGCACATCAGTGATGACACCTGTTGCATTAGAGGGCCTCTTTCTCTGGAACCTGTAACTCTTCCTGGAGGGCTCCATGAGTCTCTGGAATCCAGAGCACAAGCTGAGGGACTTACTGGCCGCTGCTTCAGCAGCCCCCATTGGCCCGGAGCAGCGATCCAGGGCCAGTGGGAGCCGCAATCGGCCAGACCTGCGGACGGGGCAGGTAAACACACCGGCCCGGCCCACCAGGGGCTTTCCCTACACAAGCGGCGACCCCTGTTTGAGAAACCCTGGAATAGAACAAGTCTCTCTAACCAACATTTTTTTTAAATTTATTTGACAAGTACAGAACTAACTGCTACTAACAAACTAGTTAACTAATTAAGTAGAGAAAACCTCCATAACTGTCAAGATAGGCAAGAAGCAGACACTTTAGCTCTGTCTCAGGCCCAGGCAGTTGAGAAGCCACGGATGGATGGGTTGCTGGTGCAGCCTGATATAGCCTCGAAACGGGGCACGAGGATACCAACGGTGCATGAGTGGGCTGAATAGACACTGCTAATGAAAATCTTCACTTGGGGGCATGCGGAGCTCATGTGAAGCACCCATAGGGACACTACTTGAAGAAGAACAGCGAGATGCAGAAGTGTAGTGTGGAGGAAAATCTTTAACCTTGTGTCATAAACATACAGTTAAGGGTTAATTCCTCTTTTATCTGTAAAGGGTTAAGAAGCTCACATAACCTAGCTGACACCTGACCAGAAGGACCAATAAGGGGACAAGATATTTTAAAATCTGGAAGGAGGAAAAAGTCTTTTGTCTGTGCTGTGTGTGTGCTTTTGCCGGACACAGAGAAAGAAGGAGCCATCCCACTCCTATAGGGTAGTGAATATTTAGAGAAGGAATGTATTAGATTACTTTTATTTTTTATTTGTGGTTTCTTTGCAAAACAGAGGGAGGATAAAATTGGGTTCTTTGTGTAACTTTAAAGTTTTGCCCAGAGGGAAACCCTCTGTGTTTTGAATCTGTTTGTCTGTGAGATTATCTTGCATTCTAATCTCACAGAGGTATTCCTTTCACCTTTTTCTTTAAAGAACCTGATTGATTTTTCATTGTTTTAAGATCCAAGGGTTTTGGATCTGTGTTCACCAGGACTAATTGGTGAGGGTATACTCTCAAGCCTACCCAGGAACAGGGATATAAGAACTTGCGGGGGGAGAAGAATTAGACTCAAATCTGCCCAGGAAAGGGGGCGGGTTAGGGAGTTGGGAAATATTTGGGGAAAGGCAGAGTTCCAAGTGGCTCTCCCCTAAAATTTGGGACACGCTTGGTGGTGGCAGCTTAATGTTAACCTAAGCTGGTAAATGAGCTTAGGGGGTCTTTCATGCAGGTCCCCACACTTGTACCCTAAAGTTCAGAGTGGGGAGGGAACCTTGACACCTTGTCTTTTCTATAGGAAAATTGTGGTTAGGCCCAGGTTAGCTAGATTAGATGCCTCCTTCTAAAAAATATGCTCTAGCTCCACAAGATATGGGCTGGATGCTGGAATCACTGGGGAGGGTTCTCTGGCCTGTGCTATACAGGAGGTCAGACTAAATCAGTGGTTCCCAAACTTTAACAACCCACGAACCCCTTTCATGAAAATATCAAATCTTGCAAACCCCCCTCATAAAAATTAATATTTCCAGGGATTTTCTCCCTTACCTGAGCATAAATTATAGAAGCAGTGATTTTGGAAATAATTTGTGTTTTTTATGACATGCTTATTATTACATTATTTAGCATTACATTGTTAAATTTTATTACATTATGAAAACAGCAACACTTTCCCAACATTTCACTTTTGTAGCTCATATCACTTTGATTAAACCTCCTACATGTTTCATCAAGGAGTACCACATGTGAAACAGCATGACGGTATTTAAAGAAGCCAACTGAAATAAAGAGTTCCTCCCACAAGCATTTGGGTCTTGAGCAGTCCAGGCAAACAATGCATGACTACAACAAAGCTTAAACTTTTTCTTCATAATAATTTAAAAAACAAACACTAATAGTGTATTTAATTTAAAAAACAGCAAAAAATATCCACCTCCCTGTCCATTTCTCATAAGGAGTCTTGAAGTTTAAATCTCCTCACTGTGATGGATGCACTTGCTTTGATCTGCATAGCTCTTGGAAGTCCGGAACCATTGGCGAAAGATCTGGTTCGACATTGAGTCTGCTTCTGTATTTGGTTTTCAGATGCGCATACGAGGAAAAATGTTTTCTCACATAAGAATGTTGTTGAAAATGGTAACAAAACTATAGTAGCTTTTTCTGCCAGCAGGGAGTACTCATTTCTTAAACTCAGCCAAATGTTGATCAATGAGAGACTTCTGAAACTCCTTTTCAGTTCGTAATCACAGGACATCTCAATCAATTTATCTTTTTCCTCAGTGCTCAATATCTGCATTGAGAAAGTGGTATCATCAAAGGTGTTGTGAATCCAGTCATTATCACCTGACATAGCTGGAAAGTATTCCCTGAATGTGGTACAAAGTCCTTTTAGGTGTGCAGTTATATTGGTTTTAGTGCACTGATCCAACCAAAGTTTATGTTCTGCCAGGAAGTCATGGTCATGGCGCTCGGGCTGCCAGCCCCACGCCTGGGGTCCCTAAGGACGGCTCTGTCCACCATTACAGAATTTTTTCTGAGAACCCCCCTGATACATTTCACGAACCCCCAAGGGTTCATGAACCACAGTTTGGGAACCACTGGACTAGATTATCAAAATATTCCCTTCTGATCTTAACATCTATGAATTTATGACCAGTCTTCCTACTCAAGTCAAGCTCCCGAAGTATTTCTATTGTTAACACCCCTTCGTTTTTCTCCTGCAGAACCGCTGGAGCCATCACCCTTAGTTACCCTGAGTGAGCCAGCAGGAATGTTGGCTTTGTGTTGTGTGCGGATTGATTAGACTTTCACAAAGATAAACATTATCTTTAATCCAATGGTGGCAGCTGAAAGGAAGAGTTTTATTATACGCATTTTGGTCATTTGTCACACACTGGCAGGTCAGAAGGCAGGGAGGGAACCTGGAGGTAGCACAGTGGATTGCACACTGCTAGCAGTGTGCAGACACTCCTCTGCAACCTTCACTCATCCCCCTTGCCCATATGCATTAGGATACAGCCTTTAATTGCATGATGATGTGCTGTTTTTTCCACAGGACCCCTGCCTCATTCAGTGCACAGGATAGTTCTCCCTGAAAAAAACAGGTATTCAATTTTTTTATTTTCTCCTTGATTTTCAGGCCTTATTTATTGCACACTATTCAAACCCTGCTCAAATACAGAATTATTCATTTCCTCATGGGCTTTTCTGTGGTGCTCCTCATTACAGTATCTGACTGTTTAACAAACCTTAATTAATTTCTCTTCAGCACCCCCTTGTTAGGTGAGGGGGGTATTATCCCCATGGTGACTATAGGGGAACTAAGGCACAGAGAGATTAAGGTCACACGTGTCCACTAACTTTGGGTACCCAGTTTGAGATGCTGAGTACATGATTAATCAGGAACTAGGCTATAGTACTTCATATGTTCATAGCACCACTGCCAGTGACTTCCCTTGCAGCTGCAAGTGCTCCTCACTTCTGCACCTCAGACTCCAGCAGCTCAGCTGGGTACCCAGCAAACGAGGAACTCACACTTCGTGACTCCCTATGTATGTTTGGTTTAAGTGACTTGTCCTGCATCACACAGGACCTCTGTGGCAGAGGCAGAGATAGAATCCAAATTCTCCAGGGCATAGGTGCTGGAACTAGGGCTGCAGGGGTGCTGCCGACCCCCTGGCTTGAATGGTTTCCATTATATACGAGATTTACAGTTTGGTTCAATGGGTCTCGGGACCCTCATAAGAACATAAGAACATAAGAAAGGCCTTACCGGGTCAGACCAAAGGTCCATCTAGCCCAGTATCTGTCTACCGACAGTGGCCAATGCCAGGTGCCCCTGAGGGAGTGAATCTAACAGGCAATGATCAAGTGATCTCTCTCCTGCCATCCATCTCCATCCTCTGACGAACAGAGGCTAGGGACACCATTCTTATCCATCCTGGCTAATAGCCATTTATGGACTTAGCCACCATGAATTTATCCAGTCCCCTTTTAAACATTGTTATAGTCCTAGCCTTCACAACCTCCTCAGGTAAGGAGTTCCACAAGTTGACTGTGCGCTGCGTGAAGAAGAACTTCCTTTTATTTGTTTTAAACCTGCTGCCTATTAATTTCATTTGGTGACCCCTAGTTCTTGTATTAGACCCTCACTATAAAAATTGTTTCAGCACCCCTGCTCCAGGGCAGCATTCAACTGCCTAAGCCATGAAACCGTCCTGCCTCTGCCTGCAATGCTCTGCCTCCTTTCCTGCCCACCTGTGGCTCTGTGGACAGGACTTCCAGTTGCAACTGTTGCTGCTGCTGGGGTGTGTGTGGGGGAGTAGCATGTAACCCCTCTCCCATCCACTCTCCCACCGCTCCTGCTGACCATCTGCTGGCCTGCCTGCCTCCACTACCTGCCCTGGGACTGCACCAGAGACTCCCGCTTGGCTCTCCCTGCTTGCATGCCAGCCCCTTCCCCTCACTGTCCCCCCATCTTCTGTGTTTCCTCTCAGCCCTGCAAGGAGGAAAGCCAGGTACCCTGAGACCCGGGAGGGCGCTAGCCTACCACCACCAGTGAGTTAGCACTCCTCCTTCTCCTCCACCAGCCAACAACCGTGCTTGGGAGCCAGCGGCAGGCCCCTGTCACACCCAGCCACATGGACAGACCCTGCTGCTGATCGCTGTCAGGCAGGGTCCACAGAAGAGGGGGTTGCAGTGACATTTGGGAGCCCAGGAGAGAGCCCATCTCAGAAGGAGGTCATCTTTCCCTCTGTTGACTCCTCCTGCTTTCTCCAACCCCAGTCCCATTGCCACTGCCCCCCAGACCCATCCCCACTAGCCAGCTTTCCAGTGACACCACTGAGGGTTGAGTACTAGTAATAGGGACAAGCATAAGTCGTGAGTCCAGCACCTCCTTCTTGAGGAGGGGGAGGAGGCCTTCCAAAAGGCATCTCAGGAGGCTACTGCTGGGCCTGCTTCCAGGCCCCCCACAAAAGTTAGGGTTGCCAACCCTCCAGGATTGTCCTGGAGTCTCCAGGAATTAAAGATTTATCTTTAATTAAAGATTATGACAGGTGATGAAAACTCCAGGAATACATCCAACCAAAATTAGCAACCCTAACGAAAGTCCAGAGAGTGGAGCTGGCGGAGGAGACTATAAGAGCGGAGGGGCAGGGTGATGCCACCTCACTCCTGGAGTCACTTCTGGAGGTCACCTTGGAGGGAGTCCCCCTATGTTTCTGTCATTCATCTGCTCCATTAGCACTGAGGTGGAACTTGCCTTGGTTGCCAATGGGGAGGATCCCCTCTTGGCAGGTAAGGGCCTCCAGGCCATCTTCCAGGAGATCTAGGCCCTGGGCCTGAGCTCTATAGCCTGGGGGAGGCTGACCCTTTGCCAGCAGGCCTCAGTCTAGGTGCCAAGTCCATCACAGTGCCCCCTTCTCCCCCCCAAGCCTACTGCCTGAGATGCTTCCCCTGCTCTTTTACTTCTGGGGAGCCCCCTGCCCTGTCTACCTGCCCGGCTGCAGATGGCACAAAGCTTTCATCCACCAGGCTTGTGGAGGTGATGGCCAATGCTCAGCTTTCTGGGGCATCCCCTCCTGCAGCAGGGAGTTGTTCCCAGAGCCGCTTGGAGGTCCCGACTCAGTCAGTGTCCCCCTGATGCCCAGGCTGTGGACGCCAATTCATAGATGGCATAGAGGAGGCCCCTGCCTTCCTGTCTCACCGCTGTGTGTGGTGAAGTGGTGCCACACACTGACAGCTCAGCTGCTGCAGACCATAATCCCAATCCCTCCCCCTCTCATGCTACTGCTATCCCCAGGGTTGTCATCTTCCCTTCCTTGGGGGGCAGTCCTCAGGAGGCAGTATTTGTATTCCCCTCTCTGGTCCCCCAGGGGCTGCTGTGCTCTCTCCCCAGCTTGCTCCTTTGTCAGGGACAAGGCAGACCATGTGGTGTGGGTGCTGCTGCACTGCAGTTCTGTTGGCAACTGGGAAGCCAACTGAAGGATGATTGGGCATAGAATCATAGAATCATAGAATCTCAGGGTTGGAAGGGACCTCAGGAGGTCATCTAGTCCAACCCCCTGCTCAAAGCAGGACCAAACCCAACTAAATCATCCCAGCCAGGGCTTTGTCAAGCCTGACCTTAAAAACCTCTAAGGAAGGAGATTCCACCACCTCCCTAGGTAACCCATTCCAGTTCTTCACCACCCTACTAGTGAAAAAGTTTTTCCTAATGTCCAACCTAAACCTCCCCCTCTGCAACTTGAGACCATTACTCCTTGTTCTGTCATCTTCTACCACTGAGAACAGTCTAGATCCATCCTCTTTGGAACCCCCTTTCAGGTAGTTGAAAGCAGCTATCAAATCCCCCCTCATTTTTCTCTTCTGCAGGCTAAACAATCCCAGTTCCCTCAGCCTTTCCTCATAAGTCATGTGTTCCAGCCCCCTAATCATTTTTGTTGCCCTCCGCTGGACTCTCTCCAATTTATCCACATCCTTCTTGTAGTGTGGGGCCCAAAACTGGACACAGTACTCCAAATGAGGCCTCACCAGTGCTGAGTAGAGGGGAATGATCACATCCCTCGATCTGCTGGAAATGCCCCTACTTATACAACCCAAAATGCCATTAGCCTTCTTGGCAACAAGGGCACACTGTTGACTCATATTCAGCTTTTCGTCCACCGTAACCCCTAGGTCCTTTTCTGCAGAACTGCTGCCCAGCCATTCGGTCCCTAGTCTGTAACAGTGCATGGGATTCTTCCGTCCTAAGTGCAGGACTCTGCGCTTGTCCTTGTTGAACATTCATCATATTTCTTTTGGCCCAATCCTCTAATTTGTCTAGGTCCCTCCTCTGTATCCTATCCCTACCCTCCAGCGTATCAACCACTCCTCCCAGTTTAGTGTCATCTGCAAACTTGCTAAGGGTGCAGTCCACACCATCCTCCAGATCGTTAATGAAGATATTGAATAAAACCGGCCCCAGCACCGACCCTTGGGGCACTCCACTTGATACCGGCTGCCAACTAGACATGGAACATTGATCACTACCCGTTGAGCCCGACCATCTAGCCAGTTTTCTATCCACCTTACCGTCCACTCATCCAGCCCATACTTCTTTAACTTGCTGGCAAGAATACTGTGGGAGACTGTATCAAAAGCTTTGCTAAAGTCCAGAAATAGCACATCCACTGCTTTCCCCTCATCCACAGAGCCGGTTATCTCATCATAGAAGGCAATTAGATTAGTCAGGCATGACTTGCCCTTGGTGAATCCATGCTGACTGTTCCTCATCACTTTCCCCTCCTTTAAGTGGTTCAGAATTGATTCCTTGAGGACCTGTTCCAGGATTTTTCCAGGGACTGAGATGAGACTGACTGGCCTGTAGTTCCCTGGATCTTCCTTCTTCCCTTTTTTAAAGATGGGCACTACATTAGCCTTTTTCCAGTCATCCGGGACCTCCCCCAATCGCCATGATTTTTCAAAGATAATGGCCAATGGCTCTGCAATCTCATCGACCAACTCCTTTAGCACCCTCGGATGCAGCGCATCCGGCCCCATGGACTTGTGCTCGTCCAGCTTTTCTAAATAGTCCCGAACTACTTCTTTCCCCACAGAGAGCTGGTCACCTCCTCCCCATACCGTGCTGCAGAGTGCAGCTGTCTGGGAGCTGACCTTGTCTGTGAAGACAGAGGCAAAAAAAGCATTGAGTACACTAGCTTTCTCCACATCCTCTGTCACTAGGTTCCCTCCCTCATTCAGCAAGGGGCCCACACTTTCCTTGACTTTCCTCCTGTTGCTAACATACCTGAAGAAACCCTTCTTGTTACTCCTAACATCTCCGGCTAGCTGCAACTCCAAGTGTGATTTGGCCTTCCTAATTTCACTCCTGCATGCCTGAGCAATACTTTTATACTCCTCCCTGGTTATTTGCCCAATCTTCCACTTCTTGTAAGCTGTTTTTTTGTGTTTAAGACGAGCAAGGATTTCACTGTTGAGCCAAGCTGGTCGCCTGCCATATTTACTTTTCTTCCTACACATCGGGATGGTTTGTTCCTGCAACCTCAATAAGGTTTCTTTAAAATACAGCCAGCTTTCCTCGACTCCTTTCCAAGTCATGTTATTCTCCCAGGGGACCTTGCCCATCAGTTCCCTGAGGGAGTTGAAGTCTGCTTTTCTGAAGTCCAGGGTCTCTGTTCTACTGCTCTCCTTTCATCCATGGGCTCCATTGAGTCTGGATCACTCAGCCCCTGCTGTGCTGCAGGACGAGCTGTGCTGGTTCCTGGGCGACTAAGGCTCCAGGACAAAGGAGCAGCTCACTCTCTCATGGTGGGGTATTTTAGTCTCACCCTCCAGGGTGCAAGGGCCTTGCCATAGGAGAGCAAAGGGACCAAAACAGGGGGCTTTGCAGCATAGCAGCAGGCCTGAATGTTATACCCAGCTAGGTGCAGATAGCTACTCCCCCTTACATTTGTTCCTAGATGGTTCCTGCAGCCTTGGATCCAGGATCCACCGGCGGAAGAGCGAGGAGAGAGAGGAGAAGGAAAGGAAGAACGTGAGCTCTGTGAAAGAGTGAGGAGAATGAACCTTACCTTTGCTGTTATCACACTTCCTGAGTCGTCCTCAAAGGATTCAGGTACAAAGCCACAGCCTCCAAAGTTCCGAATTACTATGGGCTGGATTGTGGGTTGCTGTGAGGTTTCGTGGGCATAGGGGTGCTGCTGTCAGCCACAAGGATCCTCACCCTCCCACCCCCAACAAGACCTACCATGCTTGTGTCTCATGGGCTGTCGGGTGAGTCTCTGCAGGTGCCAGACAAACACCTTCCTCCAGGCAGAAGTACTCAGCTACTCCTGCAGGAGACTTACATCAACCCAGCTGCTGAAGCCAGCCAGCAGCTGGGTGAGACCCAGGCCCTCCCACTGCACCCAGCTTTGGCCCAGAGCCCTGTGAATATTACTGAAGGCGTGGCACTCAGGGGCACCTTCCTACCTCCCACTCTGTTGTCCAAGTTCTGCAGTCTGTAGCAAAAAGGTAATAGAAAAAGGTACTAACTGCCCCTTCAGTCTATCTGGGCCTGTCATAGGTCTCACCCCCACTTAGAGCTGTTGGGTTCCAAATGGGGACCTGCACTGGTTTCCCTCTAAACTAAAAATTCTAGTTTAGATCTGGTAAAAGCTGCCACCACCCAATCAGGTACGTGGATTGGGACACAGTCCTTCCCCAAAATCCTTGGGGATCCCAAGAGCCCCAAATCTATGGAGTTCTTACACCCAGGAGAAATAAACCATTCCCCCCTGCTTCCTCCCCACTCCCTTTTCCTAGGAGAGATACCGGGATCTAACTACAGAGGGATGCCTCCCCCTCCCCTTTCCCTGAGAATCCACCCAAAGAAAGATTAACCAAGTCCTTTACAGAAAAGATTTATTAAAAAATAAAAGAAAGTAACTTGTCTCTGTAATCCAAAATGGAACAATACACAGGGTCTAAACTTATTGATCTCTGGAGAGAATCCCCCCTCCTTTCTTTCTCAGTAAAAGCAAAGTAACAGCAAACAGGAATAAATAATTTCCTTCAGCAAACACACAATTGCAAATGTAGAAATCAAATTATAAGACTAATCCGCCTTTCTAATTAATACTCACTATTGAATAGTAGGAACTACTCCAGGAGAACTTGGAGACATGTCTGGCCTCTCTTAGATCCAAAAAGAGAGCACTCTAACAAAGAACACAGACAAAGGCTTCCCTCCACAGAGATTTGAAATTATCTTGTCTCTGATTGGTCCTCTGGTCAGGTGGTCATCAGGTACTGCATGTTA
Organism: Mauremys reevesii; assembly: GCF_016161935.1. NCBI lineage: Eukaryota > Metazoa > Chordata > Testudines > Geoemydidae > Mauremys > Mauremys reevesii. The sequence continues at coordinate 18,514,047 of NC_052635.1, read as the reverse complement.
ACCCTTTACAGGTAAAAGAGACCTTAACCCTTAACTATCTGTTTATGACAGGGCCCAACAGACAGGCACCTCTTCTCCAGGAGAGGCTTCTTCAGCCCCCTTCCACAGGTGCTCCCCAGACAGGTCCTTCTCCCTGCCTGTCACTGCCCTTCTGAGCTGTCTGGCTCCCTTTTAAGCTCCACCTCCATCTGGAGCATGCTCTACAGGTGTGGTCGGGTGCAGTCATCTGGGCCCTGAGTTGCTTTTTAGCCCCTTCAGTTCTACTGCAAGGCTTATACACCCCATCGCAGTGGGCTAGTCTGTGCTCCATTCTTAGTTGCTGTCTCCTCCATGGAGCCGTGAGCACTGGCATGTATTTGGTGAGGTTTACAGGATCCCCTGGTCCCTGGCTCTTCGTCTGTGAGAGGGAGACCCTGGTGCACATTTGTGTCGAGTTTGTCAGTCTGCAGCCCCTCTTCAGTCCCCTCCCAGACCTCTCACTGAGGTTCTTGCACTTTCCCCTCACTTGTTTATCCTGGTACACTATATTCATGGCCCCATGAAGTTGCGAGACCTCCTTGTCAATCTCCTCTTGGCAAGATGGCCATCCACCATACCAGAAAGAGGAAGCTTGATGGGGGGTGATCTGTGACAGTTGGGCCAATTTCTGGTTCCTTGTCTAATTAAGTCTCCAGGCAGAGTTTTTCTGGACAGTGTTCACTGACTCCTCACTGACCTTTAAGGAGTAGTGGGAACTTTCAGGGGTTCTCTGCTCAGTGTCCCATGATTTTCAACCTTTGATCTTCATTCCCATCCATGTTTTGTTGTCCCAAGAATTCATTTGTTGCCTGGGTTCAGTGCATCCTCCCCCGTGGTTGAGGAGGAAGTCCATTAGTTCTGGGAAGGCCTAGGCCCACCCATTCCAGTACTTGCATGTAGTGAGCCAGAGGGGGAGGCACCACTCTGTAAACCCTGGTGGGCGGAGCCAGGCCATGAATGCCCCTCTCTCTGGAAGTCAGAGGGTGGAACAGGAAGTATGAAGGGCACATCCTGGGGCTCAGCTGGGCTGTAGCCACTGAAGGAGTCGGATGCCTCCTGCCTGCTCCTGAGCTGGGAGACTGCAGCGGATCCCCACTGAGCTGAGGATTGGCCAGAGCTGCTGGAGCCACCCACTGATCAAGGCACTGAGGAGCCGCTGGGACTGCCACTGGCCTTCTACCTAGATGAACCGGAGGACCCCCTATGAATACAGGCATCCCCCATGGGGAGGGAAGGAAGTGGCCATAGGGCAGCTGACTCTAGACAGACTGCGTTGTGGCTGGATTCCCCATCAGCGTGTTGTGGCTGGATTCCCTGCTGACTCCACCACTGTTCAGGCCCTAAGCTGGGGCATGATGGAGTTGGGAGGACCCGTGTCACCCATCCCTGCCATCCCACCTCTAGGGTGGCAGTCCCCGCTCTCTAGGCCAAAGAGCCTGCATTAGTCAGCCATCTGCTGGAGCTAGGATGCCCGACTCTCTTGTTGCTCAGCCCTGAGTACAGGCCTGAGTCATAGAGTTTTTGCTGCCCTGAGTAAGGTCTTGGGGCTAGTAATTGTTTGTTTGCCGAGAACCTGAGAACAGACCTGAGCCATAAACTTTTTTGCTGCTCTGCCCTGACGAAGGGCTTGGACTCGTAACTGTTTGCTCCTTTGCATTATTGCAGGCTAGAGACCCTAACTGACTACCACTCTGCCTGGATGGATGGCCAGAGTCACAGGTTGTGGGTTGCCTGCTAATACCTTAATAGTGGGCAATGCCCAGTGACATAGTGAGGCAGAGTGGCCTCTCACTGACCTGGAAGGGGAGGGACCACTTCCAACCTATTACACCACAATAATAACATGCCTTCCTATGTCTGCAACAAATTAGGCCAGGGCCTACCAAAAAGATCCTTCTTCACTACACAACCCTGGTTTGTTCCCAGAGCAGGTCCATTTTGTGCTCTGGAATGAATCAGGGATCCTGAGAAAGACATAGTAAGTGATCTTGTAATTAAAGACAAGCATAAAGCACACTCACAAGGGACCAAATTAACTTTGAGTGCTTGACTTTGGAAATGTAATAATGTTCTTTTAACAGTTTTGTTTGTGTGTGTATGTGCATGCAATTTCCTAGGTTTTAAAAAAAGGAACTTGAAAAAAAACCCAAATTCCTCATGGAGCTTCCTATTGTAACCCTTCTGCCCCTCTGAGTTGGCAGCAACAAGGGCCGGGTTCAGTATCCAGGGGTTCCGTTTCCCTAATGCAATGCAAAACCGGCTTGAGCCCCCACCCAGTGACCTGGAACAATTACATACCACCCCCCTGGGCGCCTCTAGGAGGCAATACTTCCCCTCTTGCAAGCACAGAGTCTGAGTGTAGCAAAATCCTTTTAATAAAGGAGGGAAACAATGTGTCATCATATTGGGGAAATACCTCAAACAGGATTCATAACATAAACCATGAGCAAAAGACCCACCAAGCAAGTTTTGGCAATGTCCTTTTCCCTTAGGGTCTTAAGTCCAATCACCCCAAAGTCCAACAACCCAAAAGTCTCTGTCCCTGGTCAGTGCTGCCCCAGAGTTCAAAAGTTTATCTGCAGAGTTTTACCCCCCCCAGGCTGTGGCTGAAATGGGGGGGAGGAGGGCAAACAGGGTGTTAAGGGGCACCTTACGTGGGCAGGGGCTGACTGTCCCGCCTCTTCGTGGAGTTCTGCTACAGCCTTCACCATGACCAGCACCACTCCTCCAGCTGCGCCGCTCCTCCAGCCGACCCGTGAGCCACTCCAGCCGTCCCTGCAAACCGCTCAGCTCCACTCCGCTCACTGTTCCGTGGGCTGCTCCAACCATCCCGCAAACTGCTCAGCTCCGCTCACTGTTCCGTGAACTGCTCCAACCGTGCCGCAAACTGCTCCGCTCTGCCAGCTGCTTAGCGATAGATCTTCAGGCCCCCCCACTAGTTAACACAGCACTCAGCTCAATAAGTTTAGCTCTTTTAGCGATTTCAGCTTGTAGTAGGGGAGCCCCAGTGCTGGTGCACCATTGGCCCAAAGTGAATTCAGCTAAGCAGCCTCTAGATGGACTCCCACTCCAGCCTCTTTGCACTAGTTCCAGCCTCCCCCTACAACTGAGTCCCAGTATTTTCACAGTCTCTCCTCCCAAAATCAGTCCCAGTCTCCTTGCCCAGTCAGTCCTACTCTCACTCTCAGCCCCAGTCTGCTTCCCCAGCCTGTTCCAGCCCATTTTCTCCCCAGGTTCCCAATCCCAGTCATTTTCCCCCACTCCCCTGTGATCTGGGGTCCCCTCACTGAAAATGCCAAGATGAGGACAGGCTGCAAAAAGGACAGCAGATTCTCCCAAAACTGGTGGTTAACAAACTGTGCTCCTGATCCCTCACACTGGTTATCAAGAAGCTGAAAAAAGAAATCACCCAGCCCCCTGTATTGCACTCCAATGCTCTGGCTACCAATCAGTACCTAGGTCGAGTACAGTGAGAAGTTGTTCAAAACTCTGCTCACTATACAAAATGTTCTGAACCCCAAAGGGCCAGCCACGTTGCCAGGTCAATATTACCCATAATACCATGCTGCCAGCCAATCTTTTAGTATCTAAAACTAAATGTTTACTATAAAAGAACAAGAAGGGAGTTGTTAAATGGTAAAGCAGTCTGATACATACATAAGATTTCAGAGTCCATATATCAGATTCTTAGCTGCATCGGTGTTTGCTGGCTTGAGTCCCTCTGGAACATATCCACAGTTTGGATGGGTCATTCAGTCCCTTGTTCAGAGCTTCAGTTTGTAGAAATGTTGCTCCAGAGGTGAGAAGCAGGATTGAACATGGAGAAGATGCAGCTGCCTTTTTATATCCTTTGCAATGTGGCCTGTACTTCCTTTGTCCCAAACATGAGATTCACAGCACATGGCATGGAAAAGCCTGGGAGTCCCCTGTCCACAGGCATGTCCTATATGTCTTGCTGACTCATAAGTAGGGCCCTACCAAATTCATGGCAATGAAAAACATGTCATGGAGTGTGAAATATGGTCTTTTATGTGCTTTTACACTATACTATACAGATTTCACAGGGAAGACTAGTGTTTCTCAAACTGAGGATCCTGACCCAAAAAGGGATTACAAGGTTATTTTAGGGGAGTCACAGTATTGCCACCCTTACTTCTGCGCTGCTTTCAGAGCTGGCAGCCAGAGAGCAGCGGCTATTGGCTGGGTGCCTAGCTCTGAAGGCAGTGCCTCGCCAGCAGCAGCACAGAAGTAAGGGTGACAATACCATACCATGCTACCCTTACTTCTGCACTGCTGCCTTCAGAGCTGGGTGGCCGGAGAGTGGCAGCCACTGACTGAGGGCCCAGCTCTTCAGGCAGCAGTGCAGAAGTAAAGGCAGCAATACCATGTCATGCCATCCTTACTTCTACACTGCTGTTGGTGACATCTCTGTCTTCAGAGCTAGGCCCCCGGCCAGCAGGCACCACTTTCTGGCCACCCAGCTCTGAAGGAATCGCCACCACCAACAGCAGCGCAGTACTGCAACCCCCCTACAATAACCTTGTGACCCCCCAACAACTCCTTTTTGGATCAGGACCCCTACAATTACAACACTGTGAAATTTCAGATTTAAATATCTGACATCATGAAATTTATTATTTTTAAAATCCTATGACCATGAAATTGACTAAAACACACTGTGAAGTTGGTAGGACCCTACTCATTAGGTGTAGCCCCTGCCTTCTCTCAATGGGTTAATTGTATAGCTGATTGCCTTTGATATGCCATCAAGTAGGCTGGATAGTGCTGATGTCAATCTGTCTGGGGGTGACACCTAGAAACACAGCACAAGTCTTAAATACAGATATATCACACATATTTGTAATTCATGATTCAAAGAAGATACAAACAAGATTACCATACTTAGCAAATTATAACAATTTCATTGATACCTTACGTGGCATATGTGGTAAGATTCAGTGCAATTTTATAACATTGGTATTAATAATATCAATAAAATGGTCACCCATATTCCATACAGCATCACACCCCCAACACCTACTCATAGTTTCTTGCTCTCACTCCTTACTCCCAGTGACAGTACCGCCAGGCTCTTTGTCTCAATCTACTCCTTTTCCTTCTTTCTGTCCTGGCTCTAGCTGTCATGGTTACAGGGCTAGCTGCACCTCTGACTAATCTCTGGTTTCTCTGAATATATCTCTGTAAGCGTATGTCTACACTACGAAATTAGGTTGAATTTATAGAAGTCGATTTTTTAGGAAGCGATTTTATACAGTTGATTGTGTGTGTCCCCACTAAGCACATTAACTCGGTGGAGTGTGTACACAGTACCGAGGCTAGCATCGACTTTCGGAGCGTTGCACTGTGGGTAGCTATCCCACAGTTCCCACAGTCTCCGCCGCCCATTGGAATTCTGGGTTGAGCTCCCAATGCCTGATGGGGCAAAAACATTGTCGCGGGTGGTTTTGGGTACATGTCATCAGTCGCCTCTCCCTCCGTGAAAGCAACAGCAGACAATCGTTTCACGTTTTTTTTCCATGCGGGCGCCATACTGCTTTCAGCAGACAGTGCAGTAGGACTGTTACCCATCATCATCGAATGACTGCTTCTGCTGCCACTCTGCTTTCCTGCTCTGGCCGCTTCCGCTGCAACTCTGCTCTCCTGCTCTCCTGTAGATGCCATACCACAGCAAGCATGGAGCCCGCTCAGATCACTGCAGCAGTTATGAGCATTGTAAACACCTTGCGCATTATCCTGCAGTATGTGCAGAACCAGAACCTGCACACTACCCCAAATTCAAGCCGGCGATGTTGATTTCAGCGCTAATCCCCTCGTTGGAGAGGAGTGTAGAAATCAATTTTAAGAGCCTGTAGCGGAGTGATTACCCGCTCCTGCCTTTGGGGGCTTAAAACAGCCCAGGAGAGGGCTGTGGCTGGGGCAAGAAGCCTGGGCTGATTGGGAGAAAGCAGGCTCAGCTATGGGCAGGTCCCAATCAGGCCCAGCTGGCCCCTATAAGAGGCAGTGAGCCAGGAGCCCAGTCAGTCTCCCTCTGGCTGTAGAGGGAGAAGGGCCTGGCTGCAGGGAGCTAGACCCAGGGTACTTGAGGGGAGCAGGGCTGTGGAAAGGCAGAGGAGCTGGGGAGCTCCTGCCTGGAAAGCCCCAGGTTGCGGCCTAGCACAAGGCCATCAGGTATTGGGGGGTTGCAGGGGGCAGCCCAGGGGTAGGCAAAGGCAGCAGGTCCAATCCCCTTTGCCTATGATGAGTGGCTGATACTGCAGTCTGCCCCAGTGAACGGGGGCTAGATGGAGACTGGGCAGTAGCCAAAACTGAGGCAAAGTGGGGATAGCGGGTTGGGGGTTCCCCAGGGAGGGGAGACCCAGATTGGTGGGGTACTGCCAGGGAGCAGCACCCCAGTTAAAAGGGCACCGGGGTCCAGGAAGGGACACGGGGGGGGGGGGGCAAGAGGACAGGCGGATCACTGGTCTGCAGAGGGCGCTCCTAGCTGGAATGAGCTAATTCCCAGAAGGACCAGCAAGAGGTGCCGCAGGGTGAGTCCGCTCCTCTACAGAGCCCTTTAAGTCAACAAAAATGGCTTTGTTGTGTGGACGGGTGCAGGGTTAAATCAATCTAACCTTGCTAAATTTGACCTAAACTCGTAGTGTAGACCAGGGCTAAGTGTGGGGCCTCATGTCCTTACCTTTTCTGGGGTGGAATCTGTCATGTGCTGGAGTGCAATTCAGACAAGTGGGAGGTTGTGTCACTGCTTATAACCCCGAGTGTCCCAAAATGCATCTGAAACTTGTGGCTCCCTGGCTGGGACACACTCACAGCCAGCATTCAGCATTCACTCTGTGTTCTGTATGCTGTACAGCTGATTCAACCACTCTGAATCCAACAGCCTGCCAACAGTTATCACAGACATCAGGGTTCCCCCCCACTCTGAACTCTAAGGTATAGATGTGGGGACCTGCATGAAAGACCCGCCACTAAGCTTATATTCTACCAGCTTAGGCTAAAAACTTCCCCAAGGCACAATTTTTTCCCCTTGTTCTTGGACGGTATTGCTTCCACCATCAAATGATTTACACAAAAATTCAGGGCTGGGTCCCTTGGAATCCCTATCCCCCCAAAATATTCCCTCAAGCCCCTTCACCCCCTTTCCTGGTGTGGTTTGAGAATAATATACCAACCAATTGCCTTTAATGTAAGTACAGACCAGACCCTATATCTTTAGGACACTAAAACCAATTCAGAGGGGTAGCCGTGTTAGTCTGGATCTGTAAAAGCAACAAAGAATCCTGTGGCACCTTATAGACTAACAGACGTTTTGCAGCATGAGCTTTCGTGGGTGAATACCCACTTCTTCGGATGCAAGTCTTGCATCCGAAGAAGTGGGTATTCACCCACGAAAGCTCATGCTGCAAAACGTCTGTTAGTCTATAAGGTGCCACAGGATTCTTTGTTTGTTAAAACCAATTCGATTCTTAAAAGAAGAATTTTATTATAAAAAAAAGTAAAAGAATCAAACCTGCAAAATCAGGATGGAAGGTAACTTTACAGGGTAATAAAAAGATTTAAAACACAGAGGACTCCCCTCTGGACTCAGCTTCACAGTTACAAAAACAGGAATAAAACTACCTTTGTAGCATAGGGAAATTCACAAACTAAAACAAAAGATAACCTAACGCATTTCCTTGCCTTACTTACAATTTTTGTAATTTTAGATGGATCATTCCAGGTATATTTTCAGGAGATGTTGTACCTGCCTGGTCTCTCTCTCTGTCCGGACTGGGAACAAACAAAGAGAGCCATATACAAATCCTCCCCCCCCAGATTTGAAAGTATCTTATTTCCTTATTGGTCCTTCTGGTCAGGTGCCAACTAGGTTATTTGAGCTTTTTAACCCCTTACAAGTAAAGTGATTTAGTACAGCTGCCAAGGAGGGATTTTATGCTATCCTTCTCTCTATATTTATGACACGGACACACTTGCTTTCCCAGATTTGGTTAATATTAGCAGGTTACTCCAACACACTGCCACCCCTGAACTTTCCCAAACCTGCGTGCGCTGCAATGTCCAGGCCTCTCCTGCAACATTCAGAGGAATAATAAAAGGACCATTTGCTCCTTTAAAGAGACAAAGGTCAATATCTTATCACTTATAACAGCAACAAAAATGATAAGGGGTGTGGAAAACGTTACATATGAGATAAGATTTAAAAAATGGGGCTTGTTCAGCTTTGAAAAGAGACGACTAAGGGGGGATATGACAGAGGTCTATAAAATTATGAATGGTGTAGAGAAAGTGAATAAGGAAGTGTTATTTACCCCATCACATAATACATGAACTGGGGTCATCCAATGAAATTAGTAGTCAGCAGGTTTAAAACAAACATAAGGAAGTACATCTTATGTACTTATGTTCTTATCTGGGAGTCATAGTGGATCACAAGCTAAACAGTAGTCAACAGTGTAACACTGTTGCAAAAAAAGCAAACATCATTCTGGGATGTATTAGCAGGAGTCTTGTAAGTAAGACACAAGAAGTAATTCTTCCACTCTATTTTGCCTCAACTGGAGTACTGTGTCCAGTTCTGGGAGCCACATTTCAGGAAAGATGTGGACAAATTGAAGAAAGTCCTGAGAAAAGTAACAAAAATGACTGAAGGTCTAGAAAACATGACCTCTGAGGGAAGATTGAAAAAATTGGGTTTGTTTAGTCTGGAGAAGAGAAGACTGAGGTGGGGGGGGGGAAGGGAGACATGATAACAGTTATAAAGTACATAGAAAGTTGTTACAAGGAGGAGGGAGAAAAATTGTTCTTGTTAACTTCTTAGGATAGGACAAGAACCAATGGGTTTACATTGAAGCAAGGGCAGTTTAGGTTGGACATTAGGAAAAACTTCCTGTCAGGGTAGTTAAGCACTGGAATAAATTGCCTAGGGAGGTTGTGGAATCTCCATCATTGGAGATTTTTAAGAGCAGGTTACACAGACACCTGTCAGGAATGGTCTAGATGATAGTCCTGCCTTGAGTGCAGGGGACTGGACTAGAAGACTTCTTGAGGTCTGTTCCAGTCCTATGATTCTTCACACAATGTGCAATCAACCTGTGGAACTCATTACACTGCTCTACAGCCAAAATGCTTCTGAAATAAATGTAGTCAAACTTTACTAATTCTGGGTCACTGAGAACGAAAATGATGCTTAAAATTGTTGATTGGCTCTAGTTTTCAAGGTATGCTATTGGGTCAGTATATATGACCCTTGACTTGGGAATGGCGGAGGATAAGTGAGTTATAAAGGGAAGGGATCTCAATTTAAACCAGAAACGACTAAAATACATCTTTGACTGTATCTATGAATAAATCTATGACTGGGTTTGGACAGTATTTGCTTTTTAGGCAAAACAATGAATGATGCAATCTGAAGCTGGTATTGCGTCATACATGATATGAATTGCATCATGTTATTCCTAGAAGTCATGGATGATGCAATCATAATGAAGCTTACATCACTCTGCTGAACAAATTGCCCTATATCAGCTCTAGAAATCATACAGTGTCGTGCTCTCTTATTTGTCAGTGTTTGATTTTGCAAAGGGACACATTTCTGTTTAGCCAAAGTGAGCAGAGATGCCTCGTACTTGTGTGAACAGTGCAGATAACTTCTGCTATGTTTGTGGTGAAGTGACTTTTGTATCACAAAGCGCAGTATAACCACTATGGTTAAGAAAGCCTATCACCTTTATTTTGGCTGCAAAATTGGAGATCAGGACAAAAGGTGGGCCCCACACATATGCTGCAACACTTGTGCAACAAATCTTCGCCAGTGGTTGAACAGGAAAAGGAAATCTATGCCTTTTGCAGTGCCAATGATTTGGAGAGAGCCAACAGATCATACCAGCAATTGTTACTTCTGCATGGTGCCTCCAGTTTGGAAAGGTGTGTCAAAGAAGAAAAAGTGGACTGTGCATTATCCAAACATTCCATCAGCTATACGCCCAGTACCCCACGGAGAAGGACTGCCGGTTCCTCATGCACCAGAATCATTCTCACTTGAGTCAGACGAGGAAGAGGATGAAACTTCTGGTCCTGAACCATCAATGTCACAGGACCCACATTTTCTCCCATCCTCCTCCTCTGAACCACACCTCATAACACAAGGTGAACTGAATGACCTTTTCAGGGATTTGGAACTACCCAAGAGTAAGGCAGAGCTGTTGGGCTCCAGACTACAGCAGTGGAATCTCCTGGCAGGTGATGTTAGGGTTTCCATGTTCCATGACCGTCAAAAGGATCTTGTCCCATTCTTCTTCATGGAAGGTGATCTTGTAGCCTGCAACAACATCGATGGTGTGATGGCAGCCCTCAACATCGTTCACGATCCAGATGAGTGGAGACTGTTCATTGATTCATCGAAGACGAGTCTTAAAGCTGTTTTACTGCATAATGGCAATGTTTTACCATCAATTCCAGTTGGTCATGCAATCCATATGAAGGAAACCTATGAGAACAACAAACAACTTTTGAGGTGCATAAACTATGACCAACATCAGTGGCAGCTTTGTGGCGATTTGAAGGTTGTTGCTCTCTTGCTTGGTCCGCAGACTGGATACACAAAGTACTGGTGTTTTCTCTGCGAATGGGATAGTCGTGCAAGAGATTCCCACTACATCAAGAAAGATTGGCCACTCCAACAGTCATTGGAGCCTGGGAGGAAAAGTGTTCAGCATCCACCACTTGTTGAATCAAGGAAGATTTTGTTACCACCCTTACACATCAAGCTGGGTCTGATGAAGAACTTTGTCAAGGCCATTGACAAAACACAAGCAGCTTTCAAGTACCTCCGTGGAAAATTTCCAAGGTTAAGTGAAGCTAAGATAAAGGAAGGTGTCTTTGTTGGTCCTCAGATTCGTGAACTTCTTCGAGATGATGCATTTGACCATGCACTGCATGGCAAGGAAAAGACGGCATGGAAAGCCTTCCAGTTAGTGGCAATAAATTTTCTCGGAAACAACAAGGCAGACAACTACAGGTTGTTGGTGGAAAACCTCCTCAAGGCATACAAAAGCCTTGGTTGCAACATGTCACTAAAGATACATTTTTTGCACTCTCATCTAGATTTTTTCCACCGAACTGAGGAGCAGTGAGCGATGAGCACGGCGAGCGATTTCACCAGGACATTGCAACAATGGAGAAACGCTATCAGGGCAAATGGAGCCCATCAATGCTTGCAGAGTATTGCTGGACAGTGACAAGAGATGCTCCATTTAATGAATACAAGAGACAAGCCAAGACGCGCCGAGTAGACACTGAATAGGACTAAACTATGTACATAATAGTTTTTTGCCTTTTGTTTCATAATAAATTTTAGTTAGATAACCCTTTTGCTGATTTTTAAAGTGTTACATAAACAGGACAGGTGAAATATTATCATGTAAAGCAACCATAAACACATGAAAAGACCTAGGTTTACAATTTATGATTAAAACTCTACTCTCTACACAATATACATAGACATAAAATGTAAAAACTTAAATACCTTAGAAACAGTAGCCAATCAGTTGTTTTAATTGTCATATTTGAATTCAGCACATCAAAATACATAATAAATAGCACATTTTATCTCTGAAGCAGACGACTTCTCAAAAATTGTAGACCAGTGTTAGCCAAGATGGTCAGGGATGCAACCCATGCTCTGGTGGTCCCTAAACCTCCCTAGTCCCTGTTTGACAGATGCTGGGAGTGGCTGACAGGATGGATCACTTGATAACTGCCCTGTTCTGTTTATTTCCTCTGAAGCATCTGGCACTGGCCACTGTCAGAAAACATGATACTGGGAGAGGTGGATCATTGGTCTGAGCCCACATGGCCATTCTTATGTTTAACTGGAGTTAACTAACAAACACAGCACTGTTGCTGTAGATTAAAAGTAAAACAAGTTTATTCAGAAAAGTAGATTAACTCATTTAAAATCCTAAGAGACAAAATTAGAAATAGTTACAAGCAAATACAAGTGAAAACACACATTTAAAAGTCTAAAATGTAATCTAGCAAGGTACTGGCTTTGTTCAAGATGACTATTGTCACCCACAGTTTTCCAGCAAGATGGCTGACTGCGCCTCAGTCAGGATCTCCTTCAGAAGCCCGAAGTGTTGGTTCCTTTGTCTTATAGGTGGAAAAGATTGCCTAAGCACGTTTCTCACCTATATTCATTTCCTGGAGACTTCAGCCCCTCCATGGCTGAAGGACCCATCTTTCTCAGCTTGCAAGTGCTCTGGCCCCTTGTGTCTGTCTAGTGATCGTTGTCAAAATGGCTTTCTGTCTCTGCTTATCTCTTTCAAAGTTCAATGACCTTGTTTCAAGAGGCAGGATGACCTCATGCTGGTCTTCCCTTCCTGTGATCTTCCCATCCCCCTAATGATCTGAATGGAAACGGAGCTTCTATTGTTTTGGTCACACCTTGCTTAATCTCATTGGAGACTGGCAGATAGCTGTGATGTTCCCTTCTGTCTCAGAGAGACCTGGTGTCTCCCTTTGTTTGGTCACAGACTGTAATGCAGAGGTGGGCAAACAATGGCCCACGCGCCACATCTGGCCCACAGGACCGTCCTGCCCGGCCCCCAAGCTCCTGGCCCAGGAGGCTAGCCCCCGGCCCTTCCCCCGCTATCCCCTCTCCCCCGTAGCCTCAGTTCACTCGCTCTGCCACTGGCGCAATGCTCTGGGCGGCAGGACTGTGAGCTCCTGGGGCAGCGCAGCTGCAGAGCCCGGCCTGACCTGGTGCTCTGTGTTGTGTGGTGGTGGCAGTGGCAGCGTGTCCCACCTCCAGCCGGGCAGCACAGCTGTAGCACCACCCGCCATTGGTGCTCCAGGCAGTGCGGTAAGGGGGCAAGGAGCAGGGGGGGTTGGATAGAGGGCAGGGGAGTTTGAGGTCATGGTCAGGGGGTGGGGGTGTGGATGGGGTTGGGGGGAACAGGGGATTGAATGGGGTCAGGCGTCCTGGGGGGGGCAGTCAGGAAGGAGCGGGGGTTGGATGGGGCGGCAGGGGGCAGTCAGGGGCAGGGATTCTGGGGGAAGTCAGGGGACAGGGAGAAGGGGTGGTTGGATGGGGCAGGGGTCCGAGGCGGGGGGGCTGTCAGAAACGAGAGGAGGGGTTGGATGGGGCGGCGTGGGTCCAGGGGCAGTCAGGGGACAGGGAACGGGCGAGTGTGGATGGGGCAGGGGTCCCAGAGGGGCCGTCAGGGAATGGGGGGGTTGGATGGGGAAGGAGTCCCGTGGGGGACAGCTAGGAGGTGGGAGGCGGGCCATGACCCCCTCCCCTAACCAGCCCTCCATACAATTTACGGAACCCGATGTGACCCTCGGGCCAAAAAGTTTGCCCGCCCCTGCTGTAAAGCATAATATTAATGATTATCTACAATTCCTTATGTAGAGTTAACACATACACTGGTGATTAATACTTTGTGAATTGTATCACAGGCTTTCATAAAAAATCTCACTCTATGTATTTTTATAATACAGTAATATTGTATACATCAGCTGATGCAAATGCTTATAAATTAAGGTTCAATCCCCCAGTCTTCATAGCACACATAAAGTTTCTCTCTCCTCCTGAGGAGCAGATACCATAAGAACATAAGAATGGCCATACTGGGTCAGACCAAAGGTCCATCTAGCCCAATATCCTGTCTTCCGACAGTGGCCAATGCCAGGTACTTCAGAGGGAATGAACAGAATAGGTAATCATCAAGTGATTCATCCCCTGTTGCCCATTCTGGCAAAACAGATGATAGGAACACCATCCCTGGCCAATAGCCATTGATAGGCCTATCCTCCATGAATTTATCTAGTTCTTTTTTGAGCCCTGTTATAGTCTTGGCCTTCTGTCAAAGGGTACCACAGATTGACTGTGCACTGTGTGAAGAAATACTTCCTTTTGTTTGTTTTAAACCTGCTACCTATTAATTTCATTTTGTGGCCCCAGTTCTTGTGTTTATGAGAGGGAGTAAATAACACTTCCTTAATTACTTTTTCCACACCAGTCATAATTTTATAGACCTCTATCATATTCCCCCTTAGTCGTCTCTTTTCCAAGCTGAAAAGTCCCAGTCTTATTAATCTCTTTTCATATGGCAGTTGTACATTGAGTGGATGTTTTCAGAGAACTATCCATAGTGACTCCAATATCTATTTCTTGAGTGGTAACAGCTAGTTTAGACCCTTTCATTTTACATGTATATTTGGGATTATGTTTTCCAATGTTGTAGCAGGGTGGTCACCCCGATCCTGCCTGAGGGGCTTAAGACAGCCCAGGAGAGGGCTGTGGCAGGAAGAAAAAGCCTAGGCTGATTAGGGGAAGCAGGCACAGCTGGGGTGATGCCCCAATCAGGGCCCAGCTGGCCTTTATAAGAGGGCAGTTGGCCAGGAGCAGACAGACTCTCTCTTTACCTTCAGAAGGGGAAGGACCTGGGTGTAGGGACCTGAGCCAAGTACCTAGATTGAAGCAGGGCTGGGGAAAGGCCAGAGGAGCTGGGGAGCTCTGGCCTGGAAAGCCCCAGGCTGCAGGCCATGCTAAAGGCCCAAAAGGAACTAGGATTGCAAAGGGGCAGCCCATGGGTAGATAGAGACAGCAGGTCCAAACCCCCTTTGCCAAGTGGCTTTTACATTGCAGTCTGCCCCAGTGAGTGGGGGCTAGATGGGGACTAGCAGTAGTGAAATCTGAGGCAAGGTGGGATAGGGGAGTGGGGGTTCCCTGGGGAGGGGAGACCCACTGAGACTGGGGAGGGGTGCTGCCAGGGGGCAGCACACCAGTGGAAAGGGGCACCGGGGTCTGGGAGGGACACGGGGGCCAAAACCAGCAGGACAGTGGCCTGCAGAGGGTGCTACAAGGCTGGAAACAAGCTAATTCCCAGAAGAGACCAACAGGAGGTGCTGCAGGGGTGAGTCCACTTGCTTACAAATGTGAATTACTTTGCATTTATCAACATTGAATTTCATCTGCCATTTTGTTGCCCAGTCACCCAGTTTTGTGAGATCCCTTTGTAACTCTTTGTAGTCTGTTTTGGATTTAACTATCTTGAGTAGTTTTGTATCATCTGTATCACCTCACTTTTTACTCCCTTTTCCAGATAATTTATGAATATGCTAAATAGTACTGGTCTTCTGGGGGACACCACTATTTGCATCTCTCCATTCTGAAAGCTGACCATTTATTCCTACCCTTTGTTTCCTATCTTCTAACGGGTTACTGATCTGAGAGGCTCTTTCATCTTATGACAGCTTACTTTGCTTAAGAGCCTTTGGTGAGGGACCTTGTCAAGGGCCTTCTGAGTACATTATATATATTAGATCACCCTGGTCCACATGCTTGTTGACCCCCTCAAAGAATTCTAGTAGATTGGTGAGGCATGATTTCTCTTTACAAAAACCATGTTGATTCTTCCCCAACAAATCATGTTCACCTATGTGTCTGATAATTGTGTTCTTTATTATAGTTTCAACCAGCTTGCCTAGTACTGGAGTTAGGCTTACTGGCCTGTAATTGCTGGGATCAACTCTTCATGCTTTCTTCAACTTTGCTTCATAGCTTTGTTTACCTTTGTATGTAAATAGTAGGGCTGTTGATGAAGTGCTGTTAAGTCACATGATTAACTCAAAAAAATTAACTGCGATTTAAAAAATTAATCGTGATTAATTGCACTGTTAAACAATAGAATACCAATTGAAATGTATTAAATATTTTTGCATGTCTTTCTACATTTTCAAATATATTGATTTCTATTACAACGCAGAATACAAAATGTACAGTGCTCACTTTACATAATTTTTTATTACAAATATTTGCACTGTAAAAATGATAAAAGAAATATTTTTCAATTCACCTCATACAAGTACTGTAGTTCAATCTCTTTATCGTGAAAGTATAACTTACAAATGTAGATTTTTTTTTGTTACATAACTGCACTCAAAAATAAAACTATGTAAAACTTTAGAGACTACAAGTCCACTCAGTCTCACTTCTTGTTCAGCCAATCGCTAAGACAAACAAGTTTGTTTACATTTATGGGAGATAATGCTGCCTGCTTCTTATTTACAATGTCACCTGAACGTCAGAACAGGCATTCGCATGGGACTTTTGTAGCCCGTATTGCAAGGTATTTATGTGCCAGATATGCTAAACACTCATATGTCCCTTCATGCTTTGGCCACCATTCCAAAGGACATGCTTTCATGCTGATAATGCTTGTTTTAAAAAAAAAGTGTTAATTAAATTTGTAACTGAACTGCTTGGGAGAGAATTGTATGTATCCTGTTCTGTTTTACCTGCATTCTGCCATATATTTAATGTTATAGCAGTCTTGGATGATGACCCAGCACATGTTCATTTTAAGAACACTTTCACAGCAGTTTTGACAAAACGCAAAGACAGTACCAATGTGAGATTTCTAAGGATAGTGTGATAGACCCAGGCCAGCTGGGTACAGCAGAATAGCAGAAGGCAGATATACTGGCCACTGGATTAACAGTTTTCTGTTCCCTGACTGACCAGAGCAGGGGCTGCTCCAGGCTAATGAGAACACCTGACTCTAATTAACCTGTAAAGAGTCAGGTGAGGCCATTCAGTTACTGTGACCACCTGACTCTAATTAAGGCCCTGCTGATACTATAAAAAGGGCTCACTCCAGTCAGGCAAAAAAGTCAGGGAGCCAGAGGAGAAGTGCGGCTGAAGGGCTGGTTACTGAAGACACCCTCAAACCATCGTTAAAGGAGCCCTAAGGTAAGGGTGAAGAAGGGAGAAGCAGGAGAGCTGTGGGGAAGTGGCCCAGGGAAATGTAGCAACTCTGGCAGTGAAAGGTTGGCTGCCAACAACTGCTACCATTAGGGTCCCTGGGCTGGAACCCGGAGTAGAGGGCGGGCCCGGGTTCCCCCCAACCCACCACTACAGGAACATCTCCTGGGAGGGAAAGTCAGGTCCCTGTCAGGACAGGAGGCTGAACAGAGACTGTGGGAGTTCTCTCACCAACCTTGCAGGCCTATGATGAAAAGGGCTCAGTAGACTGTAACCGTGGCCCTAGAGAGAGAAGGGCTACGTGGAGGGTCACAGTGAGCCACTGAGGCTAGCATAAACCGCCTAGAAGCGCAGGACCCACGGGAGCAAGGTCAGAGCTCTGCCACAATAGATACAGCACTCAACCCAAGGTTTAAAAATCTGAAGTGCCTTCCAAAATCTGAGAGGGATGAGGTGTGGAGCATGTTTTCAGATGTTTTAAAAGAGCAACACACTTAAATGCAGAAACTACAGAACCGAAACCACCAAAAAAGAAAACTCACCTTCTGCTGGTGGCATCTGACTCATATGATGAAAATGAACATGCATCGGTCTGCTCTGCTTTTGATAGTTATTGAGCAGAACCCATCATCAGCATGGATGCATGTCCTCTAGAATGGTGGCTTAAGCGTGAAGGGACATATGACTCTTTAGCGCATCTGGTACAACAGTGCCATATGAACATCTGTTCTCACTGTCAGGTGACATTTTAAACAAGCAATGTGTCCCGGTCGTGGCCCTTTTCTATCATGCATCAAGAAATCTGTCTGTAGGTATCATAATTCTGACGGCTGGAGCGCAGCTGACTGCACTGCCTCCTCTCCCCAAATGCTGATTAGGTCTAGTAGCTCGGCATTGCTCCAAGCAGGGGATTGCCTGGTGTGTGGAGCAGTTGTGGCCACCTGGAAAGATGTGCTGAGACCACTGCACGTATCTCTGGGCAAACAGGAAGGGGATTTTCAGATTTGCAAAGGAATGTATGGGGTGGGGCTGACGGTTGGTCACCGGAGGGCAGGGCAGTAGAGTTCAAACCGATGGCCAGAGAAGTGAAAACAGGCATTGTGGGACACCTCCCGGAGGCTAATCGCAGCGCTGTAATCACCACGGTGTCTACACTGGCACCGCGGTGCTGTAGCCCCAGCGCAGAAAGCTGCACA
Source organism: Mauremys reevesii (assembly GCF_016161935.1). Taxonomy (NCBI): domain Eukaryota; kingdom Metazoa; phylum Chordata; order Testudines; family Geoemydidae; genus Mauremys; species Mauremys reevesii. The sequence continues at coordinate 18,496,044 of NC_052635.1, read as the reverse complement.
CCTCTCATTGGGGTGGTTTGGGTTTTTTAGAGCGCTGCAACTGTGCAGTTTCTGCGTACTAAGTGGCTCGGCAGTGTGTACACCTCAGGAGTTACTGCGCTCAAAGCTGCTTTACTGTGCACAAACATGCCAGTATAGATGGGGCCTAAGACTCCTCATCCCCTGGGCAGTTAGGAAGGCCTAACTCCTTCAGATCCAAGCAGGAATCTGTCAGGCTGTTCCCTGCAAAGAACTTCCTGACCACTGCCTGGCCTCTGGTCTTGTTAACACTTTATTCTCCTGTCACAGGGTGGCTGTCCTCTTAAGGGGAGAATGGCCTCAGTGTACATGTAACAAGATTAGCTCATCTAGCCAGGAGGGGAGAATAAAGATCATGTGACTGGTTGGTCTGGTGATCCAATCAGGCCACTCATAAAGAAGAGGGAGGCGCTCAATGAGGAGTTGGTAACACTGGAGCAAGGAGGTCCAGGTAGGATTGGTTTATGCTCCTGGGTACCTGGCTTGAGGAAGCAGCTGCAGGGTGTGAATGATAACCCAGCTCTGGAGGGCTGGGAACTCCTGTTGCAAGAAGGAAGAAAGAGAAGCAGAACTGTGAGATAGCTCTAGGAAGGAGGGCTGAGGACCCTTGGTTCCCAACATGCAAGGCCACTGGGATTATTACTAGTTCTAGTTCTCTCTCCTCCTGACACAAACAGGGAGAACTGTTTGAACTGTGGATTCAGTGACTAGCTGGGTGAAGCTGGTGCGGAGTATTAATGGGTATAGGGGCTAAATAAAGTGGATCCTCTCCAGAAGGGGAGGATTTTAAATTAATTTGGACTGGATGAGTTACTGAGGAGCTCTGTGGAAGAGGGAAAATGAGGGAGGGAGCCTGCAGGACAGGAGGTGGCCACCCTGTTACATCTCCTTTTGATCTTTTTGGCTTCCAGCCTGTCGGAGAAAAACTCAGTTCTCGCTTTCTGTTTGGGTGCAGCAAACAAGCTGTGTAACTTGGCTGGAGCCAAGGAAGTAGGTTCTTCCCAGCTATTAGCTCAGACATTGTCTCTCCACCTTTGAGGTGTTTTATCTGGAGCTGCTGTCGGGCCTTCCTGCTTATTTCCCATCTGTCTGCTATTAAACTAAGCCAGCCTCTGCATAGAGTAAACATTCTAATAACCCCCTATAGTTATACAGTAACTATCCCAATAACTAGGTCACACAGCATTCAGCTGCTATTACAGATTGGCCCCATGTCCTTCATGCTAGCATCCTTTGAATTTGAGTCAGGCAGTATTTTCCTCAGTGCTGCTGGGGTGCCTGCAAGGAGGGGAGAGTGGGGGTGGAAGAGTCACTAAGAGCACAGAACAGACCTACTCCCAGTTCTCAGCACCACTGCCCAGCCCTACCCTAGCCCAGAGTGGCTGAGAGCACCAGTTACAGGAGAAGTCTGAGTCCCACTTGTTGGGACATTCAGTTGCTCTGTGGAGCTAGGAGGAGCTAGGAGGATATGGATTGTACCCCTTGGGTATTAAATATTCAGAGCCACTAAAGCCTAAGAAGTCTCCACAGAACATATGCAAACTGCTCTTTTTTCAGAGGTTTATAACTTGGCAAGATATGGGCAGATTTTCACTGGGGCAGCAACAGACACACTTGTTGGTGAAAACCAGTGTCAATTAAGCTTTTCTGTAGTAGGCCTGAAACTTTAATCGACCTAACAGGAACAAGGGACGTACATCTACCTATGTCAGCTAATTGCTTATTAGCTTGTTTGGATAGCTTATCAGTCATTTTGGCTCCTCAAGTGTATGCAGCTGTTTTTCCATGTATGCATCCAAAGTATATAGCACAAAGGGTCGACGGGTGTATCTTGTTTCCCCTTCAGAATGACAAATGTATCCTCAACAGCTGTATGTATCTTGTAGCCCCCACAAAATGATATATGTATCCTGTGTATCCAATTATCCCCTAATAGATGCATGTACAGGTTCTACAGGTCAACCAAATGACGTAGACAAACGTAGGCTAAGTTGTTTGTTACTGATTATAAAAAGGCCTGTTCGGGCTTGTGGGGTGTGTCTCTTTCTCTGGCACTAGCCGAGACGAGAACACCCGCTCAGCTGACCGATCAATAAAGGGTGTGGTACTCGTCTTCCTGTCTCCGTGCCTCCTTGGTGTAATTAGGTAAGCTCCGGGGGGAAACGAGCCCTTTTGGCTAACAAATGGTGACTCTGCTGGGACTTCTCTCCCTGTAGGGGGCGCTGACCGGCGGTCGAGGATGACTCTGGAGAGTGGCCACCTCGGGCTGTTGGTTTGCTCGAGCTCCGGGTCGCCGCAATCGACCGGGACGGCTGCGCCCCCTCTATAGAGAACTCCAACCGACATGGAGACAAGACGGTACCAGAAGAGGGGAGTCCACCTGCCGGACGCGGCCACTCCGGGTGTGGTAAGTGCGTTACCTCCTGGGTTTTGAGGATTAATGCCCCCGAAGTGCGGGTTGGACCTTGGGCCCCTAACAGGTTTTTGGTTAAGATACCTAGGTACAGCCACGGCTAATGAATAATTCTGTTAACTCCACTAGTTCGGGGGCCATGCCGAACGACTATGGGAATGTGACTACTACGCTGTTGTTTTTATTCCTGGTAGGGGTACTTTTGTTTTTCGTTATATTGATGTACTGGAAGCCGAAACTGTGATAACCGGGTCTAGGAGTGTGTGAACCCATCTTCTCTCCCCCCCTTTCCTTTCTGTGTGGGCTACTGACAGTCTGATCATCTCACTGGATGCAATCAGAGTAAGCGGCGCTGTCTCCCAGAGACTAGCCGACGCTCTTTGCTGAAGGGAGGTGTAGGAGAGTCGTGGTCTTCCTCGTTAGCCTCTCCTGTGTAAGTGCCCTGTAGGGAGAGATCCTTAGTTTATGAGCCACTAGCGCGGACAGGGCACCCTCTCTGCGTGTGTAAGTAGAAAATGGGTAAGGAACAGTTTAAACATTCCACCTCACCCCCTAAGGGTACCCCAGCATATTATATGTACGTACATTATGGTTCTTAAACCTGCAGGTATTTAGAGAATTGGAATCTTTATACGCGTGAAGATCCATCTAAACAATGCCCATTAGAAGGTACCTTCAATCTAGATAAGATCATATATCTCAGAGGAGCTTTTAATCACTAAAGAAAAGCCTCTGACACAGTGTGAGCAATTTGTCTAGGAACAGGTTAATTTAAAACTCAGCTTCGCCCAGAGATAAAAAGAAAGTTGCTTTATGCTCAAGGTCAAGAATCAGCGCAGACTATGCTAAGTATAAAGAAAAACTGCTTTCAGCCCCAGCTGGCTGTGGAAAAATAGAGACAGGCAAACCAAAGGCAGTACAAGTTACAGAACTGAGATTACATTTGCAAAGCTTAACTGTTCAGTGAGATCCAACAGTCTGACTTTGTGACGGATGCCGGTGCTGGTGTGGCTTGGTGACACTGGAGACACCACAGGTAGCTGACCTGGACTGGAATCTCTGAAAGAGACACCGCAGGAGATTCCAGGGTGTAAAAGAACAGCCCTCCCAAGAGCGGAAGCATGTTGGAAATTCTGAACAAGCTGTATACAGGATAATCTCCCGTCCACCTATTCCCCTTTTCTGAATGTTATATACAGACATGGCCAGTCTGGATATGTGTAAGTATGGGGCATTCATATTTTTTTTATGAGTGATGTGGAAGCGTTCCCAACACTCTCCATTGTTGTTTTATTATTTGTAATGAAGCTTTAAAATTTGGTTATATGGTGTGTTTTCTCTATCCTCCCCCACCGTCCTGCAGTGTCAGCCTGATCACCTGACATGAGGGATAAATTGGTAACAGAAATTCGTCACAGTCTGGTGAGCAATTAAGAATGGGGGAGCCCTGCAGAATTTACACCATTTATTTGTTTTATCCTTGTTATTTTATGTTTGTTCTGTTTGGTATTGTTGGTGTTATATGTTGAGGATTGCATAATTAAAGGTGTGCCCATTCTCAGCTGCAGTAAGTCTGAGAACTGGAGAAGGGTTTAGCATTCCTCTCTCCACCCTGGTTGACCAGGAAGGGTGGCAGGTGAAACGATCTACCCCCAGTCGTAGCAGGACTGGGCAATAGAGTAGTTGGAGAAAAGGAAAAAAATGTGTATTTGATAACTAGAATTGAGCAATTAAGAGCATAGATCATGAACCAGGCAGCAACTCAAACCTGCGCCCAGGGCAAGTTGCAGGCCTTGAGACAGGACTTCCAGTTAAAAAAGGAAGCCCTGGCTAAGCAAGTACCAGTCCTTTAGGGACTTGTTAAAATTTAACCATTTGTGCTCAGCATACGCCGTAACAGCAGTGTGTTTGCTACAAGAGGCAATTAAATAGTTAAACGCCAGTGGGCCATGCGTTTTGCCCAGGTGGCGAGCCTCACACGGGAGGACTCAGGTAGTCTTGTGAATAAAATGTTTTAGGGAAAAGACCAGAAGGGTGGGGACAGAAGCCCATGAAAGAAACGGTTCAGCAAAAAAAAAAAAAAGGATCAGGCCCAGGCGGGCAGGCAACAGACAGAGAGCTTGGAGAACAGGTTGGAAACTTTTGAGGGTGTAGTGGAAGGAACGAGTAATTAAGTATAAGCAGGGGGATTTCAAATACTCAGGAGGATATTTGGAATGGGGATTTGAATTGGTAAGTGGCTGTTGAAAGACAAAGCAAGTGATTTAAGGGAAGAGCAAGTGATTTAAAGGATAGTGAAAAGTTAACTCTGTAGTTGCTGGAGGGAACAGCAGTTGAACTTTGTAAAAATGCTAAAAAGAAAAGTTCTTGATAAATTCAGGCAAAGAAATTATTAGATTGCAATCATTTGGCTATAAACAATTTTGTTGAATTAGCTAAAGAATGTATACAGTGCTATGTAAATGAAAATTTATTAGGCTCTAAGGCACTATAAGTGGTGATGTTTTCTTTCAGTGTTTAAAAGCAGGAGTTAAAAGTAAAAAGCAAACCAGAAAGCATCTGTATTAATGCAAATTATCTAACTGATAAGGTAGAGGCCACTGAAATCTGGGCTGTCTATGAAACACATATAAGAAAATATGGGGTAATTCCCCTGTTTTGCCTGAAATCAACAAGGGTATTTGTATATTTTACGCAATGATTGACTGCCCAGAAGGGGTAGACCTTTGTTTTTGTCTTTCAGATAATCAAAGAAAACTAATGCCAGCTAAACAGCATACAATATACCATGATTTACTGGCACAGTAAAAATTATGTTTTGTGTTCTATGTTCTATCTTGTGGTGTTTGTCTCGTGGCCAGAATTGTTGTGTTTAATATTTTCATGGGATGGTCTGATTTGAAATCAAGCGGAAGTGTTGGATTGAAATGCAGATACTTGTTTTGTTCAACTTAGAATACAAAGTGTTTGGATACATCAGAAAAATGTGATCTATTAAAGTCTTATGTATTTTCTTAAGTAAAAGAAAAAACTACATTGGCCAAATTGCATACTAACAGTCTTTGGAAGCAAGGACATAAAAAGTTAACCCACTCCCCATATTGTACATGGGATCCTTCTGGCTACCTCAGATTTCTAGCCAGAGAACTGGGGAAGGTGGGAAGCTGTTGAACTAGAGGTTGTATTAAATGAACTCATCAAAGTGGGTGTGCTTGTCCTGGTTTGTTATTCCAAAGCTCTGTAATAAGGTTATATTAGTAAAAAGGTATATGTGGCATATATTAAATAATAAGACTAATGTATTGTATCACAGCAATGTATATGTGTTCATTGTTAACAAAAGGTGTATAAGTAAAAAGTAAAAGTTTCCTTTGTAGGTTAAAAAAAAAAACAAGAAGGGAAAAGGAAAAAGAACGAGTTAACTGAGAAAAACTTTAATTAGCAAGCTGAGTCCAAAAAAAAAAAAAAGAGACACTGACTTCGTTCAAGGACACTGCTCACAGTTAAAACTTGGCTGATAACCCAGAAAAGGGGGGGGGCTTGAATATGCCCAACCAGCTGTAAAATCTGCAAAGACACTAATGCAATGTGTTAGGTTTCCTTTTTACACAGGTAAAGACGCACTACCCGAAGACCCTAGCAGCCCTGCCACTCCTTGGAACCTGGAGACTGGATCAATGTACAGGTCCACCAACGAAAGACTGCTTTGGCTCCATGCTGGAAAGGTCCTTATTGAGTCCTGATGACTACCGACACCGCTGTGAAGTGCCAAAGACTGACTGCCTGGACCCAGGATTCTCACTGCAAAAAGACCCCTCTACATTAGGAGAATTCTCCCACTGATAATTAGCCTATTCTTTCTTCTAGTTCAACTGTGTTTCTGGACAGCAGGGAAAAAGGACAAGGTGACGTGCTAGCTAACCTCTCCCTTGTCCACTGACAGACCAACTGCGCCTTTGAACTTTTCTAGAAGAAACACTCACTCCACTGACATTGCCAAAGTCCAGGAATTCCTGACTAAAAAGGACATTGAGAACTGACCCTGCTGAAGAATCAAAGAATTATACACTGGCAGGAACAAACTTGTGGGACCCCTGATTTGGGAATGTGGTATTAATTGGATTTTGGGGTTTATTCTACAGGCTGCGCCCTGTGTTTTGCATAAATCCTTTAGTATGTATTGCCCTCCCTAATTGGATTTTAAATGACATTGCCTTTATCCAGTTTTCAGATCACTTTTACATACCCAGATTGCTCACAAGGGACTGCCATTAGATTAGCACAACAAAGAGCCTGGGTTATTTCCTCTGGAAAACGGGGGAATGGACCTGATCCTTGTGGGCTGGGGCCAATAGTGTAGCAGTCATTTGAAATATTTTTCAAAGCCGAGAATATGATAAGAAATTGGGCCAACTAGAAAAGGCCACTAGCCTTATGTTTTTTTGAAGCTCAGCTATCTTAAGTACAGGCTGGAGTTGGTGAGGTACATGTCATTTCCACCCTTAGTTCTACAACCCAGAAGTTACTGACAGAGATGGTATTAAAAATCACTGAGACTGGGAAGGCATTGCAGTGGGATCTAGTATGTTTAGAAATTCAGGATTTCCTGAATGACCAGCTGATGGCCATTCAGAGTGATCTTGAGCACCAGATTTGGCCCACTGCCCTTACAGACACATCGGAAGTACCATCTGATCTGTGGTCATGGAGACATACTTGGACACTTTCTAAATGAAAGTGTGAACATTTACAGTGCTCCTTCCAAGCATTTTGGACTGGTTAGGGTGGGTGTGGGCTCCCACATACCAAATCCTGCTGGGTCCATGGGAAGGATGAATGTGGAACTAAATACCCCCTCATTAACCCCAGCTCCCTAGAGCTTAATTGCTTTTTGGCCTCAAAGTGTGAGAAAACTCAGCCAAAAGATTTGGTGAGTATTCTCAAAGGGGGGAGTTGTTGGTGAAAACCAGTGTCAATTAAGCTTTTCTGTAGTAGGCCTGAAACTTTAATCGACCTAACAGGAACAAGGGACGTACATCTACCTATGTCAGCTAATTGCTTATTAGCTTGTTTGGATAGCTTATCAGCCATTTTGGCTCCTCAAGTGTATGCAGCTGTTTTTCCATGTATGCATCCAAAGTATATAGCACAAAGGGTCGACGGGTGTATCTTGTTTCCCCTTCAGAATGACAAATGTATCCTCAACAGCTGTATGTATCTTGTAGCCCCCACAAAATGATATATGTATCCTGTGTATCCAATTATCCCCTAATAGATGCATGTACAGGTTCTACAGGTCAACCAAATGACGTAGACAAACGTAGGCTAAGTTGTTTGTTACTAATTATAAAAAGGCCCGTTCGGGCTTGTGGGGTGTGTCTCTTTCTCTGGCACTAGCCGAGAGGAGCACCCGCTCAGCTGACCGATCAATAAAGGGTGTGGTACTCGTCTTCCTGTCTCCGTGCCTCCTTGGTGTAATTAGGTAAGCTCCGGGGGGAAAACGAGCCCTTTTGGCTAACACACTCCTGACACAAAGGTCACCTGCCCCTGCCAAATTGAAAGTCTCTACTCCAAAGCATGGGGGCACTAAAGCTTCTTGAAGAAAAGGTCACCAGAATGTCTAACTCTGCGAAACAACACTTTTCCTAGTCTTGTTCTCAGAAATGGCTGAACCACTTTGGCTGAACTTATCCAGGAGCTTTAAGCCCAAGGAAGATACCTAGCATGGAAGTTTTCAGCCCAAACAGTTAGTTTGGTGAAGTTATAACCAACTGAAAACACGTTCTTTGTAATGGGCAGTGTCCGGCTAGCAGACCCACCTATAATAAAATTCCTCTAACAGTTTATATAAAGCCTTTTCTGTTCATAAGGCTGTTTTCAGCAAGAAAGAAACAGATCTAGTATACAGGGGGACTGTGACATTGACTATATGGAAACGCTGTCATATGCACAAACCAAACAAAGCATTGAAATTAATTGTTTCAATTATAGGATGTTCTCCATTTGAAGAAAAGCTGAATGGCCCATTCATATCTTAGTGATAATGAAATACACTCTATTCCAGTAATAACCAGGGAAGATGTTAAACAGCAACTGCTAAAGTTAAACATTCTTAAATCTGTAAGACTGGGTAGCTTGCACCAAAGGGACCTCTCTGATATTAATACTTAATAAATATGGACGACTGGGGAAGATGGGGGAAAAAAGCTAATGTTCCAATATTTTAAAAGGGTAAATGGGACAATGTGGAGAACTATAGGCTGGTTAGCCTGACATCAGTCCTAGGTAGAATCAGAGTGGCTGATACAGGATGCAATCAGTAAAGTCTGGAAGGGTGGTAGCACAATTAATGCCAACCAATTTTATATTGTTTGTTGATGAGATTACAATCTTGATTGATGAAGAGAATGATCTTGATTTTTATAGTGCTACTGTCCCACTATTACAGTTTGGCTTTAGCAGAATTTAATTTTTTTATAGTTTCGATGGATGTGATTATTTAAGTGGTTTTTTTTGTTTATCAAACTTTCACAGTTGTAAGAAATTATGGGGCTGGTGGCCAGACAAGAAGTTGGGGGTCAAACAATTAGTGACAGTAGATGTTGAGATTCAAAAAGCTAGGGCTTTGTAACCTTTAAAATGCACTTTGTCAACTCTAAAAAGACACACAGTCAACTCCAACACTTGTCAAAATATACCCAGCAGATATCCTAAAATCAAACTCTGTGGTGTCAATTGTGAATATTACGTATGGAAATATTTGGCAGTTTGTGTGTGAAAGGTGAAGTGGATGTTTACCAACATTTACTGATAACTAGACAGGCTTGGAAGGATCAGATTTGAGATGAGCTTGCTGTTTAACAGCTGACTTTTCAAAATGCTCTAAGAATTGCATACATATTCAGAGTGTGGCTTGTCGGGGTCTGAGGTCAGGTAAATGGTACAGATTTGGAGTTATTTGGACAAGAGGTTCCCAAGATACCATGCTCTGAAAAAAGGAGCCAGATGTAACATTTTCCAGTTCTTATAACCATTTTTGTCCATATGGCTGTCACTGATGCACCTCAGGCGGTATTGTGCCCAGTGGACTGATCTGGGAAGGCCTAGCTGCCACATTGAAAATGACACTAGAGAGGCTGGCATCTGCTTTCTGCTGAAAGGGGCATGCTCCGTGCACCCACCAGGCACACAGTACTGAGGCTGGGATGAAAAACTGACCATGCACATGTTGGGTTCACACCTCTTTTCCAGCAGAACACTATCCATTCAGAATTCATTCATCACCATGAGGTGTTCTTTTTCTTGTGAAAGCTTCCCATTGAGATGAAGAGGCTACTTCACACACCTGGAAGCCTCTCATACTGCAGACCAGTGGGTACAGCCCGTTACCCATACAGTAGGCTCAGATTTGGGGCTCATCCCTTGTGTTCATCTCCACCTGCTAACACACACAAACTAGAGATTGCCTTGTCTTACAAGGTAAAATCCTAGCGGTTAGCTAGCGCATAACTAGCATGGTAAGAACAGGGCTGTCCTTAGGCATATGCAGCTGCATAGCGCACCATGAAATTTGCATGCAACTTCCTCTGTCCTGACTCTTACCCTCCGCCCCCGCTCTGCCCCTGGCCCGCCCCCATTCCACCTCTTCCCCCAGCGACCCTGCATTCACCAGCAACGGCGGGCAGCAGAGCGATGTGGCCCCAGCCTGCTCCGCTTCCCTTGCCCCGGCCCCAGCTGTGTTGCTGGGGGGGATTGGGGAAAGGTCCCTCCACCCCTGCACTCACTGACAGCGGTGGGAAGTGCAGCAACCCGGCCCCAGCCCGCTCCACTCCGCCAGCTCCCAGCTGCGGCGCTCTGCTTCCCACCGTCGGTGAGTGCGTGGAGGTTGGGGAAAGGACGCCCCCTGCACTCACCGATGGTGGGAAGCAGAACTATATGGCCCCAGCCCGCTCCGCTTCCCTTGCCCCAGCCCCAGCCATGACCGGTGGCAGGAAGTGGAGCGCTGCAGCTGGGAGCTGGCAGAGTGGAGCGGGCTGTGGTTGGGCTGCTCCGCTTCTGCCGCTGCTGGTGAATGCAGGGGGGATCCCTTACCCTAAGCCCCCTCCCCTGAGTGACATGGCTGGGGCCGGGATGAGGGAAGTGAAGCAGGCTGCTCCCAGCCCCCCGCTAATTGCCTGGGCCACTCCGGGCCTGCGAACCCCCCAAAAGTGCCCCCCCAGCTCCTGCCTCCCAGACCCTGGGGGGGGGAGGCCTGGGGCCCCACATAGCCCCCACATGGGGGGGTCTGCCTAGGGCACCCAAATGGCTAGGGATGGCCTTAGGTAAGAAACACCTTTTCCCTAACAAAGCCCACCCCTAGATATTCCCAGAGCAACAAAAGACTGTCGTGCTCTTGTGCTTGCAAAACCCACCAAATTTATCACAGAACAATGAGTCCACGACCCCTCTGAGTGCAGATGCACCTCACTTTATATTGTGGTGTAAGCTGATCTTGGCAAGTCATCCTTGCAGCAGTCAATACAGCTGTCCCTAACACAGCGAAGGACAACACACCCAGGGCAGATTATAGTATGAGCCCATGGGCCTGTGTGCCCAGGGGCCCTGGCCAACTGGGGTCCCCCTGGGCCGCAGCCCTACCCCTCCTCTTCCCCCTAAGACCCCATCCCCTGGCCAGGCTGGAGCTAGGAGCTGTGGGCAGGTGAGCACTGTGCATATTCCCCCTGTGCAGAGGCTCCTCTGCTCCTCTCCTGCCCCCTCATTCCTGCATGGAGACACCCCCCCCACCCCTCTCCTTCCCCCCTCCCTCCCAAAGCTGCCCCCCTCAGCCCCTCTCTGCCCTCAACACACAGAGATTGCCTACAGTCAAGCACAAAGTGAATCATGTATCACTGCTAGTTAGAGAACTCGAGAGTCCTGACTGCCAGTCTCCAACACTTACCAATAGACAATACTGTTTTAATAACAAACCTCATGTCTCAGCTATTACAATATTTGGCACTTAGGCAGATTTCTCTGGCATAATGCTGTAATTATGTGTACAGAAAGCTGCAGCTGTCCTCACTCACTCACCTGAAACTCAGACTCCAAAACTACTGTCGCATATCAGCAGAGTTATTAATTCAAAACCAGTTTATTGACAAGATGACAACTTTAAGATAGCCACATGTTTAGTGCATTGAGCCATTTATTTTCATTCATATTTATATCTATGCTGCCTATTTTATGTGTTTTGATTCTTTGACATGTAAAGACAAGGTTCCTGTCCTGAGCAGCTTACCATCTAGTGTATTTTTCCAATAAATATGTAGCTTATATTTAGTGTTTTAAACTTCAAGTTGCTTTATAAAAGCTAAATAATACTCACTCCCTGCTGGGAGGTAAGTAAGTAAAAATCATTTTATGAGGTGGAAACTCAGACAATGCAAAGTTATGCAATATGCAAAGATCACCTAGCAAGGAAGAGAACTCATTTTTCTGCCTCCACTGCCTGTGTTCAGATGCTCTGTCTACTTCAGCTTCTCAAACCACTTAAAGGAAAATTTACATCTCGTATCTAAGTTAAACATACTTCAATTATTGTGTGGTTTTCTTTATTAAACCAGGTGCAATAAAATAGGCAGTTCTACCTCACTTAAAACAATAAAGGCAGTAAAATAAAGTGCAGCAACTGTACATGGTTCCTTAGTTGTCTTCAAGAAATAACTGGTTTTCCCCTAGAGCTGTTTTTAAAAGACTTTTCCTGCCAGCCCAGTACATTATCTATAAGCTATCTAGGCTTTTCTCTTCTCCCCTCTCACCCTCACTCAGATTCATTCCGTCCCTATTTGAATGAGCCTTTTAGACAGCCAAAATTTCCCCTCTTTTTAAAATATATATACACATTGCTCCTTTGCACCCTGTACTCGTAAACAGACCTTCCTTTCTAGGGGATCCCTGAACCCCTCTCCCCTTCCCTCCACACCACCCCCCCTCATGGAGCTGCCCCCGCCCTGAGTCCCTTTTTGGCAAAACTGGGCATTTGTCCCATTTGCTTTTGCCAACTGATGATGGCCAAATACCCAGTTTTGCCAAAAAAGTCAGGATGTCTGGGGCAGGGCTTAAAAAGGGGACTGTCCTGGCCTAAACAGGATGTATGGTCACCCCAGACTGTAGTAAGAGCTGCCCTGGGAGCCTGGGCAGCTGTGGGGAGCCCAGGACCCTCCAGCTGCCCTGGGCTGGGAGCTGGGGTGCCTGAGAGCAGCCCCCGGGCCATGTCCAAGACCCCCCAGGGTGTGCCGTCCAGGACAGGTGGAGTGTCCAAGGCACCTCAGCCAGCTCTTCTGTTGGTGAGAGAGACAAGCTTTCAAGCTACTTGGTGCAATAAAAGATATTACCTCACCCATCTTGTCTCCTATTTATTATGGGGCAGCCCTGACTGAACCATACTTTGCTTATTCCCTTTGGCTATTAGCTGCTGCAAAGAGGGCTGAGTTAAGGCTGAGGAGAGGAGTTGGTGTGTACCTTAATTCTCTTTTTCCTGGTTTTCAAAAATTTAAGTAAAGATGCTTTTGATGTTCAAGTACTAGGTACTACTGATCAACCTTAAGTCTATTATGTATTTTTAGACTGTGGATAGTATATTTAGACTTCTGCAAGCCATTAGACTTACAGTAGAACCTCAGAGTTATGAACACTTCACAAATGGAGGTTTTTTGTAACTGAACAAAATGTTATGGTTGTTCTTTCAAAAGTTTACAACTGAACATTGACTTAATACATCTTTGAAACTTTACTATGCAGAAGAAAAATCCTGCTTTCCCTTTTTTTAGTAGCTTACATTTAACACAGTACTATACAGTATTCTTTGTCTCTGCTGCTGCCTGACTGCTTACTTCCAGTTCCAAATGAGGTGTGTGGTTGGTCAGTTGGTAATTCTGGTGTTCATAACTCTGAGGTTCTACTGTAGTACCACACACCATTCTAATGCTTAAAAAGAAGCACTATACAAAAATCAAAGTAGCACATATTAAAGGGATTAGAAACTGGCTGATCTTAAAAATTAGTTATCAACAATTGGGGAATCAACATCAACCAGGGACATTTCTAGTGAAATCCTGCAGGAAGTTGTTCTTGGTCCAAGGCTATTCAATTTTTTAAAGCTCTGATCTGGAAGAAAATGTTTAAAAGAAATGCTGGTAAGGATTGCAGATGAGACAAGGAAGGTGGAATGATAAATTATGATAAGAAGAGGTCAGTTTGGCTCACTGAAACAAGCATTTTCATACAGCCAATTTCAAAATTATACATACATCTAGGAATGAAGACTGTAGGTCATCTTTATAAGATGGGGGCGCTGCATTTTGAAAGCAGTGCCTCAGAAAGGATGTAAGGGATTTTGATGTATAACCCGCTGAACAAGAGCTCCCAGTGCAATGCTGTGGCTAAGAGAGCAAGTGTGATCCTGGGATGTTGAGTTAGGAGTAGGGTGGGGCCTAATGCAGATTGCCCCAATTGACGATGAGCTGAGTGAGGCTAGGCTACATTGGTAGCGACATGCCCAGTGGGGACCTGAGAGCTATATTGCTGAAATGATTACAGATGGAAGGTTACCAAGGGTGAGACCAAAGATGCGGTACGTGAATTGGATATCAGCAGACGCTAGAGAGACCAATTCACATGACAGCCTGGAGTACAATCATGAATTATGGAAGAAGGCTATAAAAGTTGCCAACCCCAAATAGGGAAGTGGCAATAAAGAAGCAGCATAGGGAGGTATTACAACCACCACATATGCCATTAGTCTATCCAGTATGGTGACTGCTTAGGGACCCACCATGAATGCATTCGATTTGCCCAAACAAAAGGCCATCCCAACCAGCAGTATATGTACTTGGGGCTTTGAAAGGGCTAACTTCCTAAAGCTGAGTGAAATTGACTGGGAGGAAGAATTTAGAGGAAAATGTGAGTGAAAAACCAGAAGTTCTTTAAGATGAGTTCTCAGATGGTCAAAAAGCCATAATTCCACAATTTACCAAAAAAAAAAAAAGACAACTTTGGCTAAAACCAATCGTGGGTCAGTGGCAAAGTGAAGGTAGCAATTAGAAATTAAGAAGCAACATATGAGGGGAAGGGGAAACAAATAAATCAACATAAGCTATGAAGTTTAGAAAATTGATAAGGGAAGCTAAAGACATCAGGGGAAAATCTCTAAATGTCAGGGGCTAAACACAATACAAGGGAGTTTTTAAAGTAAATTAGGAACAAAAGAAATCCTAGCAATGGTATAGGCCCATTAGTAGATGGAGATTGTAAAATTGTTAATGATGCAGAAAAGGCAGACATGTTCAATAATTCATGTTTTGTATTTGGAAAGAAGCAGTATAATTCCAGAAGACTGTAAAATTGCTAATGTGCTGACGCTTGACAAATTCAGACTAGATATAAGGTGTAATTATTTTTTTTAATAGTGAGGGCTATTGTCTATTGGAACAACTTACCAAAGAAGTAGTGGATTCTTTGTACCTTGCAATCTTTAAATCCGGATTGGATGTCTTTCTAAATGAGAAGGTCTACTTCAACCACAAGCCGTGGGGCTTGATGCAGGAACCACTGGGAAACTCTATCCTGTGCTATATAGGAGATCAGGCTAGATGGCCTTAAAATTTATGAAAAGTGTTTCTTGTGCATTACCTATTTTCTTTCTAGATCAGTGGCTCTCAAACTTTTGTACTGGTGACCCCTTTCACATAGCAAGTCTGAATGTGACCCCGCCCTTATAAATTAAAAACACTTTTTTATATTAAACACCATTTATAAATGTTGGAGGCAAATTGAGATTTGGGGTGGAGGTTGACAGCTCGTGAACCCAACCATGTAATAACCTCGCAACCCCCTGAGGGGTCCTGACCCCCCAGTTTGAGAACCCCTGTTCTAGATGCTTAATTTGCCAATCCTCAAAATACTGAAGAACTAGAATGCATTTTCATATGCCTTGTCTATGAAAATATCTAAGTTTTAATTTTTAAGAACATAAGAAAGGCCGTACCAGGTCAGACCAAAGGTCCATCTAGCCCAGTATCTGTCTACCGACAGTGGCCAATGCCAGGTGCCCCAGAGGGAGTGAATCTAACAGGCAATGATAAAGTGATCTCTCTCCTGCCATCCATCTCCATCCTCTGACGAACAGAGGCTAGGGACACCATTCTTACCCATTCTGGCTAACAGCCATTTATGGACTTAGCCACCATGAATTTATCCAGTCCCCTTTTAAACATTGTTATAGTCCTAGCCTTCACAACCTCCTCAGGTAAGGAGTTCCACAAGTTGACTGTGCGCTGCGTGAAGAAGAACTTCCTTTTATTTGTTTTAAACCTGCTGCCTATTAATTTCATTTGGTGACCCCTAGTTCTTGTATTATGGGAATAAGTAAATAACTTTTCCTTATTCACTTTCTCAACATCACTCATGATTTTATATACCTCTATCATGTCCCCCCTTAGTCTTCTCTTTTCCAAGCTGAAGAGTCCTAGCCTCTTTAATCTTTCCTCATATGGGACCCTCTCTAAACCCCTAATAATTTTAGTTGCCCTTTTCTGAACCTTTTCTAGTGCTAGAATATCTTTTTTGAGGTGAGGAGACCACATCTGTACACAGTATTCGAGATGTGGGTGTACCATGGATTTATATAAGGGCAATAATATATTCTCAGTCTTATTCTCTATCCCCTTTTTAATGATTCCTAACATCCTGTTTGCTTTTTTGACCGCCTCTGCACACTGTGTGGACATCTTCAGAGAACTATCCACGATGACGCCAAGATCTTTTTCCTGATTCGTTGCAGCTAAATTAGTCCCCATCATGTTGTATGTATAGTTGGGGTTATTTTTTCCAATGTGCATTACTTTACATTTATCCACATTAAATTTCATTTGCCATTTTGTTGCCCAATCACTTAGTTTTGTGAGATCTTTTTGAAGTTCTTCACAATCTGCTTTGGTCTTAACTATCTTGAGAAGTTTAGTATCATCTGCAAACTTGGCCACCTCACTGTTTACCCCTTTCTCCAGATCATTTATGAATAAATAGAATAGGATTGGTCCGAGGACTGACCCTTGGGGAACACCACTAGTTACCCCTCTCCATTCTGAGAATTTACCATTAATTCCTACCCTTTGTTCCCTGTCCTTTAACCAGTTCTCAATCCATGAAAGGACCTTCCCTTTTATCCCATGACAGCTTAATTTACGTAAGAGCCTTTGGTGAGGGACCTTGTCAAAGACTTTCTGGAAATCCAAGTACACTAAGTCCACCGGATCCCCCTTGTCCACATGTTTGTTGACCCCTTCAAAGAATTCTAATAGATTAGTAAGACATGATTTCCCTTTACAGAAACCATGTTGACTATTGCTCAAGAGTTTATGTTTTTCTATGTGTCTGACAATTTTATTCTTTACTATTGTTTCAACTAATTTGCCCGGTACCGATGTTAGACTTACCGGTCTGTAATTGCCAGGATCACCCCTAGAGCCCTTTTTAAATATTGGCGTTACATTAGCTAACTTCCAGTCATTGGGTGCCGAAGCCAATTTAAAGGACAGGTTACAAACCTTAGTTAATAGTTCTGCAGTGGCTTCCTGCTATAGGTAAAATTACAAACTTATCTCCTGTTTTTTTAAATAAATTTATATTTTTTTACCCATATGACATAAGACACTTAATAATTATTGTAAAAATGTCATTGTCAGAGCTCACTAGTGTTCTGAGCACTGTCCAGAGCATATAGATTTTGGCAAATTGTCTATAAAAATTTGATCCAAAAGAGGTTAACCTATCAATGGAATTATTGTTTCACAGAAATATCAGACATATCTGAACCTTGGGGACTTGTTTTTTTGCCCTTCTTGTCCAGAATGAGAAGTTATGGTCACAATCCTGAAGACACATATGCATGCATAACTTCTTGTTTCACTGAAACTACTCATGCACTGAAATTTAAAACATATGTTGTTTGTAGGATCTGTATTTAATGTTCTTACAATGTCATAGATTACAAACTCTGATTTGGCTCAGAATATTTGTACTACAGTGATCCTGGCTTTCTGATCAATTGTATGTGTATATGAACAGAAGATATGCCAAACACTTCACATAGTATTCTGGGTCAGGTAAAACTAGCTACTTTGGCCTGGTCTATACTTGTGTAACTTTAGTGCCCTCGTGGCCAAGATGGAATCTGCTTTGCAGGCAGCTCTGGCCAAGAGACAGCGCGCGCAGGAATGCAGGAGGAGAAAAACTTCCACCCCAGGGGCACCTGTTCCAAACCACCCAGAGTGAACACCCACCCACAGGAAAAGTACAACAGATATAACAAAAGGAAGTATTTATTTACAGAGGGGTGAGAGGAGAAATACAACAAGAGGAAATATAAGGGGAGCTGTAAAACAGGGCTGCATCCAAACCAAGGCCCCACAGGCCCAGTGGTAGCACAGTCTGGAAGGGCAAACACTGAGCAATGTGTCTGCGCACAGAGTTCAGGAGGCCTGAGCAAAGTTCCAGTCCCGTGGTGAGTCTTGGGTGCTCCTGGTCGTCTTCGGCGCCAGTGAACTCCTTCACAATGGATACCCGTTGGCATAAAGCTCTCAATTCAGGGGTCCCCACATTCATCTGATCATTGGGTGATAAATCTTTAGAGTGAGGTTGCCGAGACAAGGCATCTGCATCAATATTTGTTCGACCGGGTCAATACTGCAGAGTGAAATCACAGGCAGAGAGTGCCGCTAACCACTGGTGCCCTGCTACAGACAATTTTGCTGTTGTCTTCATGTATGTCAAAGGGTTATTATCGGTTTTTACAGGGAACTTGGCTCCATAGAGATAGTCATGGAACCTCTCTGTGATGGCCCATTTCAATGCCAGGAACTCCACTTGATGAGCAGGGTAGTTTCTCTCAGGCGGTGTGAGACCTCGACTTGCAAATGCTACTGGTCGGAGTTTGCCCTCACGCTCTTGATAAAGGACAGCGCCTAAACCACTGTAGCTTGCAGCGACATGAAGTTCATATGGCTGGGTGGGATCAGCATATACCAAATCAGGTGCTTGTGTGAGCTGTTGAATGATTTTACGGAAAGCTTCTTCACACTCAGCAGTCCACCGCTTTCCAAAAGGTGCACCCACATTAAAGTATCAATGCCGAGGTGAGTTCCCCTTCTTATTTGTGGGGGGGTATCCCTTGGTGAGCTCTGTGAGTGCATGTACGATGTGCGAAAAATTCTTGATAAACCTGCGGTAATAGCCACAGAATCCCAGAAATGACTGTAATTCCTTGAGAGTTGTGGGCCTCGGGCAGGTGGTTACTGCCTTCACCTTCTCTGGGTCTGTAGCTATACTATCTGCAGACACTATGTGTCCCACATACCGCACGGATGTCTGGCAGAAAATGCACTTGTCTAAGGATAACTTGAAGCCAGCCTGTTCCAAACGATCCAGGACTTTGCACAGCCGAGTCTCGTGTTCTTCTAAAGTGCGCCCGAACACTATAATGTCATCCAGGTATACCAGACACTCCAACAGGTGCATGTCCCCTACCACCCGCTCCATGAGTTGCTGAAACGTGGCTGGAGCTCCAGCTACTCCCTGAGGCATGCGATTAAATTGGTAAAACCCTAAGGGGCAGATGAATGCTGTTTTCTCCTGGTCCTCTGGTGCCATGGGCACTTGATAGTATCCACTGCGGAGGTCAAGGACAGAGAACCAGCGGCTACCATTCAGGCTATCCAGGGCATCATCCACCTGGGGCACTGTGTATTGGTCAGGGGTCGTTCTCCGGTTCAGAGTGCGATAGTCAACGCACATGTGCACCTTTCCACTTTTCTTTCGTACTACAACAACTGGTAATGTGTAGGGGCTCCTGGATTCCTCAATTATACCTGCTTGAACCAGTTCCTGTAGGTGTTGCCTCACATCTTCAATATCAGCTGGGGCTAATCGTCTTGACCTCTCTCAAAAAGGCCGACCATCCTGCAGTTGGATATGGTGCTCCACATCATGTGCACACCCAACATACCATTTGTGCATAGAGAAAACAGCCTTCCTCTTGACTAACTTCTCACACAGGTGGTCCTTCCACTCAGCAGGAATGGGGGAATCCCCAAACTGGAAACTATCCCTTCCAAAAAGTCTAGCCTTGGTTTCCTCTTGGGATGGGGACCCCCTCGCTCGCTGGTATGCGGCTTTACATAAAGCGTGCATTGGCAGCTCCTACAAATAGTTGTTCCCTGCCATCTCACGGCATTTCCATGCCAACCTCTGGAACAGGTTTGCATTTGTCCCTAGGATTAAAGGTGCATACTCTCTTCCCTTTGGATCTGGGCAGACCAGTGCCAATGTTTCTATTTCCTGGTTTACTCCCACAACATTCTTTGGGAACTGGATATTTAACAGGACATATCCCCGATAAGGGCAGGAGTCACAGCCAATTCCCCAAACTGTCAGGCCAGACAGGGGACGCAAGGGTAGATGCTGCAAGTGTTCTCAGTAGTAAGATTCATAAAGTATGGTGACCTGTGATCCGCTATCCAGCAATGCCTCACACAATCGTCCTTCTATATGAATAGGTACTATAGCCTGGGGGCCTATAAGCCCATTTGGGTAAACCCTGTTTGTGTTTTTTTCTGGGGAGCCTTGGAATTTCAAGGCTCTTGGGTTGCTCCTTCCCCAAGCCCTGTTGGTGTTTCCCTGAAACTTCCTAATGGTCTGCTGCAATCTCTGAGATACCCTTGCATGATCTGTCTTGTTTTGGCAGTCCAAGGCATAGTGATCATCTCTTCCACAGTTATAACAGAAACCTTCTCGCCGGCTGTCACTCATCCTGCTGCTCTCCCCTCTTGAGGATGGCACAGTATGTCCCTGAGCCTTCATCATGGCCACTTCTCGGGTCAAATCTCTTAGTGCTGCTGCCACTGATGGGGCATCTTCCATCTCTCCAAGTACTGTGGTGGTGTGACTCGCTGCCATCTTCGGCTGCACCACTGCATCCACTTGCAACAATCGCTCCTCTTCTTCACGTATCTCTCGAATGAGCTTGTGGAATAGGGGTGGGTTTTGGGCCCGCTCCCTCAGCTGCAGTCGCCACAACATCAACCCATCTTGTTGGGTGCCCCGAAAGATTTGGTCCAACCTAGCAGAATCAATGCACTTGATGGGGATGCCCTCCTTCTGCACTACCTGCTGTAGCAAATCCTCTAGTATGGCGGAAACGATAATACAGGTCTTCACTGCTATCAGTAGCACCATAGACACTTTCAAGAGCGGTTAAATAGTCTTGCACTGTGGCAGCTGGTTGTGAGTCTTTCAGGGCTCGGATAAGTCGCATGGCAGGTCCCTTCAGACTCTCAAGCACACGTTTCCATTTCTCAGCATCAGAGCATTCCCACTCTTGGACAAGTGGCACCATAAAATCCCTCCAGGTCTCGTAATCATCCTCCCCTGAAGGTACAGGTGACACCCCTGAGAAAGAACGTAACTGCTTGTATGGAGCACTGTCATACACTGGCTTCAATGCATCTTTAAGAGCGTTTCCCAGCTCTTTGGCCCATCCCACCAGGCTGGGTGCTGTAGGTTTTGGAGCCCCTCCTAATGCCAAAATTAATTCTTCTCTTGTCCGCTTCTCATCCACCATCAGAGCTTGCAATTTCTGCGCTAAAGAATCCACCTCAAGTGACACGGGCACACTAGGAGGGGACTGCTCTGCCCTCAGAATTGTCCAGGGTATACCTTCTACTTGCACCTCTTTGGGCACTTTGTCAAGATCTGCCTCCTTGGAGTGAGTACATAGTGCTACCATGCCCTGCACTTTGTGGTTGTAAATACGGGTGTGGACCTTTACCCTCCCCAGTATATCAGCTGCATCTAGGCTCTCCTCAATCTCATTTGGTTCCATCTCTTCTGGGAACCCCGCCACCAGCACAGCTTTGGTTACTGGGATTCGTGCTCCTCGGCACAGGTCTTCTAATTATCCTCTCTCCATGTGGTGTGTTTTTGTTTTTTAAACCGAGATGAAAGTCACTCGGGAGTTTCTTTTCTCTGTGAAGAAGTGTGTGTGTGTGTGTGTGTGTGTGTGTGTGTGTTGCAAAGTTCTCTGTACGGGCCACCAAGTGTAACTTTAGCACCCTTGTGGCCAAGATGGAATCTGCTCTGCAGGCAGCTCTGGCCAAGAGATAGCGCGCGCAGGAATGCAGGAGGAGAAATCCCTTCCACCCCAGGGGCACCTGTTCTAAACCCCCCAGAGTGAACACACACACCCACAGGAAAAGTACAACAGATATAACAAAAGGAAGTATTTATTTACAGAGGGGTGAGAGGAGAAATACAACAATGGGAAATATAAGGGGAGCTGTAAAACAGGGCTGCATCCAAACCAAGGCCCCACAGGCCCAGTGGTAGCACAGTCTGGAAGGGCAGACATTGAGCAATGTGTCTGCGCACAGAGTTCAGGAGGCCTGAGCAAAGTTCCAGTCCCGTGGTGAGTCTTGGGTGCTCCTGGTCGTCTTCGGCGCCAGTGAACTCTCCCCAGCAAACCCCTCCGGTGCCCTCTTCTGCCGCTTTCTGCACAGCCACACAGAGCGACCACCTCCCCACTTAACTAGCTACAACCTCCCTCCTTGTTCCCAATGCACAGTCACAAGCCCCAGTACTCACAGCCCCACACAGCTCTGGGCAGCCGTGATACTGGGTCCAGCTCCGGCCTGTCCTTCTCGGGCGATTCCTCCCTGGCACAGGGCTCCTCCTGGCTCCTGTCCTTGGCTGTCCCCAATCAGGCTTGTCCTCCTCAGGCAGGTTCTCCCTGCTTCCTTCTCCAGGGCCTGCCGGCTCTCCTCTCCCTCCCTGGAGCTCCAGACCCGCCCCCTGGAGTTTCCCTCCTTTTTTCCTAACCTCCCATCCCCTCTGGGAAAAAGATTTAAAGGGGCCATGCTCTCTAGACCCCAAAGGGGTTACACTTGAAAGCTTGGGCAGCAAAATTTTAATTCTGTCAGCACAGCTTACATGCATCCACGCTCAAAACTGAGTCCTTCCGACAAAACTCTGAACATTTACTGGCAAAATTGAACCAGTTCCATGAGTGGTGTAAGTCCTCTAGTAGGATAGGGATGCTGACAAAATGCCTGTATGGAACACAGAAGTACCTGTACCAGCAAACAGTCTTCCAGCAACAAGCGCACAGTGCAACTGTCACTGCAGCAGGGACCTTTGGTTAAATTTTTGAACCCTGCAGATAAGAAGTCTCATATCTGGAAGTCCACTCCTTACTTAAAATCCCCAGTGTGTCCTGGAAACACCTGTCTCCTCATGAAGTGCATCTGTACAAGCACAGTTCCAGCTGAGAGGTCCTGGATTTCATTGGCTGGGTGGGGTGGGGGGAGAGGAAGGAGGTGAGCAGTGCCGGCAAAGCTGTGGAATTCCTGCAGGAACAAAGATGTATACACCGATATTGCAAAGGAGATGCAGAAGCCTGGATACAGCAAGGATGAGGGCCAAACCCAGGCAAACGGAAAGAACTGCGGCAGGTTTAGCAGAAGACAAACAAGGAGGGCAACAAAGTCTGGTGCTTCCCCCAAGAGTTGCTGTTATGTGCAGTGTGATGCCAAACTGAGCAGGGATCCCCTCACCAAGTGACAGTGGCCAGACTTGCAAGCTCTGGAGGAGGGCACCCAGGACCTGTGGACTGGGGTGAGGGACATGGATGATGTCAGGCTGCTCAAGAACCAGGACTTCTTTGAGGCTCAGCTGAATTTGGAGAGTGAACGGATTATGATTAGGGACTAAGGTACGTTGTAACTTCACACCCATTAATGCATGCCTTTATTTTACATTCTCCAGGGCCCTTTCCCCTTTCGAAATAACAGCTGACTGTGAATGGACAATGAACAATGAAATTCTGTTTTTAAAGTAGCCAATTTATTTTAAGAGCATGAACTGGCAGCACTAGCCAAAATCAACAGAAAGAAAATAGGAAAAAGCAGCCAACAAGTATTCCCAAATGCATATGTTTGCCAATACTTTGCAAACAAGCATTCAAAGTACATACTTTTGCAGGCCATGACTACCCTGTAACCAAACAAAATTCAATATTCTGCAAATAGAAAAAAGCACTTGCACTAACTGTAAGCTACACACAGACCAGTGAGTATTCAAACATGCATTTTCTGCAAATGCAGTGTAAACTGACTGGATGCAGGCTTTCAAGTCCAAAACACATTACTTGCATGCTGTGGTTAGATTCAGGAAAGAGGCAGAAACAATGTGTGGTTAGCTTGCACAGGCAGTCACTTCTGCCAATAGTGCAGAAGAGCGTTTATCTTGGCCCACACAGCTTTCCAGTCTTCTGGCATTTCACTGAACTTTTCAAGCAAATACTGTTTGATCTTTGCCTGGACATTTCTAGGCAGACCAGCCTTGTTTCTCCCACCAGGGTAGGGTACTGTCTCATTCCATTCTACAAGGACCTCTCAGGGTATTATTGCTGCAAAGAGGCCAGTACCATACAGCCCTGGCTGAACAAAGGCTCTTAAGCAGCTGCAGTCTGTGGGCCTTCGATACCATCATAAGTGATGTCTACTAGGATCACTATTGCCTCTAATAAGTTTTGCAGTCTTTATTACACTATCCTTGAAGTTCCTCTGCCACTCACTGGGTTTGAAGAAGTGCCCCTTGTGATGGGTTTGGTCACAGAGACTCCCTCAAGACTGTCACTAGATGTGCTGGGATACCACTGAGAACAAACCCCCCTGCCAGAGAAGGCTTCCCTCCCCTTTCATCTTGCTGAGTTAGACACTCCAGTAAGCTACAGCACACCCCAAGAGGTTGGGCCATGCTCCCCTGTAGTTCACAGAAACTAAAATTCACTTGGCCCAGGGGCTTCTCAGTTAACAGGGACTTTCCCAGCACCCAATAGTCAGTCTTTCTGGGAGCCTAAACCCCAAATTAATCCATTTTACTCTGTATAAAGCTTATACAGGGTAAACTCATAAATTGTCCACCCTGTATAACACTGATAGAGATGCACAGCTGTTTGCTCCCCCAGGTATTAATTACTTACTCTGGGTTAATTAATAAGCAAAAGTGATGTTATTAAGTATAAAAAGTAGGATTTAAGTGGTTCCAAGTAATAACAGACAGAACAAAGTAAGTTACCAAGCAAAATAAAACACAACACGCAAGTCTAAGCCTAATACAGTAGGAAACTGAATACAGGTAAATCTCACCCTCAGATGTTCCAATAAGCTTCTTTCACCGACTAGACTCCTTCCTAGTCTGGGCCCAATCCTTTTCAGACCAACTTTGTGGTTTATGGTCTGGGTCCAACAATCAGACTCACCCCCGTAGTTACAGTCCTTTGTTCCAGTTTCTTTCAGGCATCTCTTTGTAGTGGAGAGGCCATCTCTTGAGCCAGCTGAAGACAAAATGGAGAGGCTTCCAGGGTCTTTTATATTGTCTCTTGTGGGCAGAAACCCCTTTGTTGTTCTGTGCAAAATCACAGCAACAAGATGAAGTTTGTAGTCACCTGGGCAAGTCATAGGTCCATGAATGATTCAGCTTTTTGCAGGCTGACACCACTGTTTACATGTTAGTTTGAACGTTCCCAGGAAAGCTCAGATGTGGATTGGCGTCTCCCAAAGTCCACTGTCAGTTAAGTGTTTCTTGATTGGGCACTTACTCAGAATAGTCCTTTCTCAAGAAGCTGACCAAATGCTTCACTGATGCTACTTAGAATCAAACACACTGAGATACAATATTCATAACTTCAAATACAAAAAATGATACACACATACAGACAGCATAATCATAACCAGCGAATTACAACCTTTCCATAGACACCTTACTTGACCTCCTTTGTACAAGATTTGGTGCAACTATAAGACCTTGGTTGCAACAATGATCTATACAGTCACAGTTCATGTCAATAATGTCACACACCCCTACATACTTACCATGC
Source organism: Mauremys reevesii (assembly GCF_016161935.1). Taxonomy (NCBI): domain Eukaryota; kingdom Metazoa; phylum Chordata; order Testudines; family Geoemydidae; genus Mauremys; species Mauremys reevesii. The sequence continues at coordinate 18,470,644 of NC_052635.1, read as the reverse complement.
TACTAAATGGTTGTGAAATTGTAGTGATTGTGAACCTGTTCTTACATGTGAAAATGTTTAGAGAGTTGTACTTCTTATCTTCTTCTGATTGCTAACCCTACAACAACAGAAGGGGCTCTTCTGTTGTTGTAGTAAATCCACCTCTCCAAGAGACAATATTCTTCTGTTGATAAGCAGTGTCTACAATGGAACTCAGGTTGGCTTAATTATGTTGTACAGGGTGCAAAATTTTTCACAGCCCTGAGCAATGTAGTTAAGCCAACCCTTAAAAATCTAGCAATGGCACTCTGTCTGGTTGTATTCATCAGTGGCCTTGGCTGCAATACCCT